>NC_140593.1:36358272-36738272 GCF_964204655.1 Triturus cristatus | reverse complement strand
TACCTAAGGTACACTGTACAGGGGCCAATAAGGTGATCCTATCCAAATGGGTTATGCACCTAAAGTACATAGTATCAATTTAGAAAGAGAACAGCAGGGCTGTGGGTCTGGTTAGCAGGCCCACAGCCACATCTAAGTCGAAAACCAGTAAAGCAAAAGCAAAAAGTGGGGGTGAACATAGAAAGCAGACCCTACTCTCCTACAGTGCATGGCCGTTCTTAGTTGGTGGAGCGATTTGTCTGGTTAATTCCGATAACGAACGAGACTCCTCCAAGCTAACTAGTTACGCGACCCCCAGCGGTCGGCGTCCAACTTTTTAGAGGGACAAGTGGCGTTCAGCCACACGAGATCGAGCAATAACAGGTCTGTGATGCCCTTAGATGTCCGGGGCTGCACGCGCGCTACACTGAACGGATCAGCGTGTGTCTACCCTTCGCCGACAGGTGCGGGTAACCCGCTGAACCCCATTCGTGATAGGGATTGGGGATTGCAATTATTTCCCATGAACGAGGAATTCCCAGTAAGTGCAGGTCATAAGCTCGCGTTGATTAAGTCCCTGCCCTTTGTACACACCGCCCGTCGCTACTACCGATTAGATGGTTTAGTGAGGTCCTCGGATCGGCCCCGCCGGGGTCGGCAACGGCCCTGGCGGAGCGCCGAGAAGACGATCAAACTTGACTATCTAGAGGAAGTAAAAGTCGTAACAAGGTTTTCGTAGTTGAACCCGCGGAAGGATCATTAACGGCGGAGCGGCCCGAGCGACCGACGGCCACAGCCCGAAGCCCTCGGCCCGCCTCCTGTGAGCACGCACCGTAGGCACAGGGCCCGGCCCTGCCCTGGCACGCCCCGGCCGGTCCGCGGCCGCATGGGGCGCCGGGGTTCAGGACCGGGACTTCGGCGGGCCCCTTCCCCCCCCCCCGGGGGAAGGCCCGACCGACGTGCGAGGGACCGGGGATGGGGGGCGGCCCCCATCCCCTGTCCCTCTCCGAGACGGAACCCAAGCTCACCCGGCACGGAACCGAATGGCAGTGCAGCATCCCTTGGCTGGCACCACCCCTCCCTCGAAAAATAAGGCCCTGGCTGACGGAAGGGGGCCGCCGCCATCGCCCTTAGTGCACCGCATGTTCGTGGGGCACCCGGTGATAAATCATTCGTAGACGACCTGATTCTGGGTCAGGGTTTCGTAAGTAGCAGAGCAGCTACCTCGCTGCGATCTATTGAAAGTCATCCTCTGAGCCAAGCTTTTGTCTCTCTCCGTGCGTGGGTGCCCGCGGATGCCCTCCTCCACCTCACCAGGGGTGGGTCCCTCTGCCGCCGGGCTGGCGGGAGGGACGCGGAAGGGGGTAACGCGGGCCTGCGGGAGGCTGCCTCCACCACGTGCCTTCCAGCACGGGGGCTTCCCTCTCCCGTCCCTGCCCCACCGGGACGCGGGGACGGGGGCCACAGTCCCTCGCTGCTCGGCAGGGTGACCAGATAGCCTGGCCTCCCCTTCCCGCCACTCCCGCGCTGGGAGGCGCGGAGCAGCACCGGGGAGGGAGCCCTCCCGAGCGGCTGCCTCGGAGCGCCTGGCCACCCTCGCGGGACTGCAAGGGCGACTGGGCACGGCACCCTCCCAGGCCACCTGGGGGGCCCCTGGCCATCTGGTCGCCTGGCCGCGTGACCAGATGGCCCTGCGGGCCGGGTGACCAGATGGCCCTGCGGGCCGGGCGACCAGATGGCCCTGTGGGCCGGGTGACCACTTGGCCCTGCGGGCCGGGTGACCAGATGGCCGGCCTACCGGCCGGCCGGCCGGGCTGTCTCCAACTTTTGTCCTTCCCCAGAGTTCTGTCGAGAAAAATGGGCTCCCCGGGCAGGCCGTCGGGGAGAGGACGTGGCCTGGGCTTAACCCTCCTTGGTTCCAGCCGAGGGTCTAGGTGCTGGGGACAGGGGGTTCACCGGGGGGCCCGGGGAGGCTCTCCCCGGCCTGGCTAGGGTTCGGAAGCTGGGACCGGGCCTGGGGCTCGTGCTCCGTCCGGCAGGCCCCGGGGTGCGGGAGCCCCCCGTCCTGCAAGCCAGCCGAGGGTCCGGTCACTGGGGACGGGGTTCCATCGGGGCCCGGGGAGGCTCTCCCCGGCCTGGCTGGGGTCCGGAAGCTGGGCACGGGCCCGGTGCTGGAGCTCCGTCCCATGGTGCGGGAGCCCCTCGTCCTGCAAGCCAGCCGAGGGTCCGGGCGCTGGGGAAGGGTGTCCACCGTGGCCCCGGGGAGGCTCTCCCCGGCCTGGCTACGGTTCGGAAGCTGGAACCGGGCCTGGGGCTCGTGCTCCGTCCGGCAGGCCCCGGGGTGCGGGAGCCCCCCGTCCTGCAAGCCAGCCGAGGGTCCGGGCGCTGGAGACAGGGGTCCACTGGGGCCCAGGGAGGCTCTCCCCGGCCTGGCTGCTTTCAGAAGCAGGGACTGGGCCGGTGAGCAGGGGTGGCTGGCTTTATCTGCTACGCTGGCGGAGCGGAATTTTCCGCCCACCCCTAGTAGTGATATGATCCAAGAGAACATCTATATAGAAACCTTTCATTCTCTCTTCATATTATCACCGGAATCTGCAGGGCATGTAGAGACGACTGATCCGTTTTTTAAATACGAATCCATCGTCCATTCACGTCCAAGAACACCTCAATAAGGTAGAGCCCTGATGGTTCATTGTGGTCAGGAACTTGGAACTATGAGGGATAGTCTTTGTACTCTTATATATTCCCCCTCATTGTCATCACTTATTTATTTTGTAGGGAAGACGTTTAGACCTCTACTTTTTTTTTTAATTTCAATATAGTTTTTATTGCTTTTTTTGCAACATATAACATATAATAGGCATCGCTTTGTCGTTACAGGGCAGCCCGAGCCGGCTATGTTGGTCATAGTACAACTGCGGTTGATGTATGCTTGACTGCCCCCTTTCCACTGTCACCGTAAGGAGAACTGAGAGGGAGTGAAAGGGGGAAGATAGGAATTAAGGTAGAGAGAAAAAGAGATAAAATACCAGAAGTTTACTATTTTCGTCGCTAGTGTCTTGACCCGGTGGGGGTGTGTGTTTCGAGCAATTCTGTTAATACTACTCAAGGCGGATCGTATGGGTCAAGGAACTTGTCCAGGGACGCCCACATTCCCCTGCAGGGTTGTCTCCATGCTGTGTTTTGTAGGGCAGTTGTGTTGGCGCCTCTAAGATACGTCACCCAATTGAGTCAGCCCTTGAACTTTGCCTTGGAAGTGTCTTTCCATTTGGTGAGAACTATTTTGACTGCCACTGTTAGTAGGAGATCCAGTAGGTCTCTGTCCTGTTGTGAGTCTACCTCTGTTGTCATAAATGCAGTGGTTAGGGTAGCAAATTCTGCTATTAGTGTGCAACCTAGCATTTTATCTAAGAAGGTGAAAATCTTCTCGCAGAATTTTTTGACTTTGGGACAGTGGTAAATAAGGTGTGCCAGGTCCCCCTTTTCCTTGTCACAATTCCAGCACTGGTCATTGTCCCTCAGGCCCAGGGTCGCCAGGCGAGCTGGGGTCCAGTAAGTTTTGTGTAGGAGCCAGAATTGTGTCTGTGCTAAAACAGGGGAGATTTTGGTTTTCTTGGGGGAGGTCCATAGCAGATGGAGCTCTTTCTCGCTGAGTGAAGCTCCGAGTTATGACTCCCAGTATGTGAGTGTTTTGTCATTAAGTTTGGTTGAGCTGGGTCGTAGTAGTCTGTATAGGGATGTATGACGTTACAACGCATGCTATTACAACGCCTACCTTTACAACGCATTTTTTACAACGCAAACACTACTACAACGCAATACTTTACAACGAATACTGTTACAACGCCAAACTTATTAAAATACTTAAAAGTGCTTTTACAACGAAAACCATTACAACGCATACCATTACAACGCCAAAAAAATATATTTTTTAATAAAAAGTTCAATAAAATCTGGCACGGGATGCAGGGAAATTAGGGGTTTTAGGGTGGGGAAGTGTATTAAAATGTGGAGCAAAACTGAACGTAAATCTACTGAAATGCATTACCAAATTAGTGTGTGAGTATTAAAATTAATACTAGAGTATTAAAAGTAATACTCCTATTTCCCAAAAAAATCCGTTTTAACACATTTAAAAGTTTTACACAAATAACGAATAATTAAACAACAGTTCATATACATTTAAATCATGATTATATCAGAAAATAAGTAAACGGATTAAAACAGAAGACACATACACATAGTCGCCATTTTATCCATCTCACTTCTAAAACTTGTCCTACAACACTTTCTATGAAAACAATAGCAAAAGACATGTTCCAAAATGGATGCCAAAACGGAGCAAATAAATGAAAACAATACATCTTTTAATGATTTTTTAAATTATCATTTTCCACAGCAAAATAAAATATACTAAAAAACACAACGAACGCTGTTTTTAAAAAAATTAATAGTGACACTGACTAAAACTTATAAATACCAGCAAGACACCATTTTGCAATCAGTTGATTATCAACTACCAGAGAGACCAGACGCAAAAACCTGACCCTCTGACACCTAGACTGTGACCTCGACTGAGAGAACACTGCAATCCTTTGGAGAAGCATTCTTTCTTTCCAACTACTAGTAAGTCACTATTATATTTTAACACCTTGTTTTGTCCTAAATCATGTTTTATTTCCATACAAACAGTGCTTTAAAAATAATTGTAATATTTTATAAAATGTACTCTAACCAATTTTTTTTCTCTGAAGTAACTTTAATATATACCAACTTAAAACATCTATTTTTTTTTCCTAAAACAGAAAGTTGCTTTTCGATCAAAAGCAAGATATCGTTTGCCTAATTTTCCTTCACCTCAACGTAATCGACTCACCTTTGCTATTGTGAAGGTAAATGATTTAATATATTTTTTTTAAATTCTTTTAATTTAAAAATATATTTTTAGCATTAGCAAAAGTGTTGTATGGTATAGGGGTAAACATGTTTTTTTTTCAACATTCACGCAGCATCATAAACGGAATTGTGCGATGGTGCAGGGGTAACAATTACTAATATTACTGCAATTAGGTACAGCAGTAGAGAAAGCGTTTGATGGTGCAGGGGTAACAATTACTATTCTAAGTCCAGTAAGGTGCAGCAGTAGGGAAACTGAGGGATGGTGTAGGGGTATCCATTACTACTCTAAGTTCATAATGTATTGAAAATGTGGTATGTTTAGGGGTACCAATTATTTTTCAATCTCAAGTGTGATGCAGCACCATGGAAGATATGATATGTTATGTAATTACACTGCAATAAAATATCAGATTTACAAACAATTTTTCACATTTTGTTTTTTTAAGCAACGTTGTTAAAGTTGTTTTAATTTTTTTTTTTTTCATTTTCACAGACAATCGGTTGCAACTTTGTGGATATAATCTGTAAAGCAAATAACTCAAACCTCCAGCCAGCAGTCCAATACCACAGCAGCAGCCAAACCAAGAAACTAAACAGCTAAAGCAAAAGGTATTTTAAATGTACACTGTTATAAATCCAACAATGTAATAGTCAAACCTATTACTATTGTAACTCCAGGAAGGTGCAGAAGTAGGGAAAGTGTTGGATGGTGTAGGGGTATCATTTACTATTCTAACTCCAGGAAGGTGCAGCAGTATGGAAAGTGTTGGATGGTGTAGGGGTACAATTTACTATTCTAACTCCAGGAAGGTGCAGCAGTAGGGAAAGTGTTATGTAGTAATAGTTAAATACAATGTCATAATTTTATAAATTTAATCAAAATTTGCATTTGTCACCAACGTTGTGAAAGTGTTTATTCTTTTCATTTTTTTTTTCATTTTTCCAGACAATTGTTTGCCACTTTGTGGAAAAAATCTGTTAAACACATAACTCGAAACTCCAGCCAGCAGGCCAATACCACAGCAGAAGCCTCACCAAGGAAAGAAATAAAAAAAAAACAAGGTATTTTAAAACAACACTGTTATAAAACCATCAATATATTAGTCAAACCATTTACTTATTAATTTTAATAAGATCCCAAAATGCATAAAATATGGGTTGTAGTTGGAATAACTTATTATTCTTACTCCAGGAAGGTGCAGCAATATGGAAAGTTTTGGATGGTGTAGGGGTATAATTTACTATTCTAACTCCAGGAAGGTGCAGCAGTAGGGAGAGTGTTGGATGGTGTAGGGGTACAATTTACTATTCTAACTGCAGGAAGGTGCAGCAGTAGGGAAAGTGTTGGATGGTGTAGGGGTATAATTTACTATTCTAACTCCAGGAAGGTGCAGCAGTAGGGAAAGTGTTGGATGATGTAGGGGTACAATTTACTATTCTAACTCCAGGAAGGTGCAGCAGTAGGGAAAGTGTTGGATGGTGTAGGGGTATAATTTACTATTCTAACTCCAGGAAGGTGCAGCAGTAGGGAAAGTGTTGGATGATGTAGGGGTATAATTTACTATTCTAACTCCAGGAAGGTGCAGCAGTAGGGAAAGTGTTGGATGGTGTAGGGGTACAATTTACTATTCTAACTCCAGGAAGGTGCAGCAGTAGGGAAAGTGTTATGTAGTAATAGTTAAATACAATGTCATAATTTCATAAATTTATTCAAAATTTGCATTTGTCACCAACGTTGTGAAAGTGTTTATTTTTTTCATTTTTTTTTTCATTTTTCCAGACAATTGTTTGCAACTTTTTTGAAAAAATCTGTTAAACACATAACTCGAAACTCCAGCCAGCAGGCCAATACCACAGCAGAAGCCTCACCAAGGAAAGAAATCCATTAAAAACAAGGTATTTTAAAACAACACTGTTATAAAACCATCAATATATTAGTCAAGCCATTTACTTAATAATTTTAATAAGATCCCAAAATGCATAAAATATGGGTTGTAGTTGGAATAACTTATTATTCTTACTCCAGGAAGGTGCATCAGTAGGGAAAGTGTTGGATGGTGTAGGGGTATAATTTACTATTCTAACTCCAGGAAGGTGCAGCAGTAGGGAAAGTGTTGGATGGTGTAGGGGTACAATTTACTATTCTAACTCCAGGAAGGTGCAGCAGTAGGGAAAGTGTTGGATGGTGTAGGGGTACAATTTACTATTCTAACTCCAGGAAGGTGCAGCAGTAGGGAAAGTGTTGGATGGTGTAGGGGTATAATTTACTATTCTAACTCCAGGAAGGTGCAGCAGTAGGGAAAGTGTTGGATGGTGTAGGGGTATACTTTACTATTCTAACTCCATTAAGGTGCAGCAGTAGGGAAAGTGTTGGATGGTGTAGGGGTATAATTTACTATTCTAACTCCAGGAAGGTGCAGCAGTAGGGAAAGTGTTGGATGGTGTAGGGGTACAATTTACTATTCTAACTCCAGGAAGGTGCAGCAGTAGGGAAAGTGTAGGATGGTGTAGGGGTACAATTTACTATTCTAACTCCAGGAAGGTGCAGCAGTAGGGAAAGTGTTGGATGGTGTAGGGGTATAATTTACTATTCTAACTCCAGGAAGGTGCAGCAGTAGGGAAAGTATTGGATGGTGTAGGGGTATAATTTACTATTCTAACTCCAGGAAGGTGCAACAGTAGGGAAAGTGTTGGATGGTGCAGGGGTACAATTTACTATTCTAACTCCAGGAAGGTGCAGCAGTAGGGAAAGCGTTAGATGGTGTAGGGGTAACATTAGAGCTAGTGTATTTACTTTTACATCCTAATTTGTTTTTCTTCTCTTCTCTTTTCAGATAATGTCTAGTCTTGAAGCAGCTAAATACATTAAATCGAGGAAGGGTAAAAATTTATTAAACCATGCAGGATACATATATAGGTGCCGATTACGATCCGGTAAAAGCCGGGTACGAACAGTCGGTCGGAGCGTTTTCCCCGTCCGACTCGTACCCGGTCGTAAAACTTTACAAACATGGAATTACGATTCGCACGGAAACACCATTTCCGTACGAATCGTAAAAAACACCGACCGACGAAAATATACATACGAATGTGATCCGGGAATGCTGCGACGTGACGTCGGGACGCTTTCAGGCAGCGTTTCACGACCCAGGAATTACGATTCGAACCGACAGCAGTCCGGACGGCAATATTTTCACGGCACCCAAAAAGTGCCGGAAAAGCGAAGTACGGCGCGAATCGACCAGAGTAGGTGGCCCGGTACGCACCGTACCCCCCCCAGCCCCCGTACGTACGCGCCGACCCCCCCGTAGATGTACACCCGTGTACGTGTCGAACCCCCCCGTGTACGTTCGAGTCGAACCCCCCGTGTACGTACGAGTCGAACCCCCCGTGTATGTACACCCGTGTACGTTCGAGTCGAACCCCGTGTACGTTCGAGTCGAACCCCCGTGTACGTTCGAGTCGAACCCCCCGTGTACGTTCGAGTCGAACCCCCCCCGTACGTTCGAGTCGAACCCCCGTGTACGTTCGAGTCGAACCCCCCCCGTGTACGTCCGAGTCGAACCCCCCCCGTGTACGTTCGAGTCGAACCCCCCGTGTATGTACACCCGTGTACGTTCGAGTCGCTGGGGGTACGCACCGTACATACACGGGTGGGGGTACAACTCGAACGTACACGGGTGTACATACACGGGGGGTTCGACTCGAACGTACACGGGGGTTCGACTCGAACGTACACGGGGGGGGTTCGACTCGAACGTACACGGGGGGTTCGACTCGAAAGTACACGGGGGGTTCGACTCACACGTACGGGAGGGGGTTCGACTCGAACGTACACGGGGGTTCGACTCGAACGTACACGGGGGTTCGACTCGAACGTACACGGGGGGGTTCGACTCGAACGTACACGGGGGGGGTTCGACTCGAACGTACACGGGGGTTCGACTCGAACGTACACGGGGTTTTCGACTCGAACGTACACGGGGGGGGTTCGACTCGAACGTACACGGGGGGGTTCGACTCGAACGTACACGGGGGGGTTCGACTCGAACGTACACGGGGGGTTCGACACGTACAAGGGTGTACATACAGGGGGGTTCGACGCGTACGTACGGGGGCTGGGGGGGGGTCGGCGCGTATGCGGGCACGTCTCCATGGTTGCTATGGGAGTTCGGTGCGGACGGTGTTTTTTCCATCCGGTTGTAACCTCGGACGCACGGGATGGATCGTGATTCCTCGGTCGGCCATCACCTTTCACATTTGTACGGTATATCGTACGAGGACGTGTCGGACACATTTTCCGACCCGAGGACGTGTGGGGAATGATTCCCAATGCGGTTCGTATGGACTTTTTACCATGCGAATCGTGATTGCCAGTTCGTACGGCACTTGTACGATTCGTACGGTAAAAAGACCGGATATGAGTCGCACGGGGAAATTTTTTACCGGATCGTAATCGGCACCATAGTAAGGAAAGAATACGTTTTCCTAGAAATCATTGGAGGTGTGTGCAATACTACACTACCCATTGCAGTGGCAGAGCGGTTACACTTGATAATTTAGTTGTGAAAACAACAGAACATAACCACTCTGCCTCTGCAATGGAGGTAGAAATAAGAGAAACTGTTAATTAAATGAAAGCTATTGCAAGCACCTCCATTGATTCTACAGGATCCATTTTACGAGAGGTTGCACAGCATGTCCCCAGTCATGTTGCTAGTAACATGCCTATAATTTCTAATTTGAGACGAATTATTCAAAGACAAAAGCAGGCAAGTAACATCCAATTATCTACACCACATACTTTTTCAGATATTAGAATTCCACATGATCTTTCTATTTCTTTTTCTGATGAACCTTTCCTTTTGCATGACAACCAAAACCCTCAGAAACGAATTCTTATTTTTAGTACCCCACGTAACCTTGCAAAGTTAGAAAATAGTGAAATTTGGATGATGGATGGGACGTTTAAAAGTACACCCCATCCTTTCACTCAAATTTACACTATACATGCCAAAATTAACAATAATGTAATTCCCTTAGTATATAGTTTGCTACCTGATAAGACTTCTGCAACATACTCTGAACTTTTATCAGTTATTAAAAGTAAAACATCTCAAAGTCCTAGGAAAATAATAATTGATTTTGAATTGAGCATGATCAATGTGATCAATAAAACGTACACGGATACCCAAATTCAGGGATGTTTTTTCCATTTTTCCCAGGCTTTTTGGCGTAAATTACAAAAAACATCCCTAGTTGCAGAATATTCTCGTGATAGCAAACTACAGTTTGAACTAAAAAAATTAACAGCACTTTGTTTTGTTCCTCCCGATAGTGTGGACGAGTACTACACTGCTATTATAGAATCTGTTTATTATACAAGTAATGAAGAGAAATTGGCACCCATCCTAAATTATTTCGAGGACACATGGATTGGGCACCTAAGCAGATCGGGTCGCAGGAGGAAGCCACGATTCCATGTGGAGTGGTGGAACTGCTACACGAGCTGTTTAGAGGGAGAAGCAAAAACAAACAATGCCATTGAGGGATGGCATAACTCCTTCAACCATACAATTGGCAAACCTCATCCAAATTTCTACTCTTTCTTGGAAACTTTGAAGAAGGAGCAAAGTTTTCAAGAAATGAGACTTGCCCAAACACTTGCAGGTAGTCTAAACCCACGAGTAACTGTCAAAACTAAGGAAATGTCAGAGAGACTATTGGCTATATTACAACAATTTACGTTGTGTGTGGCTCTAGACTACCTGGAAAATCTTTCTAACATTCTTTCTTTCTAAAACTAGTTATTTCTTTACTTTCCTGCTTTGCTTCAAATTTAAATATCCTTTAATTACAATTGGCATACAATTATTTTTCAAACATTTTTTCAAATTTACAAGTCGGGTCTCCTAATGATTGTATTTTATTTCCCAATCTTCATTTTTTCCTAAACAACCAATGTTTCCAAAGCAACTTTTCCATAATATTCTACCAACTTTTCAAAAATCAAACGCAAGTAAATAATTATTAGAAAACTTCCTAAGTAACTACCACCATTAAAATCCACAAAAATTCTATCTATTCAAAATTTCATAAGTCAATCCATTTTCCGAAATGCACATTGCTGCATAAACACCAAATTAATAACAATCTTTTTGTTCACAAATTAGGAATACGCAATTTTTTTTTTTTTTAAATGAAGATATAATTCATTTGTAATGGTTCCGAAGTTTTGTAATAAACATTTTTAATAGTAACTTAAATTACTTTTACAGTTACTTACATTTTTTAATGAAACAATACATTTTCGCGACCCGACATAGGCATACATTAATGACATGAACGTGGACATGTTTTTAAACATTTAAAAGATCAATTAGTTTTTCCGCAACCTCTCCTTATTCCTTTTTTACTATATATGTATCTTGTTTTAACGTTATATCTATAAATAAATGTGAAAAAGTTTCCTACCTGGACGCAGATCAGCTTCCTGCTGCTTCCTCCCCCGATGCTCTTCAAAATGGCGCCTTACGTCTACGTTCACGTCATGACGTCATCGCGTGCATCAATGTTAAAAAAGGACTATTTTATTTACTTTTTCTATAAATAAATGTTAATTAATGTAAATAAATTATGTATATGTTTTGTAATAAATGTACATTATGTTATAAAAAACAATAAATCCAAAATGTTTTTTCTGTTTTTTCCAATAAAGAAATATTTAATAAACCTTATTTGTTTACTGTTATTTATTTTTAATATTGTTATTTAAACATGTAAAATGTTAATTATAATTTGTAAATTTACTAAATGTGTTCCTTACCTCGACTCTATTTTCTGTTCCCTTTCAAACTTGCTTTTTCTTCTCTTTTCGCTCCTTCTTTTCTTGTTCCGCGGGTTGTATATTCTTAAGCTGCCAAAATAAATGAAGGACAATTTAGCACAAAGACTTCAATGCAAAAGCGTGGGAATTTTTTTTAAAGTAAGTTCTATATTCTTAGTTCTATTTTAGTTTGTATTAATTTTATGTTAAAATAATTTTTAATAACTCTATGATTTTTTTATATATAATATATTTTTATTTTTGACATTTTTTATATTTCATATTTTAATACTCCAAAAAAACTTTTTCATTTTTAAAATACTTTTTTTCATTAATTAAATTTTAATTTTGTAGGTTAAAAATACTCAAGTATTAATCTTTTTTAATACTATTCATATATTTAATTTTTTCAAAATAAATTAAATAATTTATAGACAATAATTACTTTTTCAAATTTTTAAAATGTATTATTTATTATTAATATTAAAATATTAATTATTTATTTTTAACATACTCCAAAGGTACTCTTTTTTTAAAAAAATATTTTTTACTCTTTCTTTTTAAAAATTTTTTTTTTCATTAATTACATTTTAATTTTGTAGGTTAAAAATACTCAAGTATTAATCATTCATATTACTACTCATTTATTAATATTTTGTTTTTCAAAAATCTCTTTTTTTTTAAAAATACTAACGTATTAATATTTTATAATACTAGTCATATATTTTATTTTTACATATTTATTTAATTAATTTATACACAATAATTATTTTTTGAATATAGTATTTATTATTAAAATATTAATTAATTAATTTTAACATACTCCAAAGGTACTTTTTAAAAAAAATAATTTTTAAATATAAATTACATTTTTATTAAAAAAGATAAAAATACTCAAGTATTAAACTCTCACAATACTACTAATTTTTAATTCCTTTTTAAAAATACTCTTTCAAATTTTAATAGTACTCCTGTATTAATCTTTTAAAGTACTACTCATATTTTTAAATATTTCTTAAATATTAAATAATTAATACTCAATAATTACTCTTTCATATTTTTCTATTATAGTATTTAATATAAATAATAAAATATTATTTAATTATTTTGAAAACATACTCAATAATTACTCTTTCATATTTTTCTATTATAGTATTTAATATAAATAATAAAATATTAATTAATTATTTTGCAAACATCATAAATAAAAAAATTTAAAAAATGCGTTGTAATGGTATATGCGTTGTAAAAGTACTTACCATATAACAGCATGCGTTGTAAATGCATGCGTTGTAAAAGCTTTTGCGTTGTAAAAAAATGCGTTGTAATAGCATTACGTTGTAAAAGTTGCGTTGTAAAGGTTGTTTCCCCTGTATAGGTGTGATACCTGATGGCCTATTCTGTTGAGGTTTGCCATGTATTGGATGATTGAGGGCTTGTGTTTAGAGAGTTTCGCTTTGGCCAGGGCTGTTTTGATTTTGAGGAAGTTGTACAGTTCTATGTCTGGTAGATTGTGCTTGTTTTTTAGCATGCTGAAGGTGGAGGGGCTTTCCTACCTATTATTTTCCATGAATCTATAAATAGCGGTTTCCCCCTGTATTTTATCTTTGTGTTTGCCCACAGTGACTCCCACCTTGAGTTTTTTACGCTGTGCTCCATCTTTTGGTCTACTTTCAGCAGGGAGTATTGGATTTGCGGCCTGAGTTTGTTTGTTAGCTGTGAGGAGAGCTATTGGTTCAAGGTTGTTTAGTATGGCTCTCTCAATTGTAAGCCAGACCGGCGTGTAGTCCTGGCTGGGCAGGACCCAGTAGGCCCCTTGTTTCGCTAAAAAGGCAGTTTGGAATGTTTTGAAGTCAGCCACATTTAGTCCTCCCAGTTTCTTGTCTAATCTTAATTTTTTAAGGCTTATCCTCGCTTTTTTATCACGCCAAAGGAATTTGTTTATCATCTTGTCTATTTTGCGGTGGAAGTCATCCGAGAGTATAAGAGGGAGCATATTCGACAGGTAGTTGACCATTGGAGTGATCATCATCTTTACTGTCTCTATCCTCCCCCACCATGTTATAAATTTGGGTGACCAGTCCTCCAACAGTGTCTTTGTCTTTGCTAGCATTAGTTTTTCATTTTGGACGAGCGTGCTTTGGAGGTCCTTGCCGAAATGTATACCTAGGTATTTGATGAAACTGGTTTGCCAGGCTAGGCCCGATTTCCCTAGTATCTCTCTAGTGGTGTAGATGTTAAGTGGCTTACATTCTGACTTGTCCTTGTTTAACTTGTACCCAGAGTGGGTTAAATACTTTTCTATGGTCTCCATGAGGGCCGTGATGGAGGATTTTGGACTCTCTGTGACGATGAGAATGTCATCCGCGTACGCAGCTAGTTTGACTGTGACCTCAATGATGGTGATCCCTTTCATCTCCTCATTGGCCCCGATATCTCTGATCAGAGGTTCCAGGGCCAGCAGAAACAACGAGGGGGACAAGGGGCAGCCCTGCCTTGTGCCACGCTGTATGGTGAAGGGTTCTGAGACCGCCCCATTGACTACAATTCGAGCGCTAGGTTTTTCGTATAAGGCCATAACTTTCCGTGAATATGATTCACCCAAGTTGTATGCCCGCATGCACTACTCCAGGACAGGAAGTGCAAGGATATCCTGTCAAACGCTTTCTCAGCATCTAGTGTAATGGTCACTGCTGGTTCGCCAATCTTGGCAGCCCTTTCCAGTATGTGGCACAGGAGTCTGGTGTCAAGTGACATGTGTGTCTTTAGGAATCCTACCTGTGCGTTGGTTATCAATTGTGGTAGAACCGTGTTTAGTCTTGTAGCCAGTATTTTGGCGTAGACTTTGCAGTCAACATTGATTAGTGAGATTGGCCTGTAGTTTTGAGGCAACTGAGTGTTTTTGCCTTCCTTCGGGATAACTATTATGTTTGTTTCCGACATGGTTTGTGAGACCGCTCCCACCCCCTCGCAGTGATTGAACACTTTTTCCATAGTTGGTTGCAGGTGTGTTAGGAAAGTTTTATAGAAGGTGGCCGTGTATCCTTCCCCCTGGTGCCTTGTTGTCTTTAAGAGACTTCACCGCCATCTCAATATCTGCTGAGCTTATCTCCCGTCCCAGTGTCTGTGCTTCTTCCGACGTTATCTTTGGGAGGTTTAGTCTGTCTAGGTATCCTGTAGAGCCATTTTCGTTCAGAGATTTGCCCTTTCTGTAGAGTTCTTGATAGAACTCACTGAATGTTCGTAGGATCTCCTTGTGTCTTGTGTGTGTGCTGTTTTGTGAATCAGTGATTGATGAGATGGTGTGCTGTCTTTGTTTGTGTTTCAGGTAAGAGGCTAGGATCCTCCCTGCTTTGTCCACCTCGCAGAGGTTAATTGCTTAATATTTATTTATCCACAGACCGGCCCTCTCACTCAAGATTTTGTTGTTTTCGTTATTTTTTCTTTGTGATCTCCATTAGGGCGCAACTGTTGTTTGAGTCTGTGATGTGGGTTGCCTCTAACCTTTTGATATCCTTTTCTAGTTGGTCCAAATGTGCCTTTGCACATTTGTTAATTTTGCCCTTAAAATCTATTATTGTCCCCCTGATTGTTGCCTTGAGTGCGTCCCATATGGTCATGGGGTCCGTGCCCAGTGTATCATTAAGTCTAACGTATTCTTTAATGGCTTCTTCTATCTTATCTTTGTTGGTCTGATCTTACAGGACGTCGCTATTGAATCTCCATCTTCGTGGAAGGTGTTCGTTGTGTCACCCGCACATCAGTAGGCTGATGCACGAGTGGTCTGAGGTAGTTCTCGCCGCAATGTCAGTGTGTTCTATTAAGTGGGTGTGTGTGCCTGAGATTAATATGTAGTCAATCCTGCTGTATGAGTTGTGCGGGTGGGGAGTACAATGTGTAGTCTCTAGCGTCGGGGTGTTGTAGTCGCCACGGGTCTTTGAGGTTGAACCTGGAGCATATGTTCTTTAGTGTGGTGTGTGCGTTTGGGGGTAGTGAGTGGCACTGTGATTGTCTGTCGAGTGTGTAGTCAAGTGCTATATTAAAGTCGCCTGCCAACACTGTTAAGTCAATTTGCGGAATTACTTCCAGTCTTTTCGAGACTCCCTCCCAAAATTCGGAGTCGTCTGTGTTGGGGCCGTAAATGTTCACTACGTGTATGCTTTCTTCTCCCCTTTTCAGTTGCGTTACAAGTAGCCTCCCTGCTTCATCGCATTGTTGGTCCTCTATTGTTAACTTGGAGTTCTTATTTATCAGAGTGATCAGCCCCTGCTTTTTCCCTGTAGCCGGAGAGCAGGCCACCTGTCCGATCCATCTCGCTCTAATTTGTTCATCTAAAGATAGCCTGGTCTCCTGCAGTAGGAACACATCTCCTTTCGTCTTTGCTAGGTAGTCTAGTATTTTCTTCCTCTTGAATGAGTGGTTGAGGCCCTTGACATTCAGGGAGACTATCTTTAGGTTAGACGCTAAGGAGTTTGGGTTGTTATGCGACATTTCTTACGAAGGGTGTTCGTTGTCCTCCCATACCCTCCCTTGTGATGTGTACGTACTCCTCCTTATCGTTCTGGTATTTTGCCTAGTAGGTGGGTAATATCTATGTCTCCCCTTGTTGGGTCTTCTGTACCTCCCACCAGATCTTGGTGTCCTGTTTCCTCCTGTATGTAGGAGTATAGATAGAAAGGTTAAGATAGGATAGAAGACAGTGGATAAGATCAGGGTACCTATACACGGCAGACAGTACAGACATAACAAACAAACCATCCCTCCTTTCCCCCCCTCCCACCCCACCCTCCCAGTTCCAAATCATCGTATTCTGGACGTGCGACGGCAAGGTCCCCATTCCACCCCCCCTGGGATAACTTGGTTCCTTATGCTAGTGAAATTAATACTGTTACGCCTCCTCCACCCCTCAGTGCCTCTCTCTCTGCAGTCCCTACAAAGTCATATGAGCGTTTTTAGTTTGTTCCCCCTCTTGGATCTTACGCTCCCCTTGGCTCCTCTCCCCCCAAAAGGATATAGTGTTAGGTTAATCTCTCTTGATTCCCGTCAGCTGTTGATACGCTCGTTTTAGACACTGTATCTGCTTCTCTTTCTCCTCAAACCCTTTTGAGGTAGATAAAGATCCGGTTTTCTTTGGTGAGGAAGCCATCGGTTTGAGGAAGGTACGCTAGGACATTTTGTTTAGTTCTGAGGTAACCTCTTTTTTTTTTTCTTAGAGTCCTAAGGTAGTATCCTGCGAACTGAGGTAGAAGCGGTTATGTTCCTGAGTGATCCTGAGTGTAGATTTTTAGTCTTGTTCCTCCTATTACTCCACTCTTGGCTCCGGCAAAGCTCTCCTTTTGCTCGTTCCTGCTTGTGAAATTTCCATCTCTTGATTCGACGGCCCATGTAGGTATTTGAACAGCTCTGTAGGGTCTTCGAAGACATGCGTTCTTCCTTTGTCACTAATTCTGAATCTTGTAGGGCCTACAAATGAGAAAATGATGTTCTCTTTCCTTAGTCTGTCCCGCTGGGCCAGGAATCCTTTTCTTATGTCAACAGTGGGCTTGGAGTAGTCCTGTGTGAGGATTATCCTGTGTCCATTCCATTGTATGTTTTGGTTTTTCCTTGCCACACCGAATATGGCCTCTGTATGTTGCGATCGGAGTGGTTTGCATATTATTGAGCGTGGTACCGCCCTATTCGTGGCTTTGTAGCCTGGTATCCTGTACGCCTTGTCTAGTTCAATGAGATGGTCAAATTTGAGGTTCGTTATTTTAGGGATCATGTCTTCGATAAAGGCCATGCACGACCCTGTTTTGGCTTCCTCTCCTTCCCGAACACCTAGGATTCTAATGTTCCCTCTTCTATTTCGATCGTCCAGTTCAGCTGTTTGCCTTTGTAGTATTGCCGTTGGTTTTGTTAGGGCCATAAGCGCTTTATTTGTCTTATGCTCTCCATCCTCTATGTCGCTAACCCTCTGCTCCACCCCAGTCAGTCTGTTGTTTGCAGCGTGGATGTCCGTTCTAACCGCGGCCAGTTCCAGCTGTATTGCATCAGTAGTTTGCTTTGTTGATTTGGCTAAGTTATGGACCGCTGCCAAATTCTTCAGAATCATGTCCAGTGTGCTATTAAAATCTGGTCTTTGTTTGATGGGGGAGTCTGTTATTGTTTCTCCTTTGGTTTTTTTTTTTACTGCTGCGTGATTTTCCCTTCATTCCCAGCCATGATTGGCAGGCCTCTCTTCACTTGCTGTAGCTCAAATCTTCCATCCCCTTTCTGCGCTAGGGATTGGTATCTCTGCACTTGTAAGCTTTTCTTTTGAGCCCTTTTATTTTTTTTCTTATCTCTCAGCAGCGCTTGTTGAAAGGCTTTGTCCTGTTGTTTTGTATGGCTCTCCCGTGCTACTCTGTCCTGGGTGGGTTTTGGAATATTGTGGGCCTTATCTTGATCTTGTTGCCTTCGTGAGGCTCTTGTTGATGCCACCCCTCCTATTTGCGGTAGATGCCCGCCGCTCGTCACCACGCACGTTGATATTTTGGGGAATTTGCGCTTTTTAGGCAATTGTGTGTTTCATGTATGTTCTTTGTCGGTTGTTGTGTGTGGCGGATGCTGGTATTTGTGGTGCAGGAGTTTGGGATATGATCTGTTGCCCCTTGTAGTTACTGTGACAGCGATGGTGGCTGTCCCTTGCGTCTGTGCGCTTGATTGGTGCTGCTGTGTCTGTCCCCTTGCTTTCCCGTATTGCTGTGTACTGCTGTTGAAAATATTCTTGGATTCTGCGAGTTAGTCTCACGCTTGTAATATTCCCGCTATGTTCGCCACTGAGTTATCTCTTTTGCCCCCTTATGGTGTGTAGCCTTGTGGCCCTTACTCCTGTTCGTGCTTTTTATGGTCTTCTTGTCGTAAAAATTGCTCCCTCCATATCGGCTGGACCGTAGTGCATTATCTTCCGACTATGAAGCTTTGGATTCGCTGTGCCTTTTGCCTCCTGCGTGTCTCTTTTCTTATTGTCCTTCGCAAGGCCCCAATCCGGGGGGGGTACACTCCTGTCCTCCACCTCCTTGGTCCGCTCCTTCTCTCTGTTCTCCTGTATAGGACTCGCGCTGGCTTTCTTTTCATTTTAATAATATAAAATTATAAAATGGCGACCCCTTGGTCTGTTTCGGTTTCCTGCTTCATTTCGTTTTATGCTCAGGCTTTCTTGGTTTTCTACCTTTTTTTCCTTTTTCTTAATTATAAAATGGTGGCCCCCTTGGTCGGTTTCGGTTTCCTGCTTCATTTCGTTTTATGCTCAGGCGTTCGGCTCAAAGACGACGCTGCATTGGGATTTCCCTTTTTTTTGTGAGGTGTCCTCGATCCTCTGCTCTCCCTCCTGCTCCTCGTTTATCTCGGCCCGCGCTCTCTCCCTGAGGCGCTCCGTATCGGCCCTGATGCTCGCTCCACCTCAGCAGCTAAGATGGCGGCCCCCAGTCCCCCGGTTGTGGTTTTCGGTTTCTTTTATCGGAGGGTCAGGGACGGCTCTCCTCCCCCTCCTACTCGCGCTGGAGGTGTCGCGGGGGGCTGCAGCGGTAAGTTTCGCACACTGACCTTGTTGCTAGAAGCAAGGAGTGGGGGCAGGCATTCCGGTGCTCTATTATGGCACAGCGGCAGTGTCGGCGGTGGTGCTCTCAGTTAGTGGGTGCCATCTTGGGAGATCTTCTTCCACAGCGTTTCCTCAGCGATGATTTGGGTGGTTTCGCTTCTCCTCCTTGTTGTGTGCTCGCGCTGCCGAGACCAAAGTCTTCCCGGGCTCTTCCGATGTGCTATGAGGGGTTGTTTTTCTTCCTTAGTTCGCTGCTTTACTGTTCATTTCTTGCTCGCTTCCCAGGGTATGACAGAGCGACGGACTGAGGCAACTTCTCCCATTGCCGTCCAAGCCACGCCGCATAGGCCTCTACTTTTGACCGACATTGTGTGGCACATGTGAATTAAGCAGCCACACCTAGAGGAGAAGACAGATCCCCTTAACCATATTGTCGCATCACCTTTTCGGGTGGGTAATAATCTTGAGTTACAATAAAGAGTATGTTAGAGCATGGATGTTGAGTGAGTTGGTTAATTTAATTCCCATACTTAGTCACCAGAATGGAACCAAAATTGTAATATAAATGTTTTTAGTGTTTTTAAGTGTTTAGGAATGAATTTGTTTTTATTGTTTATATCTTGACATTCGTTAAATAGAAGCTGATGTGTATTGCATTTCATGTTTACTGAGAAGGACTAAATTGTAAAAATAATTTTTGTACAATGTCTTTGTAGATTGTGTTGGGAGATCGCTAATGGTATCTGTAAGCCTGAAGAAGGTGGTTTATCAGCCTATACCACCGAAACGCGTCGCTTTGCTTTGAAAGTGCACCCAAGACACTACCTGGTTCGACTAGGAAAAAATAAATGTGGAAAAGTGTGGAACTAGTCTCATCATCTTTAGTATTATGTACTTGGTGTGCTCATTTGATTTGTCACGTTTGTGATGTTTTTATATTTTCTTTATACTCTCCCAGGTTGTTTTTAAACCATGTTTTTAACCAATGATTATATTTAAAATGTAGTGACGTTAAATTTATTGTTCTTATATTTTGAATCCGATATGCAGCCTAAACAATAACAAATATATTCCATTCCTTATATTATTTTTTTGGTTTCTATTTAGGGTTGGTGACTTGCATAGTGTATGTATGGTACCAATGTGTGTGTATGACAGTAATGTGGATCTGTCTGCTTAAAAGAAGCCCAAATGGATCTTACTTTTGACAGAAGTGCGTGCTGTCACTACAGTCTGGAAAAAAACGGATCACCTGTACCAGGACACAAAACAGAGCCCGATAGAGACCTGTTTCGAGGCCTCCTTAAAAAACACTGCCGTGAGACCCAGCCCACTTAAAGGCCTGCATGAACATTCACAAAAAACATATTCTCCCTGAAAGTTGAAAGGAGGTTGCTGCAGAGGGCATTGTCTCCTCAGATCCCCAGTGATTCAGGCCAGGGAGCCCTGATATCTGTGCAAGTTCATAGTCCACATACCCGCCAACCTCTTGATTGAAAGATGTGGGTGAACAGAGGCATTTAAATGGGTGAGCCCATGAAAGTGGATAGAAAATGAACTCTTTTTTGGAGAGTGATATGAGTTTGAAAAGGGAAAGTGGGTGATCCTGTTAAAGTCTGTGGAGACATTTTGGGGCATATTTACAAGCCCCTATCGCCACCACAACGTCACTTTTTGTCACGTTCCTGTGGCAATACAGGCTTCGCCTTATTTACAAGGCAGCGTTAAGCCACTTAACGTAGCTTAACGCTACCTTGTAAATAAGGCCCCCTTTCATGCTGGACCTAGCGTGAAAAGGGCTTGCAGCGGGTGTTGTGGTGGGCGTTCCACTGCAACACTTATTGATTCTGTCGCTCCCCCCTATTTACAAGGGAGGCGTAAATAGGAGGCAACACCAAAATTAAGACCAGGGAAAACCTGGTCTTATCCTGGTGCAACAATGAGAAATGTTTCATTTCTTCTCGTTTTTGCTGTTTATATGTGTGCTGCGTTGGGCATTGTTTCTTTTTCTTTTTTTGCACTGCTCACTGAGCAGTGAGGCGACGCTCCTCCGCCTTAGCGGAGGAGCTGCCACTGGTCGGTTGGGATCCATCTGAAGACTTT
Source organism: Triturus cristatus (assembly GCF_964204655.1). Classification (NCBI taxonomy): domain Eukaryota; kingdom Metazoa; phylum Chordata; class Amphibia; order Caudata; family Salamandridae; genus Triturus; species Triturus cristatus. The sequence continues at coordinate 36,716,904 of NC_140593.1, read as the reverse complement.
ATGGAGCATTGTGAGGTTGTTGAAGCAGGCGGAGTTAACCGAATTGACCGGTCATTTCATTGAGAGCTCGCTGTTGAGAATGATATTGAGGTTGCGTGCGTGGATGTTGGGGGTGGGTGCTGGTCCGAGGGCCACCAGGAGTCATCCTAGGGTGAGAAGGGTCTTCTGAAGAGGAGAACTTCGGTTTTGTCAATGTTGAGTTTTCTCTTATCCAGTCGGCGACGTCGATCATGGCATTCTGGAAGTTCGCTCTAGTGGTGTGCGTTTCTTCAGTGAGGGAGAGCGTGAGCTGGGTGCGAGTGAGTGAAAAACAAATCTGCCTCTGTCTTTGCTCTAATATTAATTTAGGAATAGTTAACATGGTTAGCAAATACCTTTCAAAAATTCATGTTTTTTTAATTACATTTTTCATTTCCACATGGAAAGAATATTGGACTTAAACAATTTTTAAGGTTTTTATTACTTTCTTAGCATAGAAACACCTGCCATGCTGGTAAAACACTGGTCTAGTGGCAAACACACCCGACTACATGGAGCGACGTTACAACCCTCACTCCAGCAGGCATCCTACTAAATCCTGCAGATATTTTCACGCAATCCAATGAGTTCCTGTGGGTGTTTTACTAAGTTCTTTAGCTACTCCACAGAGCTACCACAGGCAGCCCCCAGAGTTCCAAAGAGTCACCAAACAGGTGCTGTACTGCCCTCTGTACTGTCCACACTCCACAGACAAACCCAGTGTGCTCGTGAGAGCTCCCTCGTTACGTTCTTGCAGCATCCTTGATCCGAAAGGGTGATCAGTCCGCATATCAGTCCGACAAATGTTACTTTCCCTGGCATCATGGATGATTAGTAAAATACATAAGGGACTGGTCCTCATTAACACTATGGGGTATATTAGGATGACGGTCAGATGACCGCCGCCGGGACAACGGTGGCAACCGCTGGGCCGGCGACGGTCATCCACCCGTGATCGCAACCCAGAAAACCGCCGGTCCCATTAGCATGGCGGTGACTACCGCAGCGGTGAGATTTTCCGCCCCCCACTTTTCCGCCAGGAGCAGTCCGCACGCTTGCCTGGCGGGCGGAGCTGGACCGCTAAAATGGGGCCGGTGAAGGGCCAGGCTCCTCCGGCATGATTATGATGCCAGCGGTAGCCAGCCTTTCCACGGTGGTGGGTCCGCGTAGGAAAGGCATGCGGAGAATATCTCCGGGGGCCCATTGCGGACCCCCAGTGTGTTTAGGGGGTTGTTGGTGCAGTGGGGTGGTACCCATGGTACCCCCCTATGTCCCTGTACTAGGTGGCAGGCACTGTGCAGTGTCTACCATGCAGTGCAGGGATATGCAGAACATGCTTTTTCGACATTGCGGCGGTGCTGCTAGCAACAGCAACCGCCGCAATGTTAAATTCCGCGATCCGACCGCCGCAGTCAGATTTCGATTGTGGAGCATAGTAATTGGACCGGCGGTTATGCCGCGGTCCTAGCGGGCGGTGTTTTCCTGCTACCAAGGTGGTCGGAGTGATTTTCTGACCGCCATCCTAATAGACCCCTAAGTATCAAGGCACATTTAGTTGTCTCTGTACAGAAGTGCTGTGAGAAAAGATGTTTATTATATGATATGGTTGTGCTACCTCACGAAGTAATAAAATCACAGAACCATCTTGGGTTCAGTTGGGCTCATTAGTAAAACCTCAGGTCAACCCGGTGCAGCTGTGGCTTTGAGCAGTAAAGCTTTAAGGAATGCACAAGTGCAAGGCATTTGGAAGTACAAAAATAGCTGAATGGGAGATAAACACAAGACAAAGGAATTCCAACACCAATTTATGAATATATATCGCTTTTTTATGAATTTTTAGATACCAGAATGAACAAAATCCACTGGAGGCTTCCAGAGATATAAATTATTTTCAAATCATAAATCACGGCTTTTCACTCAACTCAGAAACAAGCATTGGTAGCTACAGTGGTTGTCAATTACTTTTGAAACTTTTCAAAACTGTTTGGCTACTCTGGCCCGCTTTGAGCGAGCACCTCCAGCATGAAGGGAGTCGCAGGACAGACACCTTGCAGCCAAGGCCATTGAGAGTCCAGTTCCAGGCACTGTGGGTGAACCGCAATAGATTTCAATGAAGTGGTCCTTATGGGAAGGATACAGGATGCTGAAGGAAGCTGAGGATGATGATCCGATGAAGGGGGGTCTTCTTGGGGCTGCTTCTCAGTTCACGGCCACGCTGCGGGCGACTTAGACAACAGGACTGGATGTCACTCGACGTCTGGGTGAAGTCCAACCAAAAAACAGTTGCCATTGGTCTACTGGTCTCCAGTTACAGCAAAACAGGCCATTCCCTTTAACTGAGGCTAGTGTCCATCTTAGGTGACAAAACTGCACTTCAACAAATCTCCCAGGTCCAGCAGACTAGGTTGCAAGTTGTGAGCATAACGATTTGGTCTCCTGGGCTGCACTTCAATGGTTATGCAATTATGGCTACCAACTCGCCAAGGCAGGCTTCTGCAGCTTTTGTGGCCCTGTAGCTGTAACAGGAAGTCACCCAACTGAATCTTGGAGCCACTCCTTCTGTTTGGACTTGGGGATGACCTTTCTTTGAGCAGGGCACAACTGGTGCAGTCCTCTCTTATGGCTATTTCAGGAGCAGCAGGTGCAGTTCACTCTTTGGTGCAGCCTCTCTTTGCCGGGTCCAGGGAACAGCAGGACATTCCTTCTTCAGTCCTCTCTCCAGTGCAGACATGATTTGAGGCTGAGTACCAGGCATGCCACTTTTATGCCCAGAAATTGCCCTCAGGGGATACGCTGAGGGCCAATGGGATACCAGGTTCCCTTCTGGCTGATGACGTCTTCCTACAAAGTGTGGCATCTATCTATTTCCGAATGTAATATTCTTCCCACTCCAAAGATGGTAGAACCCTTCTCTTGGTCTGTGGAGCTTGGTAGCCCACACTAGAGGTGTGGTTACCTGCGGGATACACGCCCATGGTAAGACTGATTTCCTTTAGGTGCCTGTGACTTCTTGCCTGGGTGACTTGGAGCCACTTTGAGAACTCTCCTAAGTCCCACAGGGTTGGGTGCAACTTTTGAATGTCAGGACTTAGTCCCACAGACTACACCTCAGTTACAACAGCGGTCAGGCATTTCTGGCTACTGACTTCTCCACATGCATGTTTCTCAGCTTTGATGGCCCTGTGGCTGGAAGAGGGCGGCAGCTGACTGACTCTTGGAGAAACCTTCTCTGTCTGGAAGCCTGTTCCATGAGTCAGGACACCACAGGCATCGTCTTCTCAATGCTAGTCCAAAGTGCAGCAGTTACAGTCCTTCTTGGTGCAACATGTTTCTGCCAGGTCAAGGGATTAGCAGGACAGTCCTCCTTCAGTCTTTCCTCCAGCACAGGTGTGGTCTTGAGGTAATCTGAGGTCAGGATGCCTGGGGTGCTATTATGATACCCACTTTGAGCTCAGGAGGTGGTAGCCACTCACTAGCCAATGGGGTACTAAGTTACTTCCCGCCGGATGACTACTCCCTGCGAAGTATGGCATCTAGCTATCCCAAAGTGCACTATTCTGCCCACTCAGAAAACGGCAGAATCCCTCTCTCTGCATCTGGTGCTCCTGAGCCCTACCCAGAGGTGTGGGTACAAGCAGGCTACACACCTCTTGGGAAACTGGTTTGGCACTAGATTTCCCCTCTCTCCCGCTCTCCCTGAACGCCAGATAGTCTGCAAAATCCATGTGTGACTCTCTTTTACCCTTCAAAGGTGGCTTCCTCTTTGAAGCTCACCGTTTGGGCTTCACACATACTTCTCCATCCTGCCAGGAAGAAGTCACATCTCCAACCTTGACAGCTCCTTTGTTATCCCTCCTGGGAGTCGTTCACACCCCCACTCATGGCAGCTCCTTTGTTATCCCTCCTGGGAGTCGTTCACACCTCCACCCTTGACAGCTCCTTTGTTATCCCACCTGGGAGTCGTTCACACCCCCACTCATGGCAGCTCCTTTGTTATCTCTCCTGGGAGTCGTTCACACCCCCACCCTTGGCAGCTCCTTTGTTATCCCTCCTGGGAGTCGTTCACACCCCCACCCTTGGCAGCTCCTCTGTTATCCCTCCTGGGAGTCGTTCACACCCCCACTCATGGCAGCTCCTTTTTTATCCCTCCTGGGAGTCGTTCACACCCCCACCCTTGGCAGCTCCTCTGTTATCCCTCCTGGGAGTCGTTCACACCTCCACCCTTGGCAGCTCCTTTGCTATCCTTCCTGGGAGTCATTCACACCCCCACCCTTGGCAGCTCCTCTGTTATCCCTCCTGGGAGTCGTTCACACCCCCACCCTTGGCAGCTCCTCTGTTATCCCTCCTGGGAGTCGTTCACACCTCCACCCTTGGCAGCTCCTTTGCTATCCTTCCTGGGAGTCATTCACACCCCCACCCTTGGCAGCTCCTCTGTTATCCCTCCTGGGAGTCGTTCACACCTCCACCCTTGGCAGCTCCTTTGCTATCCCTCCTGGGAGTCGGTCACACCTCCACCCTTGGCAGCTCCTTTGCTATCCCTCCTGGGAGTCGGTCACACCTCCACCCTTGGCAGCTCCTCTGTTATCCCTCCTGGGAGTCGTTCACACCTCCACCCTTGGCAGCTCCTTTGCTATCCCTCCTGGGAGTCGTTCACACCTCCACCCTTGGCAGCTCCTTTGCTATCCTTCCTGGGAGTCATTCACACCCCCACCCTTGGCAGCTCCTCTGTTATCCCTCCTGGGAGTCGTTCACACCTCCACCCTTGGCAGCTTCTTTTTATCCCTCCTGGAAGTCGGTCACATCTCCACCCTTGGCAGCTCCTTTGTTATCCCTCCTGGGAGTCATTCACACCCCCACCCTTGGCAGCTCCTTTGTTATTCCTCTGGGAAGCGTTCAAACCCTCACCCTTGGCAGCTCCTTTGCTATCCTCCTGGGAGTCATTCACACCTCCACCCTTGGCAGCTCCTTTGTTATCCCTCCTGGGAGTCGTTCACACCTCCACCCTTGGCAGCTCCTTTGTTATCCCTCCTGGGAGTCGTTCACACCCCCACCCTTGGCAGCTCCTCTGTTATCCCTCCTGGGAGTCGTTCACACCCCCACTCATGGCAGCTCCTTTTTTATCCCTCCTGGGAGTCGTTCACAACCCCACCCTTGGCAGCTCCTCTGTTATCCCTCCTGGGAGTCGTTCACACCTCCACCCTTGGCAGCTCCTTTGCTATCCTTCCTGGGAGTCATTCACACCCCCACCCTTGGCAGCTCCTCTGTTATCCCTCCTGGGAGTCGTTCACACCCCCACTCATGGCAGCTCCTTTTTTATCCCTCCTGGGAGTTGTTCACACCCCCACCCTTGGCAGCTCCTCTGTTATCCCTCCTGGGAGTCGTTCACACCTCCACTCATGGCAGCTCCTTTGCTATCCTTCCTGGGAGTCATTCACACCCCCACCCTTGGCAGCTCCTCTGTTATCCCTCCTGGGAGTCGTTCACACCTCCACCCTTGGCAGCTCCTTTGCTATCCCTCCTGGGAGTCATTCACACCCCCACCCTTGGCAGCTCCTCTGTTATCCCTCCTGGGAGTCGTTCACACCTCCACCCTTGGCAGCTCCTTTGCTATCCCTCCTGGGAGTCGTTCACACCTCCACCCTTGGCAGCTCCTTTGCTATCCTTCCTGGGAGTCATTCACACCCCCACCCTTGGCAGCTCCTCTGTTATCCCTCCTGGGAGTCGTTCACACCCCCACTCATGGCAGCTCCTTTTTTATCCCTCCTGGGAGTTGTTCACACCCCCACCCTTGGCAGCTCCTCTGTTATCCCTCCTGGGAGTCGTTCACACCTCCACTCATGGCAGCTCCTTTGCTATCCTTCCTGGGAGTCATTCACACCCCCACCCTTGGCAGCTCCTCTGTTATCCCTCCTGGGAGTCGTTCACACCTCCACCCTTGGCAGCTCCTTTGCTATCCCTCCTGGGAGTCATTCACACCCCCACCCTTGGCAGCTCCTCTGTTATCCCTCCTGGGAGTCGTTCACAACCCCACCCTTGGCAGCTCCTTTGCTATCCCTCCTGGGAGTCGTTCACACCTCCACCCTTGGCAGCTCCTTTGCTATCCTTCCTGGGAGTCATTCACACCCCCACCCTTGGCAGCTCCTCTGTTATCCCTCCTGGGAGTCGTTCACACCCCCACTCATGGCAGCTCCTTTTTTATCCCTCCTGGGAGTTGTTCACACCCCCACCCTTGGCAGCTCCTCTGTTATCCCTCCTGGGAGTCGTTCACACCTCCACTCATGGCAGCTCCTTTGCTATCCTTCCTGGGAGTCATTCACACCCCCACCCTTGGCAGCTCCTCTGTTATCCCTCCTGGGAGTCGTTCACACCTCCACCCTTGGCAGCTCCTTTGCTATCCCTCCTGGGAGTCATTCACACCCCCACCCTTGGCAGCTCCTCTGTTATCCCTCCTGGGAGTCGTTCACACCTCCACCCTTGGCAGCTCCTTTGCTATCCCTCCTGGGAGTCGGTCACACTTCCACCCATGGCAGCTCCTTTGTTATCCCTCCTGGGAGTCATTCACACCCCCACCCTTGGCAGCTCCTTTGCTATCCCTCCTGGGAGTCGTTCACACCTCCACCCTTGGCAGCTCCTTTGCTATCCTTCCTGGGAGTCATTCACACCCCCACCCTTGGCAGCTTCTTTGTTATCCCTCCTGGGAAGCGTTCAAACCCTCAACCTTGGCAGCTCCTTTGTTATCCCTCCTGGGGCTTCATTCACACCTGCACCCATGGCAACTCCTTTGTTATCCCTCCTGGGAGTCCTTCACACCTGCACCCATGGCAGCTCCTTTGTTTTTCCTCCTGGGATTTGTTCACATCTCTCTCCAGGAGGGAAGAAGTGTGTGTCCTGAACAGCAGCTGTGGCTGCAGCCATGGCTCCCGGAGATCTTTTGGTGAGAAAGCTACACAATAGTTACATTAATTTCGACTTGTGCAACAGGTTGGGCATAATGTAACGCTTCCTTTGATACCTTGAAGTACTAACTTCAATAGTCCCATTCAAAAGATTGCATAGTGGAATTGTCAGCATGTAACTTTACACTAGCCAATGGGGCTACTAGCCTTTCTGTAGGTAAAAACGAAAATGTGGGTTTCTTACTGTCATACACATGTAAATATAAATACACGTGCTCAAACCTCTTAATATAAAGCACCCTGCCTTTAGCGCTCGCCTACCTCAGGGGTGACTTAGAATGTATTAAAAAGGAAGGTCTTTGCTTTGCCATTAATCCAAATGGCAATGTTGAGCTAGCTGCACACACTGCTCTGCCAGCCTGCAATGGCGGTCTGGTTGTCATGTTTCACTCTGTCTCTCCGATGGTGGCACAACCAGTGCAGCCGTCCACAAGTGATCTTTAACCTTCAAGCCCCCGGGCACACTCAGTACCATATACTAGGGATTTACAAGTATGTTAACTTAAGCCAATAGGTTAGTCACCTGTGCATACATCTTTTAGGGCTTAGAGCACAGGCCCTGAGTCTGTTTAGCAGCACTCAATGCACTCTCCGAGTCGATAGCTCGGCGGTGGCTCCTCCGTAATGGCGGAGGAGTGTTGCTCCCCTGCTGAGAGCCAGATGAGGGAAACGGGAAAAATAAAATGATAATAAATTGGTTTTGTGATCATTTAATTTTCCAGTTTCCCTCTAAAGCCAGCCAAATCTGGGCAGGGCCTTGACGGCAGCAGGGGAGGAGTAGTGCACACTGTAAGTGCGCATGACGGTTTGGCCTGCCGTCTTAGACCAGCCAAACCGTCAGACACACTTAAGTTTCTCCAACCCAGCTGTGCCTCACAGAAACAGCACAGATCCCAGGGACTGTCTGGGTGGCAAACCAATCAGCTCACACCAATCCTGGTGCTGCTCTCCTGCTAATGAGTGAAAAAAGAACAATTGATGAACAGAATGCAGAACAATGTCATACATTCACCTCCATACAGAGATCTGGGCCTAAACCCATCGTTTGTTTGCTCCTCATGCCGTTCCAGTTTGAACCCAGCCATATGCAAATCAGGCTTGACCCTGTGCCTCATGGGAACAGTCCAGCCCGAACTGCCAGGCCAGGTCCTCCCTGGCCTGGAAACAAGCATCCAAGGACCGGTTTCAGGGTTTCATCCCTCAGCAGCCAGGATAGCTTGATTCCAGTGGCATGGAGAGCACGGGACCCACATCTAGGCATACCCGTCCCACTCGGGGTGACAAATGCAAAAATAACAATTGATGGACAGAATGCAGAACATTGTCATACCCCAAAACTGGTCCTAAGATGCTTTTTTACAGTCAAGGGAGGACCTGGCTTGGCAGTTCGGGCTGGACTGTTCCTATGAGGCAGAAGGTCTAGACTGATTGGCATATGTCCAGGTCTAAACTGGGGTGGCATGGTGAGCAAAAGAATGATGGATTTAACTCAGATCTCTTGACACACGGTGCTCTTGCCTGTCATGGATTGAAGGTTGACCTCATCAACATTTCTACTCTTGCCTGTATGTAGCCTTAACAACTACAATCATGGATGAAGAGCCGGGTCCCTCCAAAAGGCCAAAGAGGAAGACACAGTACTTCCATCAAGAGTCGGAGAGTGAATTTTATTTCCACAAATTAAAGACAACTGTGTATGTTTAATCTGAGGAGCAAAAAGGTGCAGTGGGACAAATGGACAAAAAACAAAACTGAAATCTATACTGCCGACACAGCAATCATTTTTACAAAGCCATCGAAGAAAGCCACTGTGGCCACGGAAGCACCTTCCAAAGTTCCTTCTCACCAGATCAGGCAAAGAGCAACATTTACAGATGGATCCGTTGTGAAGGTAGCGACGCTTCTAATGGCAGAGTCCGTATTCAAAGATTTCAAAATCAGCCCTGAAATCGCGTCTGCCATTTCAGATGTGCAGTTAGGGTCGAATACTATGGCAAGAAGGGTATCTGCATTATCGCCCAACAGGACAGAGCAGCTGGAGCTGCGTTTAAAGACGTGCAAATATTTTTCTATTCAGAATGAATTTGTTGATGCAAGAGATATTCCCCAGTTGGGAATGTTCGTTAAAACTGATTTTATAGATTTCACTGATAAAGAGGAATTTTTACTTTATTGCCTCTGAAAACCACAACCAGAGGAGCTGACATCCACAGAATTATTTTGTGAAACAAAATGTCCCATTGAATAAGTTAGTGGTGATAACAACTGATGGCGCACCGCACTGATAGGGCGTCATGCCACGTTCATTGCCAATGGTTAACCGGATCCAGATATCCCTCCGTTACTGAACTACCATTGCCTTAACCACCAACAGGCAATATGTGCCACGGTAACGGGGTTTGATCAAGAGATGACTCCTGTTCTAAAAATTATGAATTCAATTTGTGGTAAGGGTAAGCAACACCGAATCATGAAGGACTATCAGCTGAGTATGGTGAGCTTTTACTGCATACTCGGACCCGATGGCTTAGCAGGGGAAATACTGCGTATATTCCTTTCGCTATTGCCAGAAGTCGAAGCTTTCATGGAGTCTAGAAATGAAGATACCACAACGTTTTCAAACACTGAGTGTTTGCTCGATTTAGCATTTTTGACAGACGTGACAGAAAAATTCAATGACTTGAACTGCTTATTACAAAGAAAAACCAAGACAATCGCCAACATGATTAGTTCTGTGAAAACATTTGTATTGAATTCTTCACCTTTTCATAAAGCATGTACAGAACAGCACTTTCTCTCTGTGATCCAAATCCTTTCAGAAAACAACGTGCGGCCGAGCTCCTGGACATAGAGCTGCCTCCCGACTAAGCTTGAGCTCCTGAACATAGAGCTGCCTCCCGACGAGGCTTGAGCTCCTGCACATAGAGCTGCCTCCCGACGAGGCTTGAGCTCCTGCACATAGAGCTGCCTCCCGACGAGGCTTGAGCTCCTGGACATAGAGCTGCCTCCCGACGAGGCTTGAGCTCCTGCACATAGACCTGCCTCCCGACGAGGCTTGAGGTCCTAGACATAGACCTGCCTCCCGACGAGGCTTGAGCTCCTGAACATAGACCTGCCTCCCGACGAGGCTTGAGCTCCTAGACATAGAGCTGCCTCCCGACGAGGCTTCCTCCAGAGTTCAGGGACAGATGTAGGGATTCTGAGCACCTGGAGCCCTGTGTGATGCTCCCTTCAGACCCCTCATGGAAGTGGATGTTAGTGACATTTCTGAGACAATGACTGTGCTTCTCAACCTTGGCTCCGCCACCGTGGAACTGGAGCTTGTCACTCTTTAAAATTACATTGAATTGAAAGCGAGGCAATCTGACCGTACGTTCTGGAATCTTGTGGATGCTGAAAAGTACAAGAACACCCGCACAGCTGCCACAAAACTTGTTTCCCTGTTTCCCTCTACTTATCTTTGTGAATCTGCGTTCTCTGCTATAAACTTTGGAAAATCTAAGTTTCAAACATTTGAAAGACTCGCTCAGGCTACAGCCCAGATTACAGGGGATTGGTGGACACCGGGCAGTGTGAAGTCTCTCACTGAAATGGATTGCATGCACTTGGAATGAATACAGTCGTATTCAGTGGCAGGTACAGGTGAAATCCAAAATCCAGGTATCTGTTTCATTTCTGACACCAAAAAAACATTTGCTGCAGAGAAGAATCGTCCGCATCTTACAAATATTTTTATTACATGAACAAAACCAAAGGAATGTGTCCCGCAGGCCGGTTTTAGTAACACCAAGAAAAAGTCTCTAGAGTGAAGGAACTTTAGCTGCGTTCCACCTTTTTATTAGCAGCACAAGATCAGAACAAAGCAGGGTTCACTGCGGGCCTGGTTTAGTGAGATCACGAAAAAAAGAAACCGCCTTAGAGAAGAACCGTCAGCATCTTTCAAAGTGTGTTATTAGTTGAAGAAGAATAAAGCAAGTGTACGACAGGCCTGGATTACTGACAGCAAACAAATGTAAAGGGAGCAATGGGAATATAATTGCCTACGTGACGTGTGCCATAAAAACCTTAAAGTCCAAACGTAACCTTTCAAAAAATGCAGAGCCGAGGACAAATGCAGTGCTCTCTTTCACGCTCCAGCGCGAGGCGCTGCATAAAGCCGGGCTGAAGTTCAGCTGCTCTGGACATTGAAAAGCACAGCCACCGTGTCGCAGCTGCAGTCGACGAGCAACACCTCTTTGAATCCATCTGTACTTGTGATTCGGCAGAGCTTTGCACCGGCTGACTGCCACGCACTGCGACTACGTCACTACTATAATGACTTCTTCGGAGCCCCCCCCAGGCTTCCAGATTACACAGTGTTCGCGGACATCACGCGGTTCCACCTCGAAGGTAAAATTGCCGTCTTGTATGTTTGTTAATTGAGCTGCATTACAGGGATTATTTCAGGGGCAGCTGTTAATTGGAAGGTCTTGAAGCGTGGAAACAACTCAGATCCAGAGTCATTCCTATCAGTGTCTCTCGGAAACCCCAAGTATTTTGTTTAAGCCACGGTACGGACTTCGAGCAAACGAGGCTTACGGTCCGTGAAGCTGGGCGTGGGGGGTCTGGTAACACTGCGCGAGTGGCTTCGCCTTCAGTAGCTCACCATGATTTCCACTGATCCGAAGCAGCTCTCACTACAGAAAGGGTTGGAGACGCCTGGCGTAGGTTGTGCCTCACACAGGCAGTCTCGCATCAAGCGCCAATAATGAAGTAGAGCGCGTGGAACGAGGCCGCCACTGAGTGGACGCATCACATAGTTTACAATATATTTTGGGGCGATGTACTTACCGCGCATTTCAAAGCGTGGTCTGTTGCTCATACTCTGGGTACTTGAGTGGTTTCATGAATCCACCATCAGTGGTCCCCCTTGCGTTGTCCGTCTCTACGCACAGGATGAAGCAGTATATGTTGTGCTGCAGGTGCGAGAGATATGGTATATCGTTGTTGATATTCACCCTGCCGTGGCACTTCCGCTTCCGGTGCCTATATTCCTGCCGGTATATGCTCATTGTTGCCGGGGGTTCATTATGGTGTAAATTCTCCTTCATGGAAAAAAAGATGATCTGGTAGCCACTCTTTTGGGGGTTCAGTAACTTCCGGTTGCCCGGGATACGCACCCCAGGCTCCCTGAGCAGCGTCTTCAGCGTCACCTCATCATCTCTCATTCCTGACCCCTTGGGGTTCTTCCTGACCTTGATGTAGCAGATCAGCTCCTCCCGTATGTCCACCATCACCAGGTCTGCGCTCAGCTCCCTCTCGGTACCCTGGTGCATCTTGGACCCTGGCTCTGCGTGAGTCCAGACCTCCAATGATGCTGATTCCATATCTTCATCCATGTATGGCTGGTGTGATTCGGTGCACCACTGCTGTGCTGGTGTAACTCCCTGCTGTGCTGGCGTAACCCCCTGCTGTGCTGGTGGAACCCCCTGCTGTGCTCGTGCAACCCCCTGCTGTGCTGGTGGAAACCCCTGCTGAGCTGCTGTAACCCCCTGCTGTGCTGGTGCAACCCCCTGCTGTGCTGGCATAACCCCCTGCTGTGCTGGTGTAACCCCCTGCTGCGTTTGTGTAACCCCGGGCTGTGCTTGTGTAACCCCCTGCTGTGCTCGTGCAACACCCTGCTGTGCTCGTGCAACCCCCTGCTGTGCTGGTGTAACCCCCTGCTGTGCTCGTGCAACCCCCTGCTGTGCTTGTGAAACCCCCTGCTGAGCTGGTGTAACCCCCTGCTGTGCTGGTGTATCCCCCTGCTGTGCTTGTGTAACCCCCTGCTGTGCTGCTGTAACCCCCTGCTGTGCTTGTGTAACCCCCTGCTGTGCTGCTGTAACTCCCTGCTGTGCTTGTGTAATCCCCTGCTGTGCTGCTGTAACCCCCCGCTGTGAAGCTGGAGCCCCCTCTATGTAGATGCGGGCCCAGGGGTCCTTCTTGGCCAGCAGAGCTCGGACCTCCCGGCCCAGCCGCGCCGCCAGCCCCCTCTCGTCCGCCAAGAGCTGGCCCAGCCTGCGGTGCCGGAGGTGCAGCGCCTTGAGGTCGGCCAGCAGCGCCTGGCAGGCGTCCAGGCACCTTTCTTGCGCGGAGAGAGTGTCCGTGCAGAGGGGACAGTGCGACGGGTGGGTGGTGGGGCTCAGCCTGCTCTCTGAAGGGTGGGGCTGGTTCTTACTCTCCTCGAAGCCGTCGGTCTGCGCCAGGCGCTTGGACAGCTCTCCGGCCACGTACTCCAGCTCCTCGTCCTCGTCGCCAATGGACTCAAACAAGGTGCTCGCCCTGAGGTAGGCGACCAGGTCAGGGTGGGGGAACAGCTGGCCGTCCGTGTACTTCGGTTCACCCTGGCCGGACCTCACGCACTGATGGTCGAACAGCAGCCTCCTGGCCAGGGCCGTGGTGCCCTCATCCGGGTCCCGGTCTCCATGCTGGACAAGACGCTGCAGCAGGTTATCGCAGGCTTCTCGGAGCACCCCCATCATCTCTTCGTCACGGGCCCCCGCCGGTGCTCTAGCATCCATCTCTGTGGCCCCTTGTCCCTTAGACTGCAGACAGGAGGCGGGCGCGCCCCTGAACACAGCGATCCAAGATCACACGGTGCGACCCTCTCACAGCGATCCAAGATCACACGGTGCGACCCTCATACAGCGACCCTCTCACAGCGATCCAAGATGACACGGTGCTCCGGCGGGTGTGCGAGTCAGTCCGTGACCCAATGATCCAAGATCACACGGTGCGCCCATCACACAGCGATCCAAGATCACAGGGTGTGCCCCTCACACAGCGACCTAAGATCACACGGTGCGCCGGCAGAGGGTTACAGCAGGTGACAGTCTTTGAACCTCCCGAGTGCCCCTGCACCTTCGTGGCCTCTCTGGAACTCTCTGCTTTCAAGGATCAGCGCTGCCACTTGTACAAACGACTCCTGCCCAGAGCGAGCCAGAAACTAAAACCGAAAGCAAGAGCCCTGCTCTGAGGTGGGGGGAGCGAATCAGCCAAAAATAACCGCTAGGCACTGGGCCAGCACACGCCGGAGATTAACAGGGGTCGCGTGTACTGGTGGGGGGAGTATGGGGGTTAATGAGAGGGAGGGTGTGTCGAAACACTCAGAGCTGCAGCCTAGGAACACTGGCGAAGCCAGCTCGTCGCGCCTTTGGGACCCATTGCCTTTGTCAAGTATTAGCCGCTGCGCCACATCTGCGATGCTCTGCAGCATGGCTAAAACAGAAACAAAAAAGCCTCATGACAGGCTGCGTCATTGTGTGCGCGTACTCCAAGCACGTGCTTCGCTACAAAATGACACAAGACCTTTATTGTATTTTTGTTTACTGATCCGAGTTGGATCGGTAAACAAAACAAGCATTAAAATGCAATAGGTCTCGCCTTTGATTAAGTTAAAACCATTTGCTTTGCTAATGGTATTGTATAGCAAAGCAAATGGCTTTAACTTAATGAAAGGCGAGAACTAATGTTAGTCATTGTCAGTCAGTGTCAGCTAGTCAGTGTCAGTCATGTCAGTCAGCGTCAGTCAGTGATTGTCAGTCAGTCAGTGTCAGTCAGTGTCAGTGTCAGTCAGTCAGTGTCAGTCAGTCAATGTCATTCTGTCAGTGTCAGTCAGTCAGTGTCAGTCAGTCAATGTCATTCTGTCAGTGTCAGTCAGTGTCAGTCAGTCATTGTCAGTCAGCCAGTGTCAGTCAGTCATTGTCAGTCAGTTAGTGTCAGTCAGTCAGTCAGTGTCAGTCAGTCAGCGTCAGTCAGTCAGTGTCAGTCAGTGTCAGTCAGTCAGTGTCAGTCAGTTAGTGTCAGTCAGTCAGTCAGTGTCAGTCAGTGTCAGTCAGTCATAGTCAGTCAGTGTCAGTCAGTCAATGTCAGTCAGTCAGTGTCAGAGTATCAGTCAGTGTCATTCAGTCAGTGTCAGTCAGTGTCAGTCTGTCAGTGTCAGTCAGTGTCAGTCAGTGTGTGTCAGTCAGTGAGTGTCAGTCAGTGAGTGTCAGTCAGTAAGTGTCAGTCAGTGTCAGTCAGTATCAGTGAGTGTCAGTCAGTGTCAGTCAGTCAGTGTCAGTCAGTCAGTCAGTTAGTTAGTGTCAGTCGGTGTCAGTCAGTCAGTGTCAATCAGTGTCAGTCGTCATAGTCAGTCAGTCAGTGTCAGTCAGTCAATGTCATTCTGTCAGTGTCAGTCAGTCATTGTCAGTCAGCCAGTGTCAGTCAGTCATTGTCAGTCAGTTAGTGTCAGTCAGTCAGTCAGTGTCAGTCAGTGTCAGTCAGTCAGCGTCAGTCAGTCAGTCAGCGTCAGTCAGTTAGTGTCAGTCAGTCAGTCAGTGTCAGTCAGTGTCAGTCAGTCATAGTCAGTCAGTGTCAGTCAGTCAATGTCAGTCAGTCAGTGTCAGAGTATCAGTCAGTGTCATTCAGTCAGTGTCAGTCAGTCAGTGCCAGTCAGTCAGTGTCAGTCTGTCAGTGTCAGTCAGTGTCACTCAGTGTGTGTCAGTCAGTGAGGGTTAGTCAGTAAGTGTCAGTAAGTGTCAGTCAGTATCAGTGAGTGTCAGTCATTGTCAGTCAGTCAGTGTCAGTGATAGTCAGTCATTGTCTGTCAGTCAGTGTCAGTCAATCAGTTTCAGTCAGTCAGGTGCAGTCGGTCAGTGTCAGTCAGTGTCAGTCAGTCAGTTTCAGTCAGTCAGGTGCAGTTAGTCAGTGTCATTCAGTGTCAGTCAGTCAGTGCCAGTCAGTCAGTGTCAATCAGTGTCTGTCAGTGAGTGTCAGTCGGTCAGTGTCAGTGTCAGTGTCAGTCAGTCATTGTCTGTCAGTCAGTGTCAGTCAGTGTCAGTCATGTCAGTCAGTGTCAGTCAGTCAGTTTCAGTCAGTCAGGTGCAGTCAGTCAGTGTCAGTCAGTCAGTTTCAGTCAGTCAGTCAGGTGCAGTTAGTCAGTGTCAGTCAGTGTCAGTCAGTGCCAGTCAGTCAGTGTCAGTCGGTCAGTGTCAGTCAGTCAGTGTTAATCATGTCAGTCAGTCAGTTTCAGTCAGTCAGTTTGTCAGTGTCAGTCAGTCAGTGAGTCAGTGTCAGTCAGTGAGTGTCAGTCAGTGTCATTCAGTCAGTGTTAGTCAGTTTCAGTCAGTGTCAGTCAGTCAGTCAGTGTCAGTCAGTGTCAGTTAGTCAGTGTGTCCGTCAGTTTCAAGGACTCTTCCTGGTCTAGTGGACACGCTCTGAGAGCCTACAGTATGGTCTGTGTACAAGCTGTTGTGTAATGCTGAGCTTTGGGACCTGTACCAGCACTCTCCTTGACTTTGAACAGAGTCGTCTCTGTGTTTGTACTTAGGCTATTTTCTGGGTCTCAACTACCGATGTGCCTTAGAGACGTAAGCGAGCATTCTTCTAAAGGATTGACACCACTGCAGGAGGCTACACCATACCTGGATTTCTCCCTGATTCTTGGCCCGCGCACGCTGTCTGTTTCCCTCCCGCCGCCGCAATACAAACGCGGCCGCTGTGCGGAGGGGAACTACGCTTCCCAGCACCCTCAGCGCTGGAACAGGAAGCGGAACAGGAACCCGCCCACCGCAGTTTCGCGCTTGGAGCCCTTTAAAATCAATCTGTGTCACTGGCAGAGCGGGCGAGCATTCTTCTAAAGGATTGACACCACTGCAGGAGGCTACACCATACCTGGATTTCTCCCTGATTCTTGGCCCGCGCACGCTGTCTGTTTCCCTCCCGCCGCCGCAATACAAACGCGGCCGCTGTGCGGAGGGGAACTACGCTTCCCAGCACCCTCAGCGCTGGAACAGGAAGCGGAACAGGAACCCGCCCACCGTAGTTTCGCGCTTGGAGCCCTTTAAAATCAATCTGTGTCACTGGCAGAGCGGGCGAGCATTCTTCTAAAGGATTGACACCACTGCAGGAGGCTACACCATACCTGGATTTCTCCCTGATTCTTGGCCCGCGCACGCTGTCTGTTTCCCTCCCGCCGCCGCAATACAAACGCGGCAGCTGTGCGGAGGGGAACTACGCTTCCCAGCACCCTCAGCGCTGGAACAGGAAGCGGAACAGGAACCCGCCCACCGCAGTTTCGCGCTTGGAGCCCTTTAAAATCAATCTGTGTCACCGCCACGCGGGGACCGCACGCGGGACTGCGCCGGGAGAAGCCCGGGACAAGGGCGGGACCGTCTGAGGCCGTCCGAGGTTGGACTAGGTTGGGTTGGGCCAGGGACCCTGCCTGAAAATCTATTTGTACTATTCTTGTACATATGAGCAGCTTGGTCTAATTAGGGGAATTATATCATCTATTTGAATCTTGTGCTTCAAGTGTATTGATTACCTCAGCCACCTTATTGACCTTACTCATGCCTGGAAAAAAACAAACCCCAGCTACTAATACTATAGATAATTATCTTATCCAAGTTGTGGCTAAAATTAACAGCGACAGGAGATCCTCACTGGGATTAGATTCATCTAACCAATCCCATATGGCCGATAAAGAGTATGGGGATTCCTCGGCTTTACACAATATTAGTACATCTTGTGTGGCTCATGACCCTCTTTACGAAACAAACCCCATTTTGCCTAGTGGCGTAGTTGTTCTTACTGAAGCCAACAGTGATAGCGAAGGGGTGTCAGTGACATCCACCAACATCGAGTCCCCTTTTTCTACTACCCCTGTTCCAGCCCCGAGGGTTACTAGGGGTAAAAGCAAGGTTATCCCAAAACGAGGGGGTCTAAGATCTGGCAGAAACAAAATTGCAACCCCTTCGAGGAAAATATCAGAGGACGAGGAGGAGGAGGTTGATCTGCTCAGTGAAGCTCACGTTACCCTTTCTAACGCTCAATTTACTAAACTATGGAGCATGATGGACACAAAAATTAAAGGTATAGTTAAACCCCTGGTTAGTAAAATTGATAAATTAACCGCTGAGGTCAATAGACTAGGTGGTTTACTAGAGAAAACTTTGGCGAAGACAGGAAATATTACTGAAGTTGCTGTATCTAGGGTAGAGCCAGTAATGAGTAAAACATCACTTGTTGAGAATAGTGGATCTCTCTCTAATCCTGTACCACTGTCTAATGTACCTAGTGGTGCCCTTGTAGATACACCCCCTGTCTCTGCCACTAATAATTTTAACATGGGGAAAGGGTCTTTTGAGCTTGTAGTTGAAGCCTCTCCATTAGTTCTTGTCCTTGCAAATGTCCCCCCTTTGGCTTCTGGGGAGGTCGAATCTGCCCCTTCTTTATTAAATAAATCTTTATCGTGGCTTACTAACAACATCACCTTGGGGGAAGCAACAATTATCTGTAGAACTTGCTAATGCCAGAAGGGTTGAGTGGATTGGTAATAGCGTTAAGAGGTTCAGAGGGGATTGTGTTATTCTTACTTTCACTGACCCCGAGGTTTTATCAAACATCTTGCCTAACATCTTGCCTCCACAGCGAAGGTCAACTTCAATTGTACCATTGACCCTGGACTTCTTTTATCCTAGGAAAGGAAGAGGTCCGAATCCTAGTATTCTAAGAACTAAATGGAATGTTGTGACCAATAGGAGTAGTAATGATGCTGGATTTCGCGGATGGGGACTCTGTGTGGAAAATAGGTTTTCTGCCCTGTCAAACCTGGATGCTTGTGATTGACAACCATTCCACCATTTATCTGAGTCACACTGTATTGATGAGCTAGGTCAACGAGTAGGTACTCGTCCTGAGATTGTTAACACGGAGGCCATAGCTGGTTTAATTACTGAAAATGTAAAATACAATGGTTTAAACGATACTGCGATGAATGGGCATGACTCTAGCCCCAAACCTGTAATGGCACATGATATTGGGAACTTATTATCCTGGAATGTGGCTGGGCTATGTTCAAAGCTGGATTGTGGAGATTGGTTTAGGTTTGTTAGCAATTTTGACGTTTGTATTTTTCAGGAAACATGGGCTTGTGACCCCGCTTTTGCTTTGGGGTACTTAAATTTTCATGTACCAGCTTCTAAGGGCCCTAAAGGGCGTCCGATGGGGGGCCTTACTATATGGGTCAAACAATCTTTAAAGGTTGTTGTAAAAAATATGGAGACTGGTCAAAAAGATATTCAGCTCATTAGACTTACGAGTAATTTATCCTTATCCATCAATATTTATAACATTTATGCCAGAGGTGGAAATGTAGGAAAATCTGAGGTTCTTCTTACCCTGTACAATCTCCTTGAGACACATTCTAGTGGGAAAAACATAATAATTGCAGGGGATTTAAACCGTACGTTTGAACCTCTAGACACAGGTGAAGCCTTCTTAGGTGCAGAGGAAGACAAACAATGGGACATCCCCTTACTAGATACTATCCCAGTAACTCGTTGGACAGAGGATATTCTGGGTTTGAATGCAATGTGCCTTGAACAAGGGTTAAGAGCTTTGAATGGAAGGACAAAGTCAGATAGAGTACCAGCTATGACCTTTAACAATGGGAGAAGCAAAAGTCGTATTGACTATATCATTTGTAGCTTTTCCCTTTGGCCAACTGTTAGAGATATGGTTGTATCAGAAATGCCAGGGAGTGACCATAATCCGCTATGTGTTACTCATAAATGGTGGCAGTCTGAATCCAATGCTTCTATTCCTCTGGATGATTGCCTACCCCCGCTTATTGTACCAACAAATGATATGCGTAGGCTAAGATGGACAAGTGTTAGGACGGACCAGCAAGCTATAGAAAATATAGGAGTTGCGACCGATAAGGCCATTACGGCCCTAGACGGTGAAGCAGGGATCACTTCAGGTCAAGTCAACACTATTGAAGTACACAAGTCTCTTTTCCAAGAAATTAAAAGCTACTTTCTGAAACCAGTAAACTCTAAGGTGACACGTGTTCATAGAGCAGCTAAATGGTATAACCATGCTTGTAAGGTGGCACGAATTTCTTTGGGAGTTGCAATTAAGAGCAAAAATCTGGGGGCTATCCGCTCTGCCAGAAAGTTATACAAAATTTGTATTGCCAAAGCAAAAAAAGATTGGGACGAAGCCCATTGGGATAAGTTGAAGTGTGCTAGTGATCGAAAAGATTCTAGATTATTTTGGCATATTGTCAAATGGGGGCAAGAAAGGTCTGAAGAGGCTTGTAATAATAATGTCCCGCAGGATGCCTGGATAAACTTTTTTAGTGATCAGTACGCCTCCAGGGATCAGATTGTAAATAACATCAGCCCTATCTATATAACTTCTGAGGACAATGTCTTCACGAAGGGTGAAATTCTGTTGGCCCTCAGAACTGTACAAAGTGGTTGTGCTCCTGGCATTGATGGAGTCCCAGCGGACGTTTTCTTAAATGACACTGGAAGGTGGTGTAAATATATTCACTTGTTAATAAACCACATAGCTAGGGGTGCAGCTATCCCGGTATCATGGCGGGGTGCTGTTATTATCCCTGTGTACAAAAAGGGTGATCGTTCCCAGCCTTGTAACTACCGCCCGATTAGCCTAATCGATACAGTGCAAAAAATCGTTGGGCGAGTGATTGTTAATCGATTGCTCGATTGGGCGGAAGAATTTAATATTCTATCTCCCTTTCAGGCTGGGTTTCGCAGGGCCACTAGTACTGTGGATCAAGTCTTTCGGTTCCAGCTGATCCAGTGGAGGACTGTGGTGCTAGGTGGGGGCAGTCTTTATGCGGCTTTTGTCGATTTGCGGGCTGCCTTCGACCTGGTACCAAGGGCGAAACTGTGGGAAGTACTTGTGGCCTTAGGGGTCCCAGGAGTCTTGTTGACTGTGATCATGAGACTACATGAAGGCACCTATGCTAAAATCCAATGGGGTGGATACGGTAAAGACACAGCCGAATTTCCTGTTGAGCGTGGGGTTCGGCAAGGGTGCTCAATGGCACCAACTTTGTTCACCCTTTTTATTAATGGCATTGTCCCCCGTATTCAATCACAGGCAGTGGATGCTCCCTCTCTTGCAGGTGAAAAAGTTCCGATTTTAATGTTCGCCGATGACACGTTAATTTTATCTAAAACTCCAAGTGGACTGCAAAAAGCATTGGACATTTTCGATAAGTTTTGTGGGGATCACGGACTGGAGGTGAACGCGTCTAAAACAAAACTCATGGTTTTTAATCCGTATCGAAATTTTAAACCTAACATTACCATGAGCGGACGCACTCTTGAGGTTGTATCATCATTTACATACCTGGGGATCCTTATTTCTAATGATAATAGGTGGAACCAGCATTTAAATATTGCAATTTTAAGGCATAAGCAATTAGCTGGAACTATTATTAAGGAGCATAGGAAATCATTGACTAAACCGATCAAACCACCCCTGAATATATATGAGGCAAAAGCAATTGGGTCAGCATTATATGGGGCTGAGTTATGGGGGCATGAAAACCTACAGGAGTTACAAATCTCAGAGAACACATTTTTTAGGAAACTAACGGGTACCCCACAGAGTAGTCCGTTATTGCCTCTGAGATACGAGCTTGGCAGGAAAGAAATCTCGGAAATGGGCAAACTACGACCAATTTTATATTGGCGTAGGTTATGGACCACACCTGAGCTCACTCACTATGCGGCCGGGTTCACTGACGTTATTAAAGCAGATTGCTTTAATAAAATTAGATGGTTCAAATTATTAAAACTTGCACTATCTGAACTAGGCCTGAATGCACTATGGTCCGACCCAGCTGGGGCATCATTTCCTAATAAGACTACCCTAAAAAATATTTTTGGGGAAAATGTTGCTAATAAAAGTTTGCTCAGTATCAACTGTGGGTCCATGACTGCTAGTTTTCTTGAGGTTAAACTGTACCCCATGTATGAACTGTATTGGGATTATATATCCAAACCTTTGGATAGGAAACTGCTTTTTCAATTAAGGGCGGGCTCTCTTCCTCTTCGTAACCTAACATCTAAGTGGAGGGAAGGAGGTCCAGCAACATGCCCAGCTTGTGGGGTAGGTAATGAAACACTTGGACATTTTTTGTTCTCCTGCAAACCATACTCTACTCCTAGGCGTGTTTGGTTGGCACCTATGTGTAGGAACCTGGGTACTAAAAGTAGTATGGTGGCTTTGCGCATAGTTAGATCGACTACATTAACTTGGATCATAATTGCCACCGCTAAGTATCTGGGGTGGGCATGGATAATCAGGCAGAGATTGCTAGTCCGGTGACTACTCTCTGCCTAGACGTTCAGAGACTGCTAGAGTACTGTCTATTCTCTGTTCAGTGTAATTTATCGTGTCATCTGGAAAAAAATTTAAACGATTCTTTTTTAGTATAAAGATTTTACAAATTATACTTAATTGTATCATCAACATCAATGAACTTTACACCTGTGAAATGAAATTCTAAATGGTTCTTTTATTAGTACAAAGATTTTATAAACTGTACTTAATTGCATTATCAATACTAATGAATTTTATTCCTGTGATTATGTAGATTTCTTTTCTGAAAATAATTTGTATTTTTTTTTAGAAAAGTGCGTATGTCAATTTGACATCTCAGATTTAATTGTTTTTTATTATATGTTTGTATGTTTGCTTTTATGAGTAACACTCGAATAAAGCACTTTTTGACTTGACTTGTAAACCTTCATTTACATCTCTTGGTGATTAATGTATTATTTTGATGGTTATTGGAACTGACTAACCATATAATTTTGGATTCTGTAATGAATTGTTGAGTCTAAAATAAATGAGACCATAAAAGTTTCTTAAACTATAATCTACTTGTCCGTAGTGGATTTTCCTTGGTGGAGTTTCTTAGTCGGTTTCTTAAAGTTTCTTTCTGGTTTCTTCTGTACACGTTTCATTATTCACTGTTTACTCCCTTCTGCCAGGAAGCTATCTTGCCCCTTGTAAACGAGGCAACTCTAGCTTTTTTTAATGACACAATCAAATGTTTTTATAGGGAAACTAATAAAATGCATAGATTAATGTTTGATCGGTTTCTACAAATTCAGTAGAACTGGTGGTTAGTTCAGCAAAACTTCATAATATAGTGACTGTGCCTTTCTATCTAACCAGTAAATGTTGGTTCGGCTGGTTCACAGCACCGCGTTGTTGGACCCGGCCTCGTGGCGTGGTCCTTAACCCCATGGATTGTGCCCGTTCCCCGACCCGGCCTTCACGGGCCAACCGTCTGAACTGCACCAAGGCCCTTCATCCTGAGCTACACGCGGTCGCATACCCCTCGTGGCTCCGCCATCTTGTTGGCATCCACGTGACTCTGTGCACCAGCCAGCGCGACCCCGCTCAACCTGGTCTCGACCCCAGCGAAGCCCCGACATCCCGGCACCACGGACTGGCCAGGGGGTGCCGCAGGAACCATTCATCGCCCCCGGCGGAGGACAGTATCGATGGGACCCCCAACTGTCCTCCCCTCTCGAGGTGTGATCGCCCTGCAACTCCCTTGGGCCTGGCGCCTCTCCTGCTGGGCGTCTGGCCACCTCCACCCGGCCTCTCCGCCCCCCCCGGGCGCATGGGTCCGGACATCAAAGGGCTCCAGACCTATATCTGGGGCGACCCCGCCACAGATCGGCAGTTGTATCCCGGAGTCGAGAGCCCTGCTGATTGAATCGCGGCAGACCCTACGGAGAAGAACTCTTGTCGGAACCATCACGAGCCCTGCTGACTGCGTCGCGGCTCCTTCTTGTGAACCCTTTTGAACCACCTGGAACATCGGAGCCCTGCTGACGCTGTCGCGGCCCAACCTCGCTGAAGCCTTCCTCGGAGCCCTGCTGACGACGTCGCGGCTCGAGCTGAGCAGAAACCATCTTGAGAGCCCTGCTGATTGAATCGCGGCTCTCCACGAACTGTACGCCAGAGCCCTGCTGACGCCGTCGCGGCTCGACCCATCCGAGATCCGGAGGTCCTCCAGCTTGAGGATAAGAACTGGGCCCCAGGTACCCTCGTACCGCATTCCTGCCAAAGACTGTCCCGCTACCCCTACCCTTCCAAAGAGACACTGAGACTTTTGGTGGATCCCTCGATCCCTTCGTGTAACTATTGACCTCATAACCTTTTTATTGCTGATAAAGAATTGCTTGTCGCAAGACAACCTCCTTGAGTCCTGTGTGGTGGTGTTACTGTGCTAGTACGTGATAGGAGAAGGATCTCTCAGGAGACTTCTCGGCAGCGCTCGGCTACTTCGTGCAGTGTGAGGGCCCCCCTTTGGTGGTCTCGCCGACTCCCCGGGGTACGCCTTCCAACATTTGGTGGCCAGCGACGGGATCCGAGCCGAACGCAGTACGTACCAGCCAGTACCCACTAGCTACCCATCCAAACGAACGGCATCATGAGCAGCCAGGAAAACAACGCGACAATGGAGTTCCAGCCCGAACGGCTGGAGGAATATACGCACAAAGAGTTAAAACAGTTCTGCAAGGACAAAGGCATTGCAACCACCGGCCTAGGTACCAAAGAGGAGATGCAGAAAGCGCTAAGGGCATGGTGGGAGGCCGGGGCAGGCCCCTCCCAGGAAGAAGGTCCCTTGCCCCTGACTGAGACCACATCAACCGCACTGACTCCGGCAACCGGAGGAAGAAAGAGCCTAGAAACCGGCCTCTCCGAAGACGAAATACGAGAGCGGGAGAAGGTCCGGAGCCACGAGCTAGAGCTCGCACGACTGCGGCTGGACGGCGAACTCCAGCTGGCAGAAAAGAAACTGGCCCTAGAGCAGCTACGGCTTCAAGAGGAGATAGAGGAGAAGAGACGACACCGGGAGTTGGAGGAGAAGAAACTGACTCTTGAGCACGAGCGCAGTCTCAAGGAGCTCGAGATCAAGGCCAAGAACGGAGGGACCAACGCCCCCAGTACTAGAGACACTCTACCGCCTTCCGAGACCAAGGTACATATCCCGAAAGAGGTCGTCAAGGAGTATTACAAGAATGACGACATCCAACAATGGTTCAAGGCCTACGAGGTGGCCATGACCTCTCATCGGGTGCCCCGAAAAGACTGGGGTGCAGGCCTGTGGGGGCGGTTCCTGAGTGAGGGTCGAGACACGCTGCTCCAGCTGCCGGAGGAGGTGATGACCTCCTACGATCACATGAAGGAGGCCCTGCTCACCCGCTACGGGCTAACCGCGGAAATGTACCGCCAGCGGTTCAGAGACTGCAAGAAAATCCCGGGTACCACATGGGTGGAATATGTGGACTTTTTCAGTCGGGCCCTAGAAGGGTGGATCAAAGGGAGCAAAGTAACCACCTACGGGCAGTTGGTCGACCTCATCGTGTGGGAACATCTCTCCAACAATTGCTTCGTGGAACTGAGACAGCACCTCCTCGACAGCAAAATGACCGACCCGCGAAAACTTGCCGTCGAGGCCGATCGATGGGTCAACTCCCGGGTCCCCCGGAACTCAATGGGGGAGTACCAGAGGAACCCCAACGGACCCCCCCGCCAGCGCGGCGGAGGAGGAGGGCCGAACAGGAACCGAGACCCTCCCGCCGGGGCCCCCCGGAGCCCCCCTCAAGGGCCACCGCAGCAACAACTCTCCCCGAGCCTAGCCCGAAGGGGGGCGGGCCCGGCCCGACCCGGACCACGGCCACCAGTGACCTGCTACGGCTGCCAACAAACCGGACACTATGCCAGCGATCCGGTCTGCCCCCTGAACCGAAGAAACGGGGCCGGCGGGCCCCCGCCCCGACAGCTGGCGGCCGCCGCCCTGGGAGAAGGAGAAGAGGAAGAGGAGGCCCTCGACCGAGGGAACACTGAGTGGGAGCCGGCAGCCATGTCCCTGGTCTGCCTGGGTAGCCGAGAAATGGTACCCTGCACCCCCATCCCAAGCAACACCCAGAAGTACCGGCAGCAGGTCACGGTCAATGGACAACGGGCCGAAGCCCTTCGTGACACAGGCGCCAGTATCACCGCTGTCCGCTGCCACCTGGTGACCCCTGAACAGATTCTACCGAATGTACTGTGCCCCGTACAGACGGCCGACAACAGTGAAAGCCTGTGCCAGATGGCCCTGGTCCCCTTCGAGTGGGGAGGGGTGACGGGCCTTCTGAAGGTGACGGTGCGCGACGACGCCCCGGTCGACTGCCTCCTGGGGAACGACTTGGAGAGTTCCCCCTGGGCTCAAGTAGAGCGACGAGAGCACCTCCGAATGTTGGGACTGGCTGACTGGGCCTGCGCCATCACCCGGTCCATGACCGCCCGGGCCCCCCGCTCATCCTCGACCTCCGGGGCCGCCCAAGCCGAGGGGCTCACACCCCCTCCCACCAGCAGCGAGGAGGAGGCGGACACCGACCCTGGACCCAGCGAATCCTCCCCCGAAGAGATGGCTTCCTCGAGCGCCCTACCAGAGCTGACACAATGGCGACACGAAGGGGGCCCCACCCGAGAGCAGTTCCAGCAAGAACAGCAGTCCTGTCCCTCTCTCGAAGGGGTCCGACAACAGGCGTCCGCGCAAGCCAACGGTGACCAGACCGGCACCCACTGGGTCTACTGGGCCGAGGGCCTGTTGTACAGTGAACAGAAAGTGGCAGAACTCGGGGCCAGCCGCGTGTTGGTGGTCCCCCTCCACTTCCGGGAGTTCCTTCTCCACCTGGCACATGATGTGCCCCTCGCCGGACACTTGGGGCAAGACAAAACGTACAGTCGTCTGGTGACCCACTTCTACTGGCCCCGAATGCGGAGAGACGTGGACAACCACTGCCGGTCCTGCCAGACCTGCCAAGCCAGCGGGAAGACGGGGGGTCGGGTCAAGGCCCCCCTCCAGCCCTTTCCAGCCGTCAGCACCCCGTTCGAACGGGTCGGAATCGATATTGTGGGGCCCCTGGACCCCCAAACCGCCCTGGGCCACCGCTTCATCCTGGTCCTCGTGGACCACGCCACCAGGTACCCGGAGGCGGTCCCGCTAAGAACTATAACGGCCCCTGTGGTAGGCCGGGCCTTGATGGGGATCTTCTCCCGAGTGGGATTTCCCCGCGAAGTGGTGAGCGACCGCGGCACGAACTTTATCTCCAGGTACATGCGGTCCCTGTGGCAGCAGTGCGGGGTCACATACAAGTTCACGACCCCCTATCACCCTAAGGGGAACGGACTGGTTGAGCGGTTCAACCGAACATTAAAAGGGATAATCCAGGGCCTGGAAGAGCCCCTCAGGCGGAAATGGGATGTCCTGCTGCCGTGCCTCCTGTTTGCCTATCGGGAGGTCCCGCAGAAGTCCCTGGGGTTCAGCCCGTTTGAACTATTGTATGGACACCCGGTCCGCGGACCGCTCAGCCTGGTCAAGGAGGGCTGGGAGATGAAGCCCCAAGGCGCCCCTCCTGACGTCTACCGATACC
Source organism: Triturus cristatus (assembly GCF_964204655.1). Taxonomy (NCBI): domain Eukaryota; kingdom Metazoa; phylum Chordata; class Amphibia; order Caudata; family Salamandridae; genus Triturus; species Triturus cristatus. The sequence goes on along the minus strand of NC_140593.1, from coordinate 36,689,657 downwards.
TCCTGACCCTCCGAAACCAGACCCGCAAGTTCCGAGCCATGGCCGAAGCCAACCTCGAGGCCAGCCAGGAGGACATGAAGCGGTGGTACGATCGAAACGCCTCCACCATAGAATTCGAGCCAGGTCAGAAAGTATGGGTCATGGCCCCGGTCGAACCCGGCGCCCTCCAGGACAAGTGGACCGGGCCCTTCAAGGTGGTGGAGAAGAAAAGTCCCGTCACCTACCTGGTCGACCTGGAGTCCCCCCGGAACCCCCTCCGGGTCCTACATGCTAACAGGCTAAAACCCCACTTTGCCCGGACCGAACTGAGCCTGCTGCTGGCGACTGACGAGGGGGGCGAGGACGACTCCGAGCCCCTGCCCGACCTCTTGCAGTCCGACATTCATGATGGATCGATCGAAGGGGTCCAACTCGCCTCTTCCCTGACTCCGGAACAGCGCAACGACTGCCAGCAATTGCTGCGGGACTACGCAGCCCTCTTCTCCCTCACCCCGGGGGTGACCCACTGGTGCGTCCACGACGTCGACACCGGGGAGAGCCCCCCCGTGCGACACAGAGCCTACCGGGTGCCTGACCGAGTGCGGGCCTGCATCCAGGCCGAAGTAACGAAGATGCTGGCCCTGGGGGTCATCGAACCCTCCGACAGCCCGTGGGCCAGCCCTGTCGTCCTGGTGCCCAAGGCCGCAGCTCCCGGACACCCCCCAGAGTTGCGATTCTGAGTGGACTACCGAGCCCTGAATGCCGTAACCAAGACAGACGCCCACCCGATACCCCGGGCCGACGAGCTCATCGACCGCCTGGGGGCCGCTCGCTACTTGAGCACGCTGGACCTCACCGCCGGGTACTGGCAAATCCAGCTCACCCCCGGCGCCCAAGAAAGATCCGCCTTTTCGACCCCGGATGGGCATTACTACTTTCGGGTGATGCCCTTCGGAATGAAGAACGCCCCGGCCACCTTCCAAAGACTGGTGAACAAGGTTTTGGCCGGGCTTGAGGCCTTCAGCGCGGCCTATCTCGATGACATTGCCGTGTACAGCAACCACTGGGCAGAGCACCTCCTTCACCTTAAAGCCGTCCTGGCCGCCCTCCAGCGGGCCGGGCTCACAATCAAGGCCAGCAAATGCCAAATCGGCCACGGATCCGTGACCTACCTGGGCCATCAAGTGGGGAGCGGGCAGGTGGCCCCCCTCCAAGCGAAGATAGATGCCATCCAGGCCTGGGAACCCCCCACTACCCAGACCGCTGTCCGGGCCTTCCTGGGTCTCACCGGATACTACCGGCGGTTTATCCGGGACTATGGGAGCATTGTTGGCCCCCTCACAGAGTTAACGTCCAAAAAGCAGCCCAAGAAGGTGCACTGGACACCCCGCTGCCAAGCAGCCTTCGACACCCTAAAGACAGCCATGTGTACGGCTCCGGTGCTGCAGGCCCCGGACTACAATAAGGAGTTCGTAGTGCAGACGGACGCCTCCGAGTATGGGATCGGGGCCGTCCTATCCCAAGCCGACGAAAAGGGGCTCGACCGACCAGTGGCCTTCATCAGCCGACGACTACTGCCCCGAGAGCAACGATGGAGCACCATTGAGCGTGAGGCCTTCGCTGTAGTGTGGGCCCTCAAGAAGCTCCGGCCCTACCTCTTTGGTACCCACTTCCGGGTCCAGACCGACCACCGGCCCCTGCGGTGGTTAATGCAAATGCGGGGCGAGAACCCCAAGCTGCTGCGGTGGTCCATCTCGCTACAAGGGATGGACTTTGACGTCGAACACCGGCCCGGCAATGACCACGCCAACGCCGACGGCCTGTCCCGCTTCTTCCGCCTTGACGAGGAGAATCCCCAAGGAGATGGGTGACTCTCCATGCCTTCGGCTGGGGGGGACGCCTGTTGGACCCGGCCTCGTGGCGTGGTCCTTAACCCCATGGATTGTGCCCGTTCCCCGACCCGGCCTTCACGGGCCAACCGTCTGAACTGCACCAAGGCCCTTCATCCTGAGCTACACGCGGTCGCATACCCCTCGTGGCTCCGCCATCTTGTTGGCATCCACGTGACTCTGTGCACCAGCCAGCGCGACCCCGCTCAACCCGGCCTCGACCCCAGCGAAGCCCCGACATCCCGGCACCACGGACTGGCCAGGGGGTGCCGCAGGAACCATTCATCGCCCCCGGCGGAAGACAGTATCGATGGGACCCCCAACTGTCCTCCCCTCTCGAGGTGTGATCGCCCTGCAACTCCCTTGGGCCTGGCGCCTCTCCTGCTGGGCGTCTGGCCACCTCCACCCGGCCTCTCCGCCCCCCCCGGGCGCATGGGTCCGGACATCAAAGGGCTCCAGACCTATATCTGGGGCGACCCCGCCACAGATCGGCAGTTGTATCCCGGAGTCAAGAGCCCTGCTGATTGAATCGCGGCTGACCCTACGGAGAAGAACTCTTGTCGGAACCATCACGAGCCCTGCTGACTGCGTCGCGGCTCCTTCTTGTGAACCCTTTTGAACCACCTGGAACATCGGAGCCCTGCTGACGCTGTCGCGGCCCAACCTCGCTGAAACCTTCCTCGGAGCCCTGCTGACGACGTCGCGGCTCGAGCTGAGCAGAAACCATCTTGAGAGCCCTGCTGATTGAATCGCGGCTCTCCACGAACTGTACGCCAGAGCCCTGCTGATGCCGTCGCGGCTCGACCCATCCGAGATCCGGAGGTCCTCCAGCTTGAGGATAAGAACTGGGCCCCAGGTACCCTCGTACCGCATTCCTGCCAAAGACTGTCCCGCTACCCCTACCCTTCCAAAGAGACACTGAGACTTTTGGTGGATCCCTCGATCCCTTCGTGTAACTATTGACCTCGTAACCTTTTTATTGCTGATAAAGAATTGCTTGTCGCAAGACAACCTCCTTGAGTCCTGTGTGGTGGTGTTACTGTGCTAGTACGTGATAGGAGAAGGATCTCTCAGGAGACTTCTCGGCAGCGCTCGGCTACTTCGTGCAGTGTGAGGGCCCCCCTTTGGTGGTCTCGCCGACTCCCCGGGGTACGCCTTCCAACACGCGTCTACACCCCTACCTCTCCAGAGCTGTTGATGTTACTGGTACCTTGAACATGAGCACTTTGACTCTCAAAGGAATTTGTAGAAACAGATCTGGCAATTTCATATGTGACTTTTTCATGCCCAAAGTTTCACAAAGAAAAAAATAATAATACCCTGTCAAAGGTTTAATGCAAACATTGAATCCATGTAATAAAAACGTGAACTGTAATTATTAAACAGATGAGACACATTGCCGTAACAAACATTATTAGAATGGTGAAAAACACATAGGGACAGATTTACAAGCCCCGTGCGCCACTCTTGCGTCATTTTACCCATGTTAAAAATGACGCAAAAGTGGCGCAGGGGGCTTGTAAATCTGCCCCATAGACTTCAACCATATTGTTTTGCACCTGAAGCAACTTCTACCTAGGACTAAGAGCCCTATACTAGAGAGAGCATTACAGGAGGACTGACCTGCTGCCCTCCTGCCTGGGTGAGAAGGACTGAGCCTACATCTATTGACCCCAAAGTAACTCCACTAGCTAGTTGGCTGAACTCCTGACTAGAGCCTCAGGGACAGATGGACCCAACAACCTTGAACCCAGCACCTGGACTCTGCCATCTGTGAATATTACCCTGACAAGTGGTGCCACCCTAGTCCTGGACCATTGGAAGTGGGCTTCGAGGTGCTCTGTCAAGCCCATCTGTGGATCAAGCAGAACTGACGCATCTCCTCTGCTGAGTGGCAAAAACATGCAAAAATAACAACTGATGGAACGAATGATTATTAATGTCAAACATTCACCCCAGTACAGAGATCTGGGCCTAAATCCATCGTTGTTTTGCTGCCCATGCCATTCCAGTTTATACCTAGCCATATGCAAATCAGTCTTGACCCTGCGCCTAATGGGAACAGTCCAGCCCGAACTGCCAAGCCGGGTCCTCCCTGGACTGGAAACAAGCATCCTAGGACCGCTTTTGGGGTTTCACCCCTCATCAGCCAGGATAGCTTGATTCCAGTGGCATGTAGAGCACGGGACGCACGTCTGGGCATACCTTTCCCACTCGGGGTGACAAATGCAAAAACAACAGCTGATGGACAGAATGCAGAACAATGTCATACATTCACCCCAGTACAGAGATCTGGGCCTAAATCCATTGTTTTTTTGCTCACCTTGCCATTCCAGTTTGGACCTAGCCATATTCAAATCAGTCTTGACCCTGTGACCATGGGAACAGTCCAGCCTGAACTGCCAGGCTAGGTCCTCCCTGCACCAGAAACAAGCATCCTGGGACTGGTTTAGGGGTAACACCCCTCATCAGCCAGGATAGCTTTATTCCAGTAGCATGGAGAGCACGGGACCCACGTCTGTGGCACAAACAGAAGCAGAATGTGGGCTGCCCCGGGTCCACGAAGGGGACCCTCCTAAGAGGGCAGCCCCCCTTAGTACTACAAGATGGCACATGAGGCAGCCGCCCAGTGTTTGCGACCCCCTAAGGGCCCGCATGCCAGTGTTACTTCCGGGCAGGAGTGGGCGGGGGGCGAGGTACATATACCTCTCCCGCCCATTGGGCGCCTTCTTTTCCCGCTGCCCTGACGCGTTTTGCTTCGTCCTGGTCTGGCGTCGGTTTTTCTTGAGCCGGTGAGTGCCTTGCTGGGTCAGGCTCATGGGGATCGGGGCCCTTGACGCATTGATGTCCCCAAACCTCCCTGGCCTGGCTGTGTGGCTTGGGAGCAGCTGGGTTGGGCATGGCCTCCTGGCGTGGCTCGGGGGGCAGGCGGGCGGGGAGCAAGAGGTATGCTGAGCGGTGAGGGTAGCGTGCTAAGGCCGCCAAGTGTTTGTACGATGCCGCGAGGGGCCTTTGGCATGGCAGTCATGCCTATGTAGTTGGGGGACAGGAGACAGAGTGTGCGAGGTCCAGAGTATTCTATGGGTGTCTGGCTGGACATGCGGTATGCACATTGCTTTCAGGCCAAAATGGCGTCCATCTTTGCAGTTGTGCGTGTGCTGGTCGCGGTTCCGCATCATTTAGTCCGGTCGATTGGATCCCCAGTCTGGTGTCCGGAGGCCATTGAGCGGGATAGGCAAGGTGACTCGCAGCCCCGTCGGGAGCCCGGGTGCCCACGGATGTGGAGTGATATGCGGTCGCAGGTTTGGCCCTTTGCGGATACTGGCATGTGGGGTGAGGGCTGCAGGGAGCGAGAAAGGGGCCTGGCTGTTGGGGCCCGCGTCGACACTGCGGTGAACGGGTACTCCCGATTAATTGTTGGCAGAGTGTTAGATTACGAATTCGGTGGGGCATTTATTTGCTTATTTCAGGTGTGGTCTGGCTAAGATGTTTATGCGGCATGCGGAATGGTTGGTCGCGGCCTTTTGTACCTCAGTTTGTCGGGCATGCAGCTCCCAGGATGCTGTTAGTTTTTGCTGAGCCGTTTGCCTGGCCGGACTGCGTCGGGAAGGCGGGGTCTGCGCCTCCTAGCCCCGGGGGCTGGGTCGGCAGACGCCTCATCCAGTTGGCGACTCTCCAACACGGACAGGAGTCTGGCCAGGCGCAGACGGCAGGTGGGCAGACGGGACATGTGTTCAGCAGCCAAGACTCACTTCCATACCATTTGTTGTCTTTACCTTGTCCTTGGATGTCCTGTTTGGTTTTGGTTGGCTGCTGTTGTGTGTCTATTCTGTTTACCTGTGTGCAATATGGTTGTTTGGTCTTTTGTATAGACATGGCTGTAAAATTCTTCTCTGCTGCGTTGCTGGTAGCTTTGTTCGTCTGTTTAGCTGCCCCTCCTGTGTATTTTGGTGCTATTCCTATGTGAGGAGCTTTTTGCACATCAATTAGAATTGTCTCACGTCATGCAGACAAAGTGGGCACCAAGTAAGGTTCGGGCGGAAATGGAGCAATGCAGCCCTGCAATGCCCTATTCCTGTACAGCCCTAATGGTTAAAGCATTGGTCTGATAAGTCAGGGACTGTGGGTTCGTGTCCCAACTGGAGTGGCTCGTGGTCTTCACGAGACTCTTATAGTCCGCCTGAACCAGTGGGACTTCAGGAGCGTTCCTTGGGGGCCATTTGCGACGCCCCCTATGTTTCGGCGGTTTCGCTTTGCGATGCGAACGAAGGGAAGGTATTGGATTTGGGCGGTGACCATTGCCCTTCAAGTTTTAAGCCCCTAAATAAACTGGTTTAGACTTTGGCCATTCTGGACCCCTTGGCGGCTGGTGTCGGCTTTCGTGGACTTGTTCCCTCCGGTCAGCAGGCATTAGTACTCCTTAGAATTCAGCGATACCTACCCGCCACTATTGAACTGGCTCAGCCAGCAGGGTAGTTGTGGGTAGAGAGTGCTGAAATCAGATCACAGCATCTCCCGTCCATCGTTTAGCCCAGTGCAGCCTCGGGGTCAGGATGGACTTCAGCTATCACCTCTTCCCTCACTTTCTCCAGAGGGCTAAGCCCCTATGGGAGCGAGCACACGAGTTTTCAGACCAATTTGGCGGGCAAGAGAGCGTGTCTGAGATTGGAACAGTTGCTGAATGATTGACCAGTCAATGTTGGAGCTGTGTTGGTAAAGTAATGTGTCCGACATGTTGAGCGCACTGCCAAATATTTTAGCGGTTGGAATCGGCTGCAGCTTCGCCAGCAGAAAAGTGAAGGGGAAGGTTGGAAAGGGATGATCATTTTAAAAGGGTATAGTTTAGCAGACAGCTTTAGACTTTTAAAAGTGGAAGCTTCAGAGGCTCGAGTTTGTATGTTTTTTGCTTGGATCCTAAGCAGGGGCTCAGCAGCTATAGATCGCTGTCAGACGGTGAGGAACCTGCAGGCAATTGGAAAATAAAGGGCAGGCTAGTTGTGCGTATTATTTTCTCCAGGGTCCCACATCGCCAGTTCCAACAGCCAGCCTGGCGGGTTGTGCTAGTTTGTCATGCCACATGTAGCAGTATATGGGGGGGGGTCAGGTGCGATGCCATGGCAGTACGGTGGCCCATGCACGGGCAGAAGGGTACAGTGCCAGGAACTGCGTGAGCTCTGAAGCTAGCTATGGGCAATCAGCAGCAGAGCGCATCAGGCCTGTGGGACTAGGGGAATCCCAAGGTTTAAAAAAAAAAGGTACAGCTGTCCGCAGCCACCCAGGGGAGTGGCCGGAAGACAAGTTAAGGTTCATGTACAGGCGAACTTTGAGTATTCCAAAGGCCCCCTGGGTGGCACCAGAGGTTTGATGGGACAGTGTTACTGTGCAAGTATGTACAAGATGGAGTAGTGGTATAAAATGGTGTGCAGTGTTCAATAAGGGTGTTAGCAACCTAGCCTCCTTTATTTTGCCAGGATCAAAAATCTGGGTGAAGGGCTGTCCTTGCGTCCTGTGAGAGACGCGACGGACGGAATTCAAGAATTGAGATATGGGTTTTCCATCACTGACGTATTTTGTTGGGGGGCTCAGGCATGTACTAGAACTGCTCGCTGAAGAAGCTGCGGCACACTACTAAAATAATTTGATTGGGGGTCCCAGACATGCGCTGGAACAGTGCGGTAGAAGCTGCGGCACAGACTGGGGGGGTGGTATCTTCCCACACAACACTTTAGTCATACACCTGGGGAGGCAATGATTTGACTTTCCTGTGTAGGAGGGCACTGCAGCCAGTAATTAAATCCTCCTGGTGTAAGTTTTAGAGTTTTGGGTGCACTTGTCCAGAGGGTCAGCAGGGTGTATGTAAAGATGCCTATCTTGGTGGGGGGCCCTGGTTGTGATGGTGGCCACACCCAGAGCTCTGGCGAAGTTACAGGGCGATCCAGAGGCTGTAAGGTACAGAGGAGTACTCTCTGCACGAGCACAACAAGACTGCAAAGGCCAACTATCCCCAGGGATGTCCTCGCGTTGGATCTTGGAGGTGCGACGGCGCCCCGTTAGTCCTGCCTGCAATGCTGCGCCCCCTTCTGGGGGCGTGAGTAATGGGGTGGACTGGCGGTTCACTGGTGGGAGGGGTTATCTCCTCCCCCAAATCTGACAAACACCGGTTGGCTAGGGCCACGGTGTAATTTGGCTCATCAAGTGGGCAGGCGGCGAGGGGCCACCTGCCCTGGGATCGCCCGTAAGATAACCCACCATGTTGGCATATTTGTTATGCAAATAAACCTGCAGCAATTTTCTCCACAAAGAAGGTGTCTGGTCTGTTTATTTCTCCAGGATATTGCTGTGGGGGGGATGGGGAGTGTTACCGATATTGGCACTATGCGGGCTGCCCCGGGCCAATGTGGGGACCCTCATAAGAGGGCGGCCCCCCCTTAGTGCCACATGATGGCCCACGAGGCAGGCGCCCAGTGTTCGCGACCCCCTAAGGGTCCCCATGCCCGTGTTACTTCCGGGCAGGAGTGGGCGGGGGGCGAGGTATACCTCTACCGCCCACTGGGCGCTCTCTTTTCCCTCTGCCCTGATGCCGTTTCCCTCCCTACCGCTTACCCGGTGTACAGGCAGGGGGTGGGGGGTGTATGTTTGTCTAACTTATTATTTTGTGTTGCAGGCGGAGTTACAGGCGATCCAGAGGCTGTAAGGTACAGAGAGGTACCCTCTGCACGAGCCCAACAAGAGTGCAAAGGCCAAATATCCCCAGGGAGGTCCTCGTGTTGGACCCTGGAGGAGCGACGGCGCCCCGTTAGTCCTACGGGCGGTTGTGGACCTGCGCAACCGGGGGTTGCCTGGAACGCTCCGCCCCCTTCTGGGGGCGTGAGTAATGGGGTAGACTGGCGGTCCACCGATTGGAGGGGTTATCCCCTCCCCCAAATCTGGCAAACACCGATTGGCTATGGCCATGGTGTAATTTGGCTCATCAGATGGGCAGGTGGCGAGGGGCTGCCTGCCCTGGGATCACCCGTAAGATAACCCACCATGTTGGCATATTTGTTATGCAAATAAACCTGCAGCAATTTTCTCCACAAAGAAGGTGTCTTGTCTGTTTATTTCTCCAGGATATTGCTGTGGGGGGGGAAATGGGAAGTGTTGCCGATATTGGCACTATGATGCATCGCCTATGCTGCTAGGGTTCTCCTAGTGCAAGCAATCCTCATTAACCGCGCGGCCCATATCGCAACAACCACTGTGTGAAGCTTCGTCAATGCTGGCTCTTGCATTGCTATAAAACAAAACTGGGTCCTGGCTCAAAGAAATGGGTTGGTCCTGAAGAGAACCTCAAAAAGATAGAGGTTCGAAACGCGTCGACCGGACCGGTCCTTTTTTGCACCCATTTGATAGGCTCTAAGTAAAAACGTTCTTATGGACTTTCATTGTGTAACAAAAGAGAAAATGTTATGACATATATAGAGTTTGGAAGTCATTTCACTAAAAAGGAGAGGTGTCATTAGGACCGCTTTGTCCAGTGTTTGTTGATTGTGTGTATGAATGAATTGGCCAAGAATGTTTGATGAATGAATGTAGTTTGAAACCTCCATACAGGGGATCAAGATTATTGTTTTCTGTTGTTTAATGTATTTGTGTATATATTATGATGTATTTTGTAAAATGTAAATGCGCAATGAATAATTGTTGAGCGCACAAATGAGAAATAAACAATAAATGTTCTTCTGAATAAAAGGCAATTCATAAAGCCCTCCTTTCACGTTTTATCTCTCATGATAGGAGATATAAAAGAGATTGTTTTCAGTGATCCTCAGCTTGGACAGTTTGTTTTGCTGTTTTCGGGCTCTTGCATTGCAGCCTCGAGTCGCTGCTCTTTGGAACTGACTCATCACCGTGGCTGCGCAACGCATCCTCGATGCCGGCCTTCACATAACAAGCCCTTGTCAACATCATCCTCGACAATGATGCAATGTTTATCAATAAATATCGTTTATATGAAACAGAGGGGCATATTTACAAGCCCCTTGTGCCACTTTTGCGTCATTTTTAACATGGGAAAAGTGACGCAAAAGTGGCGCAAGAGGCTTGTAAATCTGCCCCAAAATTTCTAATTCTGACACAGCAAGAAGCCAGTATGCAGTGCACAGCGCTTTGTCCAGGGCACTGGTAGAGCTATAAACAGTACTAGTTCATGTACTTCTAAGGGCCTTTAAATGTTGAATTTCGCAGACAGAATCTTAAGGTCTCATCTGCTGCTTGCCGAGTAAATGGAGCATTGAAAGTTGAATCGTTTTGCTTTAAAACTCCCAGAAACGTTAACTCTGCTCTGCCCCCGATGACCCCCCAGCAGCTTGTACTGTTGTACAACGAGTTCTGTTGTTGCAGAGCCGCGTGGTTTCTGGGAAAGAAAGCACCTCCTGCAGGGAAAACGAAACTGAAAGTTCCTGTGGGATGTTAGAGGTCTGCCCGGGCAGAGTCTCATGCCAATCTGACATTTAGGCGAGCAGCCACGAGCTGCCTCCTCCGCCACCCCCAGCGCAGCTGAAGAAGGGGGCCATTCACACTGGTATTTGAGCCCCCCATCTCCACCCCAGGGCCATAAGCGCCCCCAAATATACTCCCGCCAAAAGTAAATTGCGTTGGTGTGGATGGAGCTCTTCATTTCTCTACGGGAGGCTTGTGTGCTTTGCTGGGCTGCTGGTCACTGCTGGCCCCCTCTGGTCCCTGCTGGCCCCTGCTGGCCCCCACTGGTCCCTGCTGGCCCCCCTGCTGGTCACTGCTGGCCCCGGCTGGCCCCTGCTGGCCCCTGCTGGCTGCTGCTGGTCCACGTTGGCCCCCGCTGGCCCCTCCTGGCCCCCGCTGGCCCCTGCTGGTCCCTGCTGGCCCGCTGGCCCCTGCTGGTCCCTGCTGGTCCCTGCTGCCACCCACTGGCCCCCGCTGGCCCCTGCTGGTCACTGCTGGCCCCTGTGTCCACCCCCGACCACTGCTGGCCCCCGCTGGTCCCAGCTGTCTCCTGCTGGTCCCTGCTGGTCCCTGCTGGTCCCTGCTGGCCCCCGCTGGTCCCTGCTGGTCCCTGCTGGCCCCCGCTGGTCCCTGCTGGCCCCTGCTGGCCCATGCTGGCCCCCGCTGGTCCCTGCTGGCCCCCGCTGGCCCCCACTGGCCACTGCTGGCCCTGCTGGCCCCAGCTAGCTCCTGCAGGCCCCTGCTGGACCCTGCTCCCCCAGAGCTTAGTCACTTTCTTCATTTTACTATTTTACTTTCTCTGTTTACCTCTGTCTCTCTTCTCCTGTCACTTTGCTCTGTCACTGTCTTTGCGTTACGTAAAATGGCATGCATTCACTTTTAACGTGACCTTTTCTGTCTTTTGTACTTTATCAGTCAGGAATCATTAAGGCAGCTTCAGGTCACATTTTAAAGTGTTTTCTTCTTATAACTACCGTTTAAAGTATACAGAGATAAGGAGAAAGGATTTCGGCGATTTTGCTAATTTTGCACTGGCTGGGACAGTAAAATAACAGTCACCAACAGAGTAGCTAGAAAAGTAAAACACCCCCCACTTTGAATCAAAGCTCGTGGCAAAGAGCAAGCAAAGCAAATCGTTAGACCGTCCCACGAAGCGCTTGCTTGCCACTTAAATACATTCATCCTTTCATCTTTCCAGCCACCCATTGAAATCCACCATTTCACCTTTACATTCTGTCATCCGTTTATACTTTGATCCAAATTTCAGTCTGTCACCAATGTGTCATCGGTCCATGTGTAGACCCATCCTTATCCAAACCTATCCATCTATCGCCGAAACTATCCATCAAACATATCCAACCATCTGTCTTGCATCCATCCATCCGTCCTTTCACTCATCCGTCCATCCATGCACCCTTTCACTCATCCAACCATCCACCCTTTTATCCATCCATCCACCCACCCTTTCATTGCATCGATCCATCCAGCCTTTCCCTCCATTCATCCATCCATTCACTCATCATTCCATCCATTTATCCTTTTACTGATCCATTCATTTACCGTTTCACTCATTCATCCATTTACTCTGTGCTCCATCCAGCCTTTTGTCATCATCCATCCTTACACTCATCCATCCATTCATCCCTTCATTCATTGTCCTCTTTTTCACTCATCCATCCTTACATCCATCCTTTAACTCATTCATCCATTCTCTCACTCACTCATCCATCCATCCATCCACTTTTTCACTCATCAATCCATCCACACTTTCATCCTCCCCTCCATCTCCCCTCCCTTTGACTTATCTATCTATCTATCTATCTATCTATCTATCTATCTATCTATCTATCTATCTATCTATCTATCTATCTATCTATCTATCTATCTATCTATCTATCTATCTATCTATCTATCTATCTATCTATCTATCTATCTATCTATCTATCTATCCATCCATCCATCCACTCTGTCCATTCATCATGCCTTTCAGTCCACCAATCCACCCATCCATTTTCACTTTCACTCATTCATCCACTCACCCTTTCACTCATCCATCTGTCCACTCTTTCCTCTAACCACCCATCTACCCTCCCTTTCCCTCATCTGTCCATGCATTTACCCTTTCACTCATCATCCTTGCTTTTATTTCATCCATCCATCGTCCCCTTCACTCATCCAACCTCTCATCCTTTAAGGTTAATTAGGAGCCTTTGTCTGCCAAGTTGCAGACAGAAGAGACCAGGGCACAAGTCTTAAAAGAAGTGGGGGGACGGTGACGTCACGACAGGAAGTGACGTCACGAAAGGTGGCTTGCACCATCAGACTCATTGCCTCCCCTCGCTCACCCCTTAGATGCGATTGTATCAGAGAAGCCAGCGCGTGAGCAGCGTTCTGAATGAGCTTCGATCTCACCCCAGAGAGGCAAAAGAGAGAATGTGTGGCTACATTTGCTCCAGTTATCGAGCTCCCGGTAGACAGGAGAGAGGGGGGGGGGGGTTGACAACGCCCCTGCCGCTCGTGCCAATAAACATCCCCATGTGGCACTCGTACATATGTGCACCATGGCCTAGCCAGCCTCAAGGTAATGAAGCCTCATCAGACCGGAAGGCGCATGCGGCACGTGGTACTTGCATGTGTGTGCTGTATGGTAGGTGGGCCTGTTCTTGGTACATAACACGCAGGTTTCAGATTCTATTTTGGAGCCCAAAAGCCAGGAAAGGCTATTTGGGATGACGACTGCAATGCCACATGAGGCATGGGTCTGCTGACAATCCTAAGGCGGGGGGGGGGCACATACACGCTGGGGGAGGAGAGCAGACCACCGTCTGTGCACACAAAGTTCTTAATTACTGGTCAGTGGAGCCGGGGCTCCTTGTCAGGAGAGATCGTGGGTCTGATACGTGTAGCCCTGTACGACTAGGGAATCACACTAGAGGGGAGGGCTCTGGGCTTGTAACCTTTCTCTGCGCCACGTGTGATGCCTGATTACACCTTGGCCGAAGTTGTGGACCAATCAGAGGTGCAGATGCTCCTGCTGTGGCAGACTGTCTCCAGGACACGGGATAGGACGAGGAGAGGGCACTTCAAAGGAGTCCAGACTCACAACACGAATCTCAAAGGACCGGACACTCAGGTGCCGATTACGATCCGGTAAAAAATTTCCCCGTGCGACTCGTATCCGGTCTTTTTACCGTACGAATCGTACAAGTGCCGTACGAACTGGCAATCACGATTCGCATGGTAAAAAGTCCATACGAACCGCATTGGGAATCATTCCCCACACGTCCTCGGGTCGGAAAATGTGTCCGACACGTCCTCGTACGATTTACCGTACAAATGTGAAAGGTGAAGTCCGACCGAGGAATCACGATCCATCCCGTGCGTCCGAGGTTACAACCGTATGGAAAAAACACCGTCCGCACCGAACTCCCATAGCAACCATGGAGACGTGCCCGCATACGCGCCGACCCCCCCCTCAGCCCCCGTATGTACGCGCCAACCCCCCAGACCCCGTACGTACGCGCCGACCCCCCCCAGCCCCCGTACGTATGCGCCGACCCCCCCCCCCCAGCCCCCATACGTACGCGCCGAACCCCCCTGTATGTACACCCGTGTACGTGTCGAACCCCCCGTGTACGTTCGAGTCGAACCCCCCCGTGTACGTTCGAGTCGAACCCCCCCGTGTATGTACACCCGTGTACGTGTCGAACCCCCCGTGTACGTTCGAGTCGAACCCCCCCCCGTGTATGTACACCCGTGTACGTGTCGAACCCCCCGTGTACGTTCGAGTCGAACCCCACCGTACATACACGGGTGGGGGTACGACTCGAACGTACACGGGTGTGCATACACGGGGGGGTTCGACTCGAACGTACACGGGGGGTTCGACTCGAACGTACACGGGGGGGTTCGACTTGAACGTACACGGGGGGGTTCGACTCGAACGTACACGGGGGGGTTCGACACGTACACGGGTGTACATACAGGGGGGTTCGGCGCGTACGTACGGGGGCTGGGGGGGGGGTTACGGTGCGTACCGGGCCACCTACTCTGGTCGATTCGCGCCGTACTTCGCTTTTCCGGCACTTTTTGGGTGCCGTGAAAATATTGCCGTCCGGACTGCTGTCGGTTCGAATCCTAATTCCTGGGTCGTGAAACGCTGCCTGAAAGCGTCCCGACGTCACGTCGCAGCATTCCCGGATCACATTCGTATGTATATTTTCGTCGGTCGGTGTTTTTTGCGATTCGTACGGAAATGGTGTTTCCGTGCGAATCGTAATTCCATATTTGTAAAGTTTTACGACCGGGTACGAGTCGGACGGGGAAAACGCTTCGACCGACGGTTCGTACCCGGTTTTTACCGGATCGTAATCGGCACCTAAATCTGATCTCAAACGACCGGACACTAAATCTGATCTCAAAGGACCGGACAGTGGGCACTAAATCTGATCTCAAAGGACCGGACACTGAATCTGATCTCAAAGGACCGGACACTGAATCTGATCTCAAAGGACCGGACACTAAATCTGATTTCAAAGGACCGGACACTGAATCTGATCTCAAAGAACCGGCACTAAATCTGATCTCAAAGGACCGGACACTAAATCTGATCTCAAAGGACCGGACACTAAATCTGATTTCAAAGGACCGGACACTGAATCTGATCTCAAAGGACCGGACACTAAATATGATCTCAAAGGACCGGACACTAAATCTGATCTGCATCTCACTGTGGACTATAAAAGTGGAGGCGTGAGACCCATAAAATGTTCTCTTATGTTATGTTATGATATTGAAGCTTGTAACGCGCACAGATACTCCAAAGAGTGTCCCAGCGTGAGCCAAGAAAGGGTAAAGAAGGGCCGATTTAGATTAAAAGAACCGTTTTCCGTCTTTTTTTTTAAGAGAATGGGGTCCTGGGTGCTGCGAAGGGCAAATGGAAGCAAATTTCAGGCCGAATCGGTCATGGTAGCAAGAGCTGCCACCCATTCTCTTGAGACTGAAACGAGAAAGGTGAGCAGGAAGCTGAGAAGCTGAGCGCAGCTGTCTAGCAGGAACATAGAACCTGAAACGTTTCCTTAGATAGATTGGACCAAATCCATACAAGGCAGAATGTGCCAGGACAAGGGCTTTGAACTTAACTCTTTCGGGCAGGGGCAGCCAGTGGAGTTTGCGCAGATGTTGTCGTACGCTGGTTCTTATAGGGATGCTAAAAAGAAGCCTGGCCGCTGCGTTCTGGACTACCTGCAGTCTATTCAGCAGATAGCCCGGCAATCCAACATACAAGGCGTCGGCATAGTCAGTACGAGAGCGTATCAGGGCGCGAGTAACCGTTTCCTTAGCCACCCTAGGGAGGAGTGGGAGACATTTTCTGAGGGATTTAAGTATACCGAAGCAATGCCCGGCAAGCTTCTTGATCTGAGCAGTAAAAGACAGATTCTCATCAAACCATATCCCACGTTTTTAGCGGATTTACCCGCTGAAGCAGGCATGGGATATTCTGCCGGCCAGAGTGATTCCCTAAACTGAGAGGGGAAACTCCCAAAAAGGAGGATTTCTGATTGATCTTTTTGCATTTTAATTGCGCAGAGGAGAGCCATTGGAAGACTGCTGTCAGACAGTGTTTAGCCAAAGAAGTGGAAAGCTCCTTTTTTTTCCAAGTAAACAGCACCTGTGTATCATCGGCGTATGCAATCATTTTGGCTCCAAGCTCCTCAGCCAACTGAATCAGGGGAGTGAAATATATATTTAAAAAAGGTGGGCTCAAAGAGGACCCCTGAGGCACTCCTGTGGTCACGATCTGAGGGGAGGAAGAGAAAAGGGGGAGCCAAACCTGTTGCATTCGGCCCTCCGGAATGACTTCAACCAACTCCAGGCCAAACTTGAGGATTCCCATGTCCGCAAGGTGAGCCAGCAACAGGGAATGGGGTACGGTATCGAATGCGGCAGAGAGGTCCAACAAAATCAGAGCCGCCCTGCCGCCAGAGTCCTGGCATTCCCGAATGGCTTCAGAGATTTCAACAAGAGCCGACTCAGTACTGTAAGAGGCTCTGAACCCGGATTGGGCCGGATGGAGTAGGCCAGAGCCTTTGACAAAATCGGTAAGCTGTTGGTTTACCACCTTTTCACAGACTTTCGCCACACCGGGGAGGAGAGAGATGGGGCGATAGCTCACTGGGGTCAACGGATCCAGCGAGTTTTAAAAAAAAAGTGGCAGGATCTTGGTCTGTTTTCAAGCTGCAGGGACTAATGCCTCCTGGAGGGATAGGTTGATGAGCCTGTTAACCTCTGGGTTGACTGTCTCAGCGACCGACGCCAGTAGCCTAGCTGCACAGGGGTCGGACGGAGAGCCTGATTTCAAGGCCTTGAGGACCATCAGTTGGCCTGGGGGATCAACAGGTGTGAAGGCCGCCAGAGAAGGAGATGTATGTGAGGCAAGAGGCGGCACCTCTGGAGGAAGGATCCCCACCGCGGAGTGGTTGCCAATATTAAAAGTTGCCCGGAGAGTACGAATCTTATCAGCAAAGAAATTCGAAAGTTTCCGACACCAAGCAGCCGAGGAAGGAAGAGTGATAGTCTCTGGTCTAGGAGCCAGAAAGCTCTGCACAATGGAAAAGATTTCCTTGGAGTTATTTCTGGACAGAGCTATGGGATCCGCATAAAAATGACCCTTAGCATGGGATATGGAGATATTGTAGTTCCTAAGGGCCAACTTAGCCAGCGGGCAGTAGTCCTGACGCCAGCAGCGTTCCAACATTTTGCATTGTTACTTCTGAAGTTTGAGCTCAGAAAAAAACAAGGTCCCTGGAACGCCTATGAAGTGGCGCAGGAGAGAGGTGCTCCACCGCCCGCGTAATCCAGCTGGAAAAGCTAGCAGGAGCCCCCTCCAGGTCCTTAGGGAGGACTGGCCGTGACCCAGCCAGGGCGTGGCTAAAAGTCATGGTGTCAATTTTGGCAGCGGCACGACGTTGGCCAGGCAGGTCCGGTAAATAATTACTGTCCGTGGCCAGGAAAAACAGATCAGGAAATGATCGGACCAAAGCAGAGGAAAAGGATCATCAAGGATCATGGGAAAGTTGGAGCAAATTAGATCAAGGATATGAACGCCCAGGTGCATGGGTGAACTGACCCATTGAGTGAGCTGAGCAAGGCTCAGTGAGCCCAAAAATTCCCGGGCATCCCCCGCATCTTCCCGGTCCAAATGAATATTAAGATCCCCAAGGAAAAGATAGTGAGTGAAGCATAATGCACGGGAAATTATGACATCCTCCAAGGCTTTAAGAAAAGAACCTGCCGGCCCGAGGGGTCTATAGACCAGAGAGCCACCCGGGGAGAAATGTGGAGAAATGCGTTGACATTGGCGTCTCTAGCTGTCGGCCGGGGGAGAACAGGAAGTGACAGCCGGCCCGGACTCCCCTGTCTCAAGTAAGTGCAGTGTAATAGCGTCGTTACACAAAACCCCAGAAAATATTCTGATCAGTCAATTCATCAAAGATGTTCATCAGCGCGGAAATAGGATCACAAGGACTTTGAGCTGCTGCAACCGGACTGGGCACCAAGCTCTGCTGGTCTCCTTGCTGGGTCAGGGGGCACCACCCAGGAAGTCAGGATCACTGGCCCTGAACCTGGAGCACCCGCCTTCGGCCTGCCTGCCAAGACCAGCATACACTGTGAGGACAGCACCTGGAGAGGGCGAGGCCCAGCGGGGATCCCGTCAAGTGGATCTCCATGATTGAAGTGTGACACACCTGGCCCTGGGATCATTGTGAGAGTGAGGGCCATCTGCCTCCCTGACTGTAAGATTGGTCACCATATTATGCCAGGTGAGGGGCATCGTGAAGATTAGGGTAGTCGCCCTTGCTGTGCATTAATCCCAGTGACCCCTCTATGCCTGGTGAGGGCCACCATGAAGATTAGGGCCATTGACCTGCAACATTGCGCCAAAAGATCTACAGGGAGGGATATGCTCTGAAGAACCCCCCCCCGGAGGACAAGGAATCAATCAACACCAATTTCAATTAGAAATTTAATAAGTCCCTCTCTCTTGGTGTGGCTGATGGTGCCTCAAAGTCCAACACCTCAACCCTAATCGACATCAGAAAAGACCACTTATTATATCCCTATCTATCCCGGGATCTTGGATTCAGATGAATCCGATGGTCAAACTTCAGCTCATTAATCTTCATAAGCACAAGCGATATATGTGTAAAACACTTCCATTCCTGACACTGCTCATCAAATCAATGCTATCTGATAAATCAAGAACCGCAACTGAGGATGGTCATCAAATCAAGACATCTATATAACATGACTCAAGAGAAAAAGACAGTGGTTACCTTTTCAACCCATAAAGGTTTATTAAAGGTTAAAATGTTTACAAATTGAAAATCTCCTAATCTGTGTCAATAAGTAATCAACATGGGCACATATTAGGAACTATGAAGTTCAAATCAATTAAATTCATAAAAGCAAGAGGATAAAACATCATAAAGTCGCCTGAATGCTCCCACTAAGAGAGCCCCCCACACCGCTCCAGGCTGACTGGAAACAGATTCTGAAAGGTTCTGCCCTCTTTCCTACATTGAACAAACGTAACTGATTCGATGCGTCGCGCATTTTATGTCAGGACCGGAGGCTCCGATTATGCTTCTCATTCTTTGGTTTATTATACATAGCAGCCAATAAAAAATGTTCTTTTTTATTAAGCATACTGCAACGAACTACAAGTCCCATGAACACCTCCTAGTCCCTAAACATAGAGACTGAGTACATATAACACGGAACCGAGGCACACACGTCCTCTTTCTTTGCTGCTGCGCAGCCAGTTAAGTGCCTTCTCCCTTACTACTGGTGTGTTGTGGCGTATGGGTGAAGGGCACAGCGATATGGTTGTGGATTTATTTTGGGAAATGCTGTGTGATTAAACTTTTGCTGTTCGCTATCTCTGCGCTCTGGTGGGCTCGCTGCTGGCGCGTACCTGACTGAACGGTACCGCAGCCCGAGCCCGCTCGCTCGCTGCCTCCCCGCTGAACCGCCTTCGCTTGCGGCGCGGATCCGAGGGAGCGCGTAGCCTCCCCTGACCGGGCGCGCATCGCCCGCGTCTATTATTAGTGGTGCGGGAGCAACGGGGCTCAGGGACGGCGCGTTAGTATCGCGCCAGTCCCCTTTTCATTACTGGCGGGCGGCCATCTCCGCGCATGCGCGGCAGCCATTTTGGGAGCCAGAAGTTCCCCACGATCGTTGTAGCAACCATCGGAGCGGGAAAGGTGCCATTTGAAAAGTGAAGCCAGTACAATTGTGCCCAGAGACGCCCTAGGTTACAGATCCTACGGGCTGTATAAAGATCTCGCATAGGCTTTGCCTAGAGAGGCTACTGTGTTACAGGCAAGCCCTCCCTCCACTCCGGAATTGTTTTGGCTGTTTTTCGCCTGGCTTGCCTGGGGTTGTGCCTCTCCCCCCTTACCCCTCAGTGTTTTTCACGCAGTTTCGCCCCCTCTGTTGTCATTTACGATGGCGGAATACTGCTTTGAGGAGGGTGAGTTTTATGAAGAGCCGTCCGGCTCTTTTGAGCAAGACCTGGATGCTGGTGTACAGCAGTCACTGAATTCAGCCCTAGTGCGGGCTATTGCTCCCCTGAAGAGGCACCTCAATAACTACGCCATTCAGCAGGGGTGGATACCGGCTACATCAGGACGAAAGAAGGCTAGAGAGACCAAGATGGCCAATCCTCACGCAGAGGATTTTGCAAGGCTTTCTAAAGCTTTGGCCAATGATCACGCCTATGTTTCCACAGCGGACCAATCGGAGCCTATCATTGGCGAGCAAGGTGACACCTCACCCTCCCCCGACACAGACTCAGGTGAGGAGATTTGCCCTAAGCCCGCGAAAAAGAAGCTCAGGAAAGAGCTCCATGTGGAGCCTTCGCCTCCCAAGGTGTTGACCTTCGAACCGTGGGACATCGTCCACCCAAACTCCACGGCGTGGCTCCCGCCGCGGGAAGTGGCGGACTATGTCGAATCCCATCTCCGCCAGCCATTCGATAAGGAGGTCAGGGCCCGGCTGCGTTCGGAGTGTCCTTGACCGGATCTGGCAGCGCGGGTCGTGGATACTCCGGAGGTAGACCCGACGATGCTTAAGTACCTTAAAAAGTACGCACGGGACCCTAAGAAAGGCATAGACCGTGCTTGGCGGTCCTGCCAAGATAAGCTACTGGATCTCTCAGGGCCCCTAACGAGAATCTTAGAGATGGGGTATCAGGCCAAGGAAACGGGGTCCCCAATAAGTCCGGACGCCCTCATTGGTTGGGCGCAAAGAGCGGTATGCCTGTTAGGCAACGCTAATTGCTATGTCCAGCGAGAGGAGGCGCTCTATTCTCCTCAAGCTGAACCCGAAGTTGGCAGAGCTTTCCTCGTCTGAGGCAGGTCCGGTGGCTCAGGGTCTGCTTTTCGGCCAGCCGTTCTTGAAGAAGCTCACAAAGTTTGTAGCCACGTTTAGTGGTTTGGACAAGGCCCAAGAGTCGCTACACAAAGCCTTTAAACCGGTTTTCACCAGGGCCGGACGAGGGCGCTCGTTCGGCCGGGGACACAACCAAAGCGCCCCCCGTGGCCAGCAACACCACAGAGGTGGATACAACGACAGTTCGAACAATCCAAACTTCTACCCATCTCGGAGAGCCAGGAACCGGTTCCGCAGGGGATGTTTCGGAGGCAATTACGGCAACCACCAGGAGACCGGATCTACAGGTGAGAATCATTCCCTGTTCGTAAGTGGTTTTGGGGGGTCGTGTCCAATTATTTCTACAAAAATGGTGCACCCTCTCACAAGATCCTTGGATCTTGGAGACGGTGCAGGGGTACAAACTAGAGATGTACGAGACACCGTTTCAAACCCTCCGCCCCCCTCCTCTGTGTTTTTCCCAACTAGATCAGAATTTTATCTCAGAGGAGATAAGTACGCTTCTCCAAAAAGGAGCGATTGCGGTCACGCACAGTCATCCTCAGGGATTCCTCAGCAACGTTTTCCTGGTCGAAAAGAAAGACGGCGGGTCCAGGTTAGTCCTCAACCTCAAAGAGTTCAACGGGTGGATCGTCTACCGCCATTTCAAAATGGAGGGCATCCATCTGTTACGCGATCTTTTGCAGGAAGGAGACTGGATGGTCCGGTTGGATCTCAAGGACGCCTATTTGTCCGTTCCCATCTACGCCCCACATCAACGTTATCTCCAGTTTCTCTGGCAAGGCGTGTGTTATGAGTACACGGTCCTTTCCTTTGGTCTTTTGTCAGCACCCTCGTGCTTCACGAAACTCCTGCGACCTGTAGTAGAAGGTGCGTGCGAGGGGTGCGTCTGATTGTCTACCTCGACGACATCATTCTCATGGCGAAGTTCCCTCACCTGGCGGTCACGCATCTAGAGTGGGTCGTCACCCTTCTCCAGAGCTTGGGTTTTGTGGTGAATGCACAGAAATCGGTCCTGGTCCCGGTGCAATCCATAGAGTTCCTGGGGTTCCAGGTGGACTCTCGCAGCGGCCAGCTCCTCTTACCATCATACAAGATCAGAGCGATCAAGAGGGAGTTGAAATCGATTGTGAGCAAGCAGACTGTGTCCTTGAGGTCCATTGCCCGAGTAGTGGGTTTACTGGCCTCTTCGATCCAGGCGATCTTTCCAGGCCCCCTTCGCTACCGTGCGCTTCAGTGTTTGAAGATTCAGCATCTCCGCAAAGGCCTCGGTTACGCCCAACAGATACCTCTTTTGGAGGACGCGAGGTGGGAGATGTTGTGGTGGTTAGATAACACAGAGTCGTGGAATGGAAGAGCCATCTTCGGCTCGAAACCCGAGGTAGTGATCAAGTCGGACGCCAGCCGGTGGGGCTGGGGAGCCCGCTGCGGTCCAATCTCGACGGGGGGACGTTGGTCCGTGGAGGAGCTCTCCCTCCATATCAATTGCCTGGAGCTGCTGGCAGGGTCCTTTGCCATCCGCAGTCTTTCCCCTCAGAAGACGGACTGTTGCATCCTCTTACGAATGGACAACGTATCCATGGTTCGCTACGTGAACAAGCTGGGGGGTACACGGTCCCGCATTCTAGCGGAAGTTGCCAAGGATTTTTGGCATTATTGCCTGCACCACAGGTTGTCGGTGGTGGCGGAGTATCTCCCGGGTCGCAAGAACGAGGTGGCCGATTGGCACTCCCGGTACCTACGGGACTACAACGACTGGAGGCTCCACCCCCGAGTGTTCCGGATGTTGAACCTCCTATGGGGTCCGTGTCAGTTGGACCTGTTTGCATCGGGACTGAACACACAGCTACCGAGATTTTACAGCTGGCGCCCGGATCCGGAGGCTCTTGCCTCAGACTCGTTCCTCCAGACTTGGCCCGAGCTACTATGTTATGCGTTCCCACCCTTTGTCATGATTACCAGAGTCCTGGCGCAGGCCAGGTGACAACGGGCAGAACTGGTACTAGTAACACCCTTGTGGCGAGCACAAGCATGGTTCCCGATTGTCTTGGGAATGTCTTGTGCTGTGCCGGTACTCCTTCCTCTCAGGTGGAATCTATTGCTGGATCCTCACAAGATCCCTCATCCTTTAATGGACGATGGCCAACTACCACTAGTGGCATGGCGAGTTTCCGGGACAGATGGCGCGTCCCTGGCCTTTCGGCAGGCGCTGCAGACTTCATCAACCAGGCTTGGTCGTCCAATACCCATAAGCGGTATTCATCTGCATGGGGCAGATGGTGTAGCTGGTGTGTTCGACGGGATATCAATCCCGCTTCAGCAGATGTCTCCGTGGTCATAAATTTCCTAGCTTCTTTGGCCGCCACGGGCTCTGCTTACAGGACTGTCAATTCATTTCGATCAGCGATTTCAGCAGGACATGATCAGCTAGAAGGCAAGCCTTTGGGTGAGCACCCCCTAATCTGTAAGTTGCTTAGGGGTATTCGGATGGCTAAACCACCATGTTCTAAATATTCAGTCTTGTGGGATGTCTCGGTCGTTCTTCGGTTCCTAGAAGCTTGGCCGGCGAACAGATATCTGTCGCGTAAGCAGCTTTCGGCCAAGTTGGCTATGCTTTTATGTCTCATCTCTTGCAAGAGAGTTTCGGACATCAGAGCCCTGGATCTGGTGGGACGTCGTTTCTCCCCGGAAGGGGTCACTTTTACCATTACTAGACGTACCAAATGTAATTCCACCTCGGTATCCTACCCGGCGTTTCCGGAGCATCCCAAACTGTGTTTGGTATAATGCCTGAAGGCGTACGAGGTGAGTACTTCTGAGTTTCGTTCTGACATGCAAGGTCAATTGTTTATTGCACTGCAAAAGCCTTTCAGGCCTGTGACTCCTGCTACCTTGTCTAGATGGGTGCGTTGGCTCATAAATGAAGTGGTTATTGATATTTCTCGATTTGGTGCCCATTCTGTCAGGGGTGCAATGGCCTCCAAATCGTTTGCATTGGGAGTGAGCCTTTCTGACAGCATGAACGCGGCCGATTGGTCAGCGGAATCTACCTTTAAGTCCTTTTATTACAAGCCTACTGTGGATGTTGCATCTGTGGTGGTGGCACGGCTTTAAACAAGCATAATCGGAGCCTCCGGTCCTGACATAGAATTAAAAATTTGCGAACAACCGTGACAAGAATTTTCCATTCTATTAAGGACAACGGAGGCGAGGATTATCCCACCCAGTAGTTTTGTTTTGACTTATGTGCTTCATAGCAATAAAAGTATGAATAATGTATGTTTATACTTGGTGATAGTATGTGTTTTCTCTCTTCCCCCCCCCTATTGCTCGAGGTTGACTTGGCACATAGTTCATGAACAACCGTTATTACGGGGTCTTTCTTCTCTTCTTTTGTTTCAGATTCCAATGGCAAATAATCCTCGCTCATCCGGGTTTCGATCTATCATGGAGAGGGATCCTGCTCTGCAGGAGTGGTGTTGTCTCACCGGTGTTGTCATGCAGGAGTTTCTCCGTCGCACCCCAAGTTGCCTGTTGGTCTTCGGACTCGTTTGTTAATTGAAAGGTTTCATCAAAGACTTTATACAAGAGGATGTTAATGATCAGTGTGGGACTTACCTGTTGCAGTTTCGCAAAGAAAGAGGACGTGTGTGCCTCGGTTACGTGTTATATGTACTCAGTCTCTATGGTTAGGGACTAGGAAGTGTTCATGGGACTTGTAGTTCGTTGCAGTATGCTTAATAAAAAGGAAAGTTTTTTATTGGCTGCTGTGTATATAAAGCAAAGAATGAGAAGCATAATCCTCGCCTCCGTTGTCCTTAATAGAATTGAAAATTCTTGTCACAATTGTTTGCAAATTTGTAATTACCCCGCTGTGTGGGCGAATTCTACGCGTGCGCGAATCGTCTGACGCACACGCCCACCATGACGTCAAACGGCTGGGGGCCGTCCAGCACACGGAAGAGTTTAATTGCACAATGCTAACGTTTGCTACACGTACACACAGCTCCCACGGATCTCCCTAATTAGGATCATAAAGATACGATCTAGAACTCATTACGTTTTCAGGATCCTTCGCAATACAGCTTCTCTAAGTGTCCTTCAAATGTACACTTATCTGCAACAAACGAGATACATTGGACCAGCCTGTACTCCGCAGGTGTACTGTGGCAACTAATTAGGACATTCTACATTTATCACATAAAGGAATGGGAAAGAAAACAAAGACACATCCCGTTTGTTAATTCATACTCCAGGGTCTCTTAGAAATAAAATACACACGTGACATGAAACAAGATGGCAGCAGACGTCAGCCATTTTAAAATGTAGCCAACATTAGATAAGGTCAATCTGAACGAGAATAGGCACAGTTAATAGCATTTGTGTGTTTACATGCAAATGTCAATAAAATGCAAAACATTTACTGTGGGAAGAAACATGGGGCTTTTTATCAAGACAGGCGATAAAATTATCGCCGCTTTAGCGGCAGAAAACAGCCGCTAAAACGGCGATAATGGGCTTGATAATATGCTCTATGGAATTCCAATAGAAGCTCAGGTTAGATGTCCTTCACATCTAACATGGGTTTCAATTGGAATTCTCTGCAGCATATTATCAAGCCCATTATCGCCGTTTTAGCTGCAGATTTCTGCCGCTAAAGCGGCGATAATTTTATCGCCTGTCTTGGTAATATGCCCCCATGTTATTAGTCAGAAGTCCCTGAACTGTCTTAAAAAGGTGAGCGAGACCCAGTTAGTGACAATTTTGACTTAGTCCAAATTATCAAAGACTGGAAATTTTTACCATCAAGTAGGGGGTGGCTTGTGTTAAAATACTTTGAGGTCGCTGCTCCCTGTTGGCAGGGGTGTTGCTTCAAGGGGGCTGTTTGGGGTTTTCCACCCCCCTCATAACTGTAATATATTTTTTTTTTTTGGAAAATGTTTTTATTTATTATCATTAATTAAGACAAAAAATCGAGCAATACATCATCCTGATTGATACAGTCATTGGTTAACATCACGTACCTCGCACTATCCATGTACAGTCCACGGTGTAAATGGAAATATGGTCAGATCAGATCTCTTATAATACAATTCGCACAATGTAGCCCTCCCCCCAAAGGGACCCCCAATGGGTATCACATCGTAAACTTTAGTCGCTCAAGTCCGGTTCTGAGTCCTCGGGTGGTGGGGTACATATGTTTCCCCGAAAGGTGTTCCATTTTCCCCATACACGTGTCCATTTTTGGGGGCATCCCCTATTAATAAAAACTGCCTTTTCCGCCACCATGGCGCCATCAAGATCTCGGCACCATTGCTCATGGGTGGGGATTGTCAGTGCTCCCCAGTGTTGTGCGATGTTTCGCTTGGCGAATGCGATGGTCAGTGTCACCCATCCCTGCGCTGCATGGTCGAGATCCGTTGGCTCCCACACATTAAGTATACATCTCCGTGGCTCAGGGGGGACATCAACCCCGCAGACCTGGGTCACCGTGGCCAACACCGCCCTCCAATATTGTTGAATGCTGGGACATTCCCAGATGGTGTGGTAGAATGTACCTATAGACCCACAACCCCTAAGGCAAAGTGGCGTGTCTGCCTTCCCTATTTTATGAAGTGTCGATCTTGTGAAGTATGTTCTATGCAATATTTTTAGCTGCACAAGCTCCAGTCTGGAGGGGGTCGCAACTTCTCGTGGGGACGCAAGCGCCTCCTGCCAATCTTGCTCGTCCATCTCACCTATCTCCGCCTGCCATCTCTCCCTAAGGGTCTGTGTGGGGTCTTTCTGGTTATTAACCAGTTTCCGATATGTTCATGAGATTGCTTTTTTGGTTAAACAATCAGTTAGCAAACGGTCCTCCAGAGGTGAGGACTCGGGTAGATCACTTCCCGGAGGTATGGCCCTCGTAAGGGCATGTTTTATTTGCATGTATCTGTATTGCTCTGTCCCTGCCATTTGATACATCGATTGGAGTTGCGCAAAAGGGTCCACCTCCCCATTTTTCCAAAGGTCGCCCACCCTGGAAATGCCTATCAGGTCCCACTGTTTAAAACCTTTGCTCTTATGCATTTTGCCAAACCGGGGAGAGTCCCATAATGGTGTATGTTGAGTTATCGTCCCCTCCCATCCCAGTTCCCGCTGTGCCCTATACCAAACCTGCACCATGTGCGCCGTAGGGCCGATCAATTTGTTTATTTTGGATTTATCATAAAGGGCGCCCATTATTCCGTCCGTACCAATCATGTGTCTATCCATACGTAAAGCCGGTTCGTCCTGGGGGGCGTGCAACCATTGATTGATCACTATAAGTTGGGAGGCCAAATAATATAAATTGATGTTTGGTAGCACAATGCCACCGTCGTACCAGCTCCGCATTAGTTTACGCACAGCTATGCGATGAGGCTTCCCCTCCCATAGTAGGTGACCCACCTCCGCCGCAATGGCTTTGAAGTATGAGTCAGGTATTGACATGGGTGTGTTTTGTATTGCGTAAAGAAACCAGGGGAGGGCCATCATTTTAAACAACGCAGCCCTCCCTAACATTGTCAGCGGGAGGGTGTGCCAGCTTCTAACGTCACTCTTTAGCCTCTTCAGTGGCGGAAGCAAGTTACGCTCTATGAAGTGCGCGTGGTTTGGCGTGATGTGGATGCCAAGATACCTGAATCCGTCAGTTGCTATCTGTATCTCAGCCCCTCTGGGCAGGCGTGGGGGAGGGCCGTTGAGTATATATAGCACAGATTTGTTCCAGTTAATGGAGTAACAAGAGACTCTGCCATATGAGGCGCAAATGTCTAACAGGCAATTGAGGGAGCGCCCTGGGTGTGTCAAATGTAGTAAAATATCGTCTGCGTAGAGGGAGATACGGTCCTCCCAATCATCTGTCCATTTCAATCCTTTTACCACTGGGTCTGCCTGAATCCATGCCGCAAGCGGCTCCAACACTAACGCAAATAGCAATGGGGAGAGGGGGCAACCCTGTCTGGTCCCTTCCCCCAGCGGAAAGTCTTCCAACAGTCGCCCATTGACCGGTACCTGCGCCAGTGGCTGCGAATACAGTAGCTTTATCCATGCGCAGATTTTGGGTCCAAACCCAAAGCGCTGCAGTACCGCAAAAAGAAATGGCCACTCCACCCGGTCAAAGGCCATACTGGCATCTAGTGATAGGCCTCTTCTTGTATACCAGGTGTACTAGCTAGTATACCGTGTAGGCGTTTGAGGTTCATCACTGTGTTTCTGCTCGGCATAAATCCGGACTGGTCCGGATGTATGAGCATCGTTAAGTGGGGTTGCAGTCTGGTCGCTAGCGCCTTTGCTAGTATTTTCGCTTCCGAGTTGAGGAGCGAGATCGGCCGGTAGGAGGAACACTCCTGAGGGGGTTTACCGGGTTTGAGTATCGCTATAAGTGTAGCCACCCTCTGGTCTCGTGGGAGCATCCCTTCCCCCAAACTGGCCTGGTACATTCTTAATAAGTGTGGTACCCAGTGTGTCCGTCTCTCTTTTGTACCATTCCACTGGGATCCCATTGGGTCCCAGCGCCTTCCCGGGCTGGAGGCCCATGATGGCCGCGGCGATTTCCTCAGTGGTAAGGTCCACTTCCAGTAGTTGTGCGTCTTGTGAGGTTAATCATGGGAGCTGTATGTCTTGTAAGAATTCTAGATTTTCTTCGACTGTAGTCGTTGCCATAGGAGTGTATACTGTTTCGAAATGATGCGCAAATGCCTTTGCGATATCATTCGGGTGTGCTATCGTCTCTCCGGTAGATAACCGAAGGTGCACCACCCAACGACTGGCCCTCTCCTTTTTGTCTAGCTATGCCAGTAACTTGCCAGCTTTGTCCCCTACTTCGTATATCGTATGTCGTGTTTTCGTGATCCGTGTCTTGGCCACCTCCCATACATGGTCCCTGTACGCCTGCCAAGCTAAGTGTAGAGCATGGGTGTTGGTGTCGCTGGGATCTGTTGCATGATCGCCCTCCGCGCGGTCTACTGCACGTTCCAAGTCCAATACTTGTTGCGCTTGCGCTTGTTTATGTGCAGTGATCGTTGAGATGGCCTGTCCACGTATGACTGCCTTATAAGCCTCCCAGAAGATAAGTGGAGACTCAACTGTATGTATGTTGTCCTGAAAGTAGTGCTTCGTGGTCTTGTGCAAGGTTTTCCTAATCTGTGGAACTTTGAGATATCCTGGGTAGATGGGGAAAATACGTCTCCGACCCATGAGGCGTGAGGAGTATGTTAATAGTAATGGTGAGTGATCCGAGATGCCTCTCGGGAGATGTTTGACCTCTTGTATATTGTCTAACCCTGTTTGGGCGGTGAGAAAATAGTTTATCAGAGAAAGACTATTATGTGCGCCCGAGTGGTGTGTATATTGGTGCTCTAAAGGGTGGCGCACGCGCCAGACATCCACCAGGCCAAGTGCGTCGGTGAAATCTTGTAGGGGCGATGAACCCGTTCCCTAAATCCTAGGGGGACATCTATCTCGCGCGGCATTCATTATGGTGTTAAAGTCGCCTCCTATTATGATCTCCCCGGGGGGCAGGTCTAGCAGGAACTTACCTAGGGCCTCAAATGCTATTGTGTGTAATGCCGGAGGAATGTACACCGAGACAAAGTTAAGAACTCGTCCTTCCCACTGACAGGAGGCCACTGCAAATCGACCCTGATCATCGGTCCAGGTTGCGGTCAGGATCAGAGGGCAGCTCTTGCGGAGTAGGATCCCAACCCCCCTGGAACCCGATGTGAATTCAGAGTGGGTCACCATTTTAAAGCCCCATCTGTCCAATACCTTGACTGCCGTACCAACCAGGTGTGTTTCTTGTATCAGGGTGACTGATGGGGCATGCCTTTTGAGATATTGCAACACCAGGCCTCTCTTTATCTTATTACCAAGGCCATTTACATTCCAGGAGACTACTGTTAATGGCGACCCTAGTGCCTGCGTATTATTCACCTGTGAGCTAAGCGTCGTGTCTGTCATAGCCTTATGGGTGTGAGGACGAAGACATGGAGACGGATCCTTGACAGCGCTGTATCTGGCGTGTGTAGTGACTTTTGTATGACTGATTCCATTAGATGTGCATATGCTCGTATGTGTAATGAAAAAAAAAACAAGAATATGAAACAAATTCCCCTTGGTGAAAAAAGAACAAACCCCCTCTCCTCCCCCCTCCCTGCTCCCCTGCTAGACGGATTCCTAACTACCCGCCTCCCCAACAATGCAGAGTGCTTCGATCCCATTAAACAGTACTTGCGTGCGGGGGGAAAGTTCGAGAAGCGCCTCGGCGTCCCCTTGCTCAAAGACGATAATCAGGTTGTCAGTCTTATCTTGCAGGTACATCGCTAAAGTTCCAATGTGATGTGCCAGTCATATTCTGGTTGTGTCGTGCGGATCTCGGCAACGCTGGTCAACCACCACAGTTACCTCCTCTCTCGTATTTCTTTTCTTTCTTTGTTTTTCGTTTTGTGCTCTTTACTGATCATGGGCCGGTCCATGCGACGGGATATTGCTCAACAGGTTAAGGAGAGGGGTCATCGCTGCCCAGCCTACGATGCGGAGAGTCCTCCTTGTTGTTCTCGATAGTGCGATCCCCCGTTTCGTTCCCCTCTTGGAGTCGTTGTGGGTGTCTTCTTGTCCGTCGGGGTCCTCTTGTTCGTCGCCAGCCCTCTAGCCAGTTCCATGCCTCCTCCGGTGTTTCGAAAAACCACGTTTTCCCATCCGCCACCACTCTCAGCCTGGCAGGGAACAGCATGGCGTATGGTAACTCTCTGCTTCTGAGTGCTTTTCTAACCTCCATGAAGTTTCTTCTTCTCGTTGTGACTGCCGCAGTGTAGTCGGGAAAAAATGAGATCACTGAGTTTTGGATTCGCAGCGGGGAAGCCACCCGTGCAGTTTGTAGTATGACGTCCCGATCTCGATAATTAAAAATGCGGGCCAGGATAGGTCTGGGGGGGGGGGCCCGGTTTAGGCTTGCCTCCCGGGACTCGATGTGCCCTTTCCAGTGAAAAGAAGGTGGAGAGCCCCCTGGGCTGAAGCCGAGTTTTGATGAGGTCTTCGACGTAGAGATCCATGGCTTGGCTTCCTTCACTCTCCGGGACTCCCGTAATTCTAACATTGTTGCGTCCAGAGCGCCCTTCCTGGTCGTCCAGTTTGGCCGCCATGATCTTGTTGTCGGCTTATAACTGACGGACCTTCCGTTGTAAGTTGCCCGTGTCTGTCGCGAGGGCGGTCGCCACCTTCTCCACCTCGGTGACTCTGGTGGCCATTTCCTGAAAGTCCGCTCTCAGAAATGAAACATCCGATGAGATCGATCCCACTGTGGTTTGCACGTTAGTGAGGGCAGACATTATATCTTCAAGCGTGACTTTAGGCGACCCTTTAGGTGTGGGGGCTGTCTCCGTTGGGGCCCGTCGTTCAGGCAATGCTGAAGGGTCTTTGGAATACGCATATTTATCCAGCTTGAGCTGCGGAGTCGTGCGAGGCCCCCTGCCCCCCATCTATGACTGGCCTCCAAGATCTCTATGTGCCTATATCCAACCACTGGACGGTAATCGCCGCCACCTGCCCTGTGCCTACCAAACACACGTGGCCTGTCGGTTTACCCGGGCACTGAGAATGATGGGGGGTGGGCCGGTCAACAGGCACCGCAGCCGTCACCGGCCAGGACTCTTCTGTGTGTAGCTCAGCAGAGTGGGCCCGTTACCAGGCGAGTTTGGGGGCGGCACCGCTCATATCCATCTCTGGACATTAAGTTTCCTCTGAAATCGATACCTTCCAGGCTGTGGGTCTCCCCTCCGTGCAGCGTATCACTCCGCTTGGCCACTGCCCCTGGGTTCAATGACGGTGGTTGTGTTACAGACCATGTCGGACGGGCCCTCGCATCGCCCCCCACGGCAAGCTCTCATGTCCACCAGGCCCTCACTTCTCCGCTCTCTCCCTGAATCCGCAGAGGGGTATCTTGCCCAGATGATCACCTCCACTCCAAGTGCTCTCAAGTGTCCCAAGCGGCGCCGCCTGCCTGTCTTCACTTCCAGCTTCAGCAAGCAGCTTGGTTATACTGCGTACAACGCGGAAACTGGGGGAGCCCTTGGTACTCTGTTAGGCATTGGTATCATTCAGGGTGTGTTTATGCAGGCTTATTTCATATTTGTGGGCCCCCAGCTCACTTGAGTCCTGGTATGACAGCCTCGCCAGCCAGCGCTATGCCTCTCACCTCATCCCTCAGCAGTCGGGGACTCTCTGTCTATGGTCGCTGCGTCTGTAGCTCCCCCGAGAAGGCAGGGTCGTGGAGGCCGAATCAGCGCCGTATTTTTCTGTGGCACCTGAGCGTCTGTGCTGGCCGCCGGGTCCACGTGGATGCGGCGATTCGTGTGTGTTCCCGCCGGGCCCCTGCATAAATCGAGGCCGCTGCGTCACCGCTGTTGATAGGCCGCCTCCAACAATGCGGCCCGGGTTCTTCCTGCGATGCGGCTGTAAAGTCGCTAATAGGATCGGAGGATGCCCCTTGCCTTCCGAATCAGCACCGTATTTTTCTGGGGCACCTGAGCGTCTGTGCTGGCCGCCAGTTCCACGTGGATGCGGCGATTCGTGTGTGTTCCCGCCGGGCCACTGCATAAATCGAGGCCGCGGCGTCACTGTTGTTGATAGGCCGCCTCCAGCAATGCGGCCCGGGTTCTTTGTGCGATGCGGCTGGAAAGTCGCTAACAGGATCGGAGGATGCCCCTTGCCTTCCGATGTTCACCTGTGTCTTCGAGAGCGAATTTACGACAGGATATGGTAGCGGATTAGTCGGGGAACGCGCGCTGATCCCGGAGCTTTTCTACGCCGCAGCCATTTCTCTTGACTGCAAGCCACGCCCCCCCATAAGTGTAATATTTAATAAATAGTTGGGTACATGAGCTTTCAGTCAGGTGTGCAGGTATGAAAAGGTCTCTGTCTGATTTCACCAGAAATTTTAAATGCTCTCACAAACAAACACACACTCACAAACACACACACAAACACACACATGCACACACACAAATACACACACATACACACACACATACACTCTTGTCTCTATTCTGAAGATCTTAAAACATGGTTATTTTACAAAATACTGTGTTTTAGGTACTACTCACAATATGCACTCTTTCCCTTTCCACTGGCCCTTATGCCCCCCTCATGCGTTGCTTCTGATATATAACGATTAACATGATAATCCAGTCTGATTCTCGGAAAAGCTGAAGCTCCCCCCCCCACCATCCCACAGTCTTACTGACCAAACTTCGCCCCCGCCTATTGGGTTGCGGTCATTCTGTTTTTTACTGGTATGACCTCTATTTGGATGTCTCTACTGGAACAAAATTAGAAAATCACCAAAAGCCAGATTTTTCCCCTCTTATCTGTACATACGTTAAGCGGTAAATGTAAGACATACAAACTTTAAAATGTTTTTTACAGTTGACCTTATGTTTCTTGATTGCTAATTAAACTAAACTAAGACAGAAAAAACATTTTCAAAAGGTATACAGACAATTTCATATAAAAAACTGCTTACAAATCATGCCTCGGCCTTTGCAGCATGTTACAACGTGAACAGATGGCCGGTCTTTGGGTCTCGCCTACGCAGCACGCAAGCACTGCTTAGAGAGACCTCTTGGCATCGCTCAGCCCTTTTGTTAAAACTCGTGCATGTTTGCACTGCTGTCTATGGGCACTCGTGCACGTTTATCGTTTCCCTTGCGGGAGCGAGCAGCGGTGCCATCTGTTAGCAATTATCGCGCCTTGCTGCTCGCTCCCGCAAGGGAAACGCCAGACATGCCTTCTGCGTCTACAGGCGCAGGCGCCATATGTTTTTTAAAAATTATAGTGTCCTTAGCGCGATCGGTTTCACTTTCACGGTCGCTTGAGTCAGCCGGTAGATGTAGCGCCGCTCGGCACACACAACACAAATTGGCACCTCTCACCGCCGCTCACCTAAGGGCTTCACGCGCCACCAATCGTACTCTGGGCTCCATTGCAGCGCTGCCACCGCAGCTCCACCAGGTCTGTTTCACCGGGTTCTGAGGATGAGAATCCTGTATTCGGTATGTCTGGTGCAGGTTTCGTGCGTCCCACCATGGCTTGCTAATCCAGTGCTGGCACGCCACCTTTATGGGTCTCCCGGCATCCCTCGGTCCCTGAAACCAGACGCATGCTCCCCCAGTACTGCCCCAGAGCGCGTCCACCCTTCCCTGATGGCGCCAAGCTGTTCCTACATGCAGTGGCGGCTGATGACATTTGAAAGTGGCGGGCGTAAAATGATTGCAAAGGAAGCAAATAAACGAAAGGAGGAAAGAAGGTAATACCTGTTTCTTGAAGTCTCCGACCGGTTTTTACTACATGAGCAGTCGCGGGGGGGGGGTCGCAAGGGGGGGGGTCGCAAGGGGGGAGGTCACGCGCGGGAGGTGGGGGGGGTCGCACGGGAGAATACATTTAAAATTAAGAGGAAAACTTACCTGACCGCCTCTGCTCCTGGTCCGCGTTGGCGCCTCTGCCCTCTTCAAACTGGAACAGCACGTCAGCACTGCAGTGGCAACCCCTCAGCCAATCCTTGCGCTGCCGCGGCGCCAGCATTGGCTGAGGTCACAGCCTACTCTTCGCCCGCCGCCTGCCCATTAGGAGACCGAGGGGCTCCTAATGGGCATGCGCAAGTCCATGGAAACACAAGTGCGCATGACTGGGCACGGGCTAAAAATTAGCTCACCGTGCCCACTCATGCGCACTTGTGCTGCAGTGCTGCCTGGTCTGACAATGCATGTCAGTCAACATGACGCTGGACCGCCCACGGTCCGACGTCATGCTGACTGACATGCATTGTCAGTTCTCCCCACCCTCGGCGTCTCTGAACTTAAGAAAACTAAGTTCAGAGACACCGAGGGAGCTGCGGGCGGGGACGGGGGGGCAACGCCCCAACGCCCCAATGGACGCACCGTGCCTGCTTCACGGTGTTGCTATGCAAGAAGGTGCGGCCTGGGACTCTGGGAGTCCCTCGTCTGGGCTTTGTGGAAACGAGTGAAAAATAGAAACCGTTGCCTATGTCTAAGGCAACTCTCTAAGTGCCGGTCGTGCAGAGAGGTGCTGCTAGGCAAAGTGATGCAAAAGTCTGTAGTAGCTGTTTCTTCAGTACGCTGAAGTTACCTGCCTCGGGGTAAGCAGGCCCCTCCCCCCCTCAGTGAAATGGGTGAATGTGGTGCCAGATTAAGGCCTATTGAATCACCCATGCACCAAGGCCTCCCCCCCATCTTTGCCTTATGTTAACTTTGTCATCAAAGGCACGTAGCCTGTAATTAACAACTTCTGGATAGTCCTATTATCCTTAAAAGTACGTAGGACACCGTATACCTTTCGTACACACAACTGCACAGGAAGATGTAGTCTGCTGATTTGTGGATTTTGGAGAAAATCTTCCTGCGGGGTTAGGCATTGTAGTGAAGGGGGTGGGGGTGTAGAAATGAGACCTGAGACCGCTACTAAATTCGGTGCTATGCAGAAGAAAGCGAAAATCGAGTGATTGTTAAAACGAAAAAGTTTGTCCCAGGGCAACATTTATTTTGTTATCCAAGATTTAAGATGTGGAGTATTCTGCGTGTCGGCAGAGCCTTGTAACCCCATCGACAGCCACTTGGATTTGGGCGCCAGCGGGTGCGAGTTCCACAGCTGGAAGGACAGTGGAGTGCACACTTGGGTGCCCCCTCGTGTCATGGCACAGTCTGAGACTGCCATGCTAGTTTTCACTTTATCCCTTGGTCACACGCGGATTAGAAAGACCAGGATAGGGGGAGCGCCAACAAGTAACTACAGTCTACAGGGAGTGAATTGTACATGAATGGTGCAAAACTTCTAAACTACTGAAATGCACTATGCTGCCTTCTAAACTAATCTGTGTGGTTACACAAAGGACAGTGTGAGCCGAGGCTTTAGGTGGGGGTAGTGGGGTGAAAGAAACGTTGGGGGAATCTCTAAAAGGGGCGTCGCCAAGGAAGCTTCATTTTGAATCCTTTCCAAGAGGCGTGGTCCTTGGTATTAAGGGAGTGGCTTAAAACATGTAAATTGCAATCCATTGCTAAACACGGCATGCCACCTGACTAACATCCGAGTAGCGCGCTATATAAATGCGATGATTGATTGATTGATTGATTGACTGTCCTCTGCAGCCTCTGTCAGGCTCTTATACCCCTTTGCCCCCACTTCTTTCAGACATCCTCCTCTCTAGCTTTGTCCACGCCCTCTTTTCACTTTGTCCTTCTGCACATGCTGCCTAGCATCTCCATGCTACATAGTGTTTCGTACCAAATAATGTCGGCATACAGATCAAATAAATAAAACAAAGAAGGCAGCAAAATCTGTTTAACAAAACGAAAAGAGGCTGTAAGTACCGTATCGTGAAAACGAAGCTGGCAGTAGATCCTAAGTCAGCTGTGAGCAGTCCACCCAGGTGCGAGATATTAGCTTTGCGTTGCTTTCTGGTACATGTAGTTCTGATTCCGTTTTTATGAACGCAAGACCCCGAGCACCTGAAAGCAACTCTGCGTGGCTCTCCGGTGTAAAAACTCATGTGCAGTTTGGGCATCGACCGGGCTCTATTCTAACCACCATTTAAAAATCCAGGAAGCAGTTATCGCGGATTTAGTTCATAGTACAGCCCTGTAGCAGGCTGGGTAACCGCTCCACCTGCTTCATGCCTTAGCCCACACCTGGGGCAAACCGCCGCCAGTTTCAGCAATCTGTACCATAGGGGGCGCCATGCACTTGTCTGCTCCATCACGTGGACCAGGGCCCAAACTCACAGGGGTTACCCACAGAGCACAAGTCCTAAAACAAGCATTTGTAATGCAATAAGTTTCACATTTGCACTAGTTTGAGCTATTGGCATTGTAAATGACAATGGCTTTTATTTATGTTTTGGTTTTTAAAACCTAAATAAAATGCATTGACATTTACACAATACCAATAGCTTAAACTCGCGTAAATGCGAGACCTATTGCATTGCAAATGCTTGTTTTCTCTGGGAAAGGTGGCAAGCCTCGCTCCAACTAGACCCCAGAGAGGGAGGAGTGGCCCTGAATACTTTTTTTTAGATGATTCAGTTGTTCTACCCCACCCTCACCTGACAGACAGATGGAGGCAATAGCCCCCAATCAGACCCCCCCCGAGAGATGGAAAGACCACTAGGCACCAATAAAATGGACACAGTCGCCCCCCCAGGGCAGATAGGGTTATTACACCCCATATTCCCCTTGGGGGAGGGGGACTGAAAGCCCATTAGACACCAGGAAATTATATTTCTTTTTATAAAGGAGGGGTAGGGGCTTGCCACCATTGGCCTGGCCATGCCCCCACCCCAAATAAATTGTGACAAGTCTTTCTCCCCCCCTGGGGGGGGGCAGATGGGGTAATTACCCCTGATACACCTCCCGGGGAGGCAGACAGCCCACTAGATGCCAGGGAATTTAAAAAACAATAGAAGGGTGGGGGATGCCCACTACCACGGGCATGGTTATGTCCCACCCCAGCTGAAGGGTGCAGCAGACTTTCAGCTTCCCCTTAAGCCATAAAATTCTTACCATCCAACATAGCCCCACCTATGCCGATGAAAACTCTGCCCCCCTTGTGTGGCTGGGCCTAGTGTCAGCCACTGGAACGGATCCAACCGAGGTCAATAGGAGTCTCCACTCAAGGGCTCCCATTATCCTTGGTTTGACCCGTTCCTTTCTCGGCACTCGGCCCTGCCACAGAAGTGGGGCAGCTTTTTATTGGTGCAGGTGGGGAAATGTTGGGTGGTAAGAATGTTGTGAATTCCTGCAGATTCCGGAAGTTTTTTCACAGAAATGTAAAGAAACTGTGTGATTTCAGGCAAAGTTTGAGGTTTGCAGGGTATTGTGGGTCAAAGAAAGACCCAGTGGTGGCGGTCATGGTTCACAAGTGGGAGGGTGGGCGCGTGGGAAGTGGTGCGGGGAGGGAACAGTGGGAAATAGAATTTTTTTTTAACAAATAATAATCCCTCTCACTTAGCCGAACCGGTTCCAGCGTCTTCCCTCCTCATAAGACAGGCACAGGAAGAGTCCAGCCTGGCCAATCACAACGCTGCAATGCAGCATTGTGATTGGTTTTGAGCGTCCTGGTTCGACGCTCAACCAGGGAATTGGGGCCTGGGGTTATTCTCCACGCAGGCTGTAATGCAGCCTGCACGAAGAACAGGGAAAGTGCACATGAGTGGTTTGGGCTGCCCGAGAGGGCTGACCAAACAGTGATTGCGCACTTCAGAGTGGGCAAACCACTCCTCCACCTGCCCTGCTCCGAGAGCAAATCACCCCCCCCCAACCCGCCCATGAAGATGCAGGAATTATAAAATGATACCTCTAAGTTATTATCATTTTATGTTCCTTCTTCCTCCGACTGCTTACAAGCAGTGGGGCGACGCTCCTCCGCCATAGATGAGGAGCCGCCCCTGCAAGAACGTAATGGGATCCACGCACCTCCAGCTGAGCTCGGATCCAAAATATGTTTTGCTGCTTCTATCATTGCATCCAGACATATAATACAAGAACTGATATTACACCTACAACAAACCAGGGCCATTGGCTTTGTCAATGGTTGTTAGTTGCATATGATAAATAAGCAATAACTATGGCTTCATTGTATATAATATTGAAAAGGCTTTGGTTCTGAAATGATGAGACTGTCAAAGAACAATAACAAGTCTCTTTAAAGTTATATCAAAGGTCTGAGCAGTAGTACTGCTCCAGAGTGAAGATCCTTTTGTCACTGAAAGATCCCGATAGGGGCCCCTCTTAGCACCTGCTTTTTAGGTCTCGTCTGAGACAGCGCTTTAGCGCTGTTCTGGCGAGACTTATAGTAAGCACTTTTGGAAGTGCAAACAGTGCTTTCCAGGCCTCCAAATACAGTGCATGTGCCCTGGGCGCGCGCACCATTTGGCAGCCTGAAAAGCACTGCCTGATCACTTGCTTTGATGTCCTCAGTGAGCCGCGGGGCCACTGAGGACATCAAAGTGCACACCATTTGCCACCCCTTGTTTTTTCCTTTGATCCCTATCTTTCCCTTCCTCAATCTCACCCTCTCCCTGCCTTTTACAACTGCGGCCCGCACCACTGCGCCCGCCCCCACTCCCCCCTCCCACTCCCTCCTCGTCAGCTTCAGTGCGCTCTTGTTCTGTGCCACCCGTTTTTTTCCTCGTTTTTTGTGCCTTTCTGCCCTCTGTTCCACTCGTTTTCCCTCTTTTTGTGCCTTTCTGTCCTCTGTTACACTCGTTTTCCCTCTTTTTTTGTTCCTTTCTGCCCTCTGCTCCTCTCGTTTTTGTGCCCTTCTGCCCTCTGTTCCACTCGTTTTTGTGCCCTTCTGCCCTCTGTTCCACTCGTTTTTTGTGTGCCTTTCTGCCCTCTGCTCCTCTCGTCTTTTGTGCCCTTCTGCGCCACTCTTTTTTGTGCCTTTCTGCCCTCTGTGCCACTCGTTTTCCACTCTTTTTTGTGCCTTTCTGTCCTCTGTTCCACTCGTTTCCCTCTTTTTTTTGTGCCTTTCTGCCCTCTGTTCCACTCGTTTTTTTG
Source organism: Triturus cristatus (assembly GCF_964204655.1). Taxonomy (NCBI): domain Eukaryota; kingdom Metazoa; phylum Chordata; class Amphibia; order Caudata; family Salamandridae; genus Triturus; species Triturus cristatus. Next base: position 36,650,290 of record NC_140593.1, on the reverse strand, counting down.
TGCCCTTCTGCCCTCTGTGCCACTCGTTTTTCGTGCCTTTCTGCCCTCTGTTCCTTTCGTTTTTCTGTACCGGCTTGTTACCCAGGAGTCTGTGTAAGGCGCGCGCCTACAGACCGGTCCCTTAAGGTGACTGGCCACCACGTCATCAGAGACTTTATGTTCCTGTCTTGTCCTTAAGTAGACGACAAAGTATTGTGGGAGTTGTAGTTCTGGTTTAACTCAAATTGAACAATTTAGCTGCGGATCTAGATGAAGGAATACGGTGACCTTGATTGCTGGGACTACATTCCTCTGCACGTCTAGTACACACTAGGAAACTGTCCCCCGACTTCCCAAGAAAAGGCCTCAGAGAGGACATGTGGTCATAGGACAGCCTTCATGGCCTGTGCCTGGCCTCCGAAGCTGGACCCTTCGAAGCACTGAGCCAGGGCCAGGGTTGGGGCGCAGAGGGGCTCTGCTCGCTTATACTCCCCCGGAGTGTTTATTCACTTTCAGAATGAATCCTCCATATCTGTAGTGTCACGTGAGGCAGGATCATGGGATTCTGTGGGTGCGCAGCCCTGTGGATCACCCCCCCCCCCCCCGAAACGTTAATCCTTGAAGCCCGGGATGTCAGGGTGGTGTCTAACTGGCTGGCTTTGAGGCGCTGCCAGAAAGACACGTTGGCGCTAGCTGGAGAGTTGTGCCTGGCTCCAAGGTCCACCTGTAGTGCCACTTAGTGGGAACTTGAACCAGGCGCTAAGCAGCGGTCAGATACTGGTGCGAGCTGGCGATATGTGCCAGGCTCTCTCGTGACCCGCACCTGATGGCACCCCGGCACCTGCCCCTGGCAGTGATTCACGCAGCTCCATCACTATAAAGTTATTTCGAAAAATTGATCCCTTAAAACTTACAGTCTATAAAACAATCATCAGATCACAACATTTCAAGATTGTTGGAACGGGACGTCACGAAAAGATTTATAAGGGGGACGAACCCTTAGTAAACAGGAATTGGCCTGTCAACCAATCAAGAGACTGCAATAACAAGCGGCACTGAAAGCGATCGCTATTGTAAAATGTATGGGTGCGTCTGTAGCATAACTAGTGCTCATGTAAAGCGCTCTGATACCTCCGGGTCGAGTTCGCGCTATATAAAACTCCACCCAAAAAAAACAAGCATTTGCAATGCAATAGGTCTCGCATTGACGTGAGTTTGAGCTATTGACATTGCAAATAACAATGCCTTTTAGTTTTGTTTTCTTTTTATAAACATAAATAAAAGGCATTGTTATTTACAATGCCAGTGGCATAAACTTGCGTAACTGCGAGACCTATTGCATTGCAAATGCTTGTTAGAACTGCGGTGCTGAGCACCGGCAGGACCCGGCACACTTAAAGCCCTGAATATACATCATTTATATCAAACAGTACTTCTCAATCTGAGCCAGAAAGATACAGGTGCCTCATTCACTGAGCTACCTCCAGGGCATTTGTAAAATGCACTCGAACAGTATGAGTCCATTTATTGAAGCAAGAGGTCTTTAAAATGTTGAATTTCCCAGAGGGACTCCCGAGCGCCTTTTCATGTCCAGCTGCTGCATTTCCAGTGAAGGTCGGAGTTTAATCTTTTCCTTGTATAACTCCAGCAACGTTACCTCTGCCCTGACCCCTCTACCCCCACCCCACCCCCCAGGAGCTCATGTTGTACAGTGCTTGGGTCACGTGGCTTCTGGGAAAGCAGCTCCTGGAAGGAAAACGAAACCGAAAGTCCCTGCAGGATGTTATTGCATAAGTGTCATACATGCCAACAAAGCGGACTCGGCCTGGAGACTCCAGAGTTTTTTAACCCTAAAATAGCTTTGGTTTAGTTGTGGACTGAAATTGCATCTGCTTTAATAGAAATCAGTTGGGAAAATCCGTCCATCCCCATATTTCTGTTTGCAAAATCTTTCACTTTCATGTTCTAAATCATGTTTATTTTATGTATTTATTTTATTTAATGCATTTTTATATAGCGCGGACTTTACCCAAAGGTGTCAGAGCGCTTCACAATGGAACCAAGGAAGTTACATGAGGAGATTGAGACACTTACACGTTACAGATACAAACGGGATAGATAAAGAAGTAAAATCAATCACACAAAAAAAACACAAGGATTAGGCTCGTCCAGGCATAGAACACATATTGACAACATTGTATTAATTCTGGAAGTGTCTTTGGAAGAGAAGAGATTTGAGGTCAGCTTTGAAAGCCCGGGTAGAGGTGGTGGAAGGAGCTGCGGCGGAAGTGAGTTCCAGATTCTGACCGCATTGCCTGAGAAGGATTGCGCCATCGATCTTTCCCTTCTGAAGGAGGGGGGCTCAAGCAGTAGATTTTCCGCATTTCGTGAAGGTCTAGAGCCTCCAGAGATTTTACGTTTATTCGCCAGGTATCGAGGGGAGGACGTGTGCAAGGCTTTGTGGGTGACACAGGCAGTCTTGTAGATTGACCCTGCTTCGATGAGAAGCCATCGAATACAGAGGAGTATGGGTGTGATGTGATCACTTCTTTTGGCCCAATAAACAAAAACAGCCGCTGAATGAAGTACGTATTTAAGAGGGGAAAGGTGGGCTTTGGGGAGGCCAGCAAGGGGGGAATTGCAACAGTCCAAGCTAGAAAGAACCGGAGATTGGAGAAAGGTTTAGAGATGAGATGCACAGATCGGCGCCACGATACGTTAGGGGGTCCCTCTGCAAAGTTCAATGAGTAACCCCCACCTAGCTGGGGACTCTCAGGCCCGGGGCCCTCCGCCCGTACGCAGGGTACTGTGCTGAGGGCCCCCCTAGAGCTCGAGGACCCCCGATCCCTGGGGCTGCGGGGGCTTATGTTACGCCGCTGGCTGCACATACAGAGTCTAGTTTATGAGATTTTACCGCAGGCTTTCAGCTGCACTGCCCTACGGTAAAAGAAAAGGGCAGGAAGGCACCGTATCTATCAGATACGGCGCATTACTGTCCTCTTCCCCTCTACTGGCGCTCAATGGGCTGCCATGCGCCAACGCAGGCACCTTTGAACAATGGTGCAGGGTGCCTGCTTTGGGGGATGATCATTTCTGTGAAACCTTCCTGCACAGATACAATCAGAAGACACTTTTTTTCTCTGCAGAACGCAGAGCACATAGAAAAAGGAAAAAGGAGGACAAATAAATATATTTCTTTCCGTTGTGCCTCCCTTACGCCTCCCATGGGAAGGCTTAAGTTTTATAGCGTTGCCTCAGATTTACAATTTTTTACAAATCTGGGGCAGTGTCAAAAAGCCATGGATGTTGCTGGAAACGCCCCCAGCAACACCCATTGCATGCACCTTTAATGCACAAAACTGCTTTAAAGGGAGCCATATTTTTGAGGCAGCATTAGGCCAAAAAAAGTGGCTTAGTGCTGCCACATAAATATGGAGCAGGTTTCTTCACCACAAAAAGTGACATTCCGGTGGCTTTTTGTGACGTTCCGGTGGTGCAAGGGGCCACATAAATGATGCCCCCAGTGTTTTATGCCAACCTGCTAGTCAGGGAAGCAGACATGAGCTGTCCCCCCACCCTCACGGAACCGGGTGAAGAAGGGGCCATTCACACTGATGTTTGAAGGTCTCCTTTTTCCCTCAGCGCCAAAAGCTGCCCCCCCCAAACATACTCCCTCTCACCGAAGCTAGATTGAGTTGCTGTGGAGGGCTCCATTTCTATTGGTACACTAGAGTACGGTACTTTCCTGGTAGTACTGGATTCCTCCAGAGCTCGTCTGTCTTTTGCATTTTACTATCTCTACTTAGCTCAGTCACTCTCTTGCTGTCACTATACTCTGTCGCAGTCTGTACGTCACTCTCCGTTGCTTCCTTTCACTCTTAATTCTGAGACTGTCTCTCATGTACTCTCTTCTCTGCCCTACTTCTTCTCTCTTCCTCTGACATTCTTTTGCTGTCACTCTTTTTTTCCTGTTTCTCTCACTTTCTGTCACTGACTCTACCTGTTGGGACACAGAAGTCTCCTGCATGATGAAGGACGTGCACCCGTTCCGCAACGGCCCCAGCTGCAGAGCTATCTGGACCCCTAGTAGTTATTTTTGGTCATGGGCGATCACGGATCCTACCTGTGTTGGGGTGCCAACTTTGCCAGGGAAACATTCCAGCCATGTCTTCAGGTTTTAAGATTCTGCAAAAGCCCAAACAGGATCCTTAAATAGAATTTGACAAAAACTATGAATTTTTACCTTGCCTTTTCTGTCTTTTTTAACTTAAGTATTAGTCAGGTTTTCTTATAATTACTGTTTAAAGTATGTTCTGAGGAGGACGAATAATACAGGCTTTTCGTGATGTTGCTATTTTTTGTACCGGTTGGGACACTGATCATGCCAGTAACAACTGACCAGGTGGCATGGTAATGCAGCCTTGTTACACTGGAAGTGTCATGCAGTGCATGATACTTGTGAGTGTCTGCTATGTGGTGGAACTGTCTGTGCTTGGTACATAACATGGAGGTTGTGGGCTACTTGGGGTGAGGACTAGGGGTGACCATAACTGGCAAAATGTTATTTTGCAGAATTACTTTAAAATGCCACGAGTTTCCATGGAATTCCCCTTTGGGGCGGAGTGACGCTCTCTGACACTGGGCAGGACACACGTGAGGGCACTTCAACATGAATTTCAGAGGGCCAGGCACTAAATCAGATCTGCACCTGGAGGGAGTGAGGCACAGAGGGGATCCCATTGAGTCGATCCTGGTGAACGAAGTGTGAGGCACCTGGTCTGGCTAGAACTGTTGTGAGAGCGAAGGGCATCTGCCTCTCTGATAGTCAAGTCGGTGACCACTGTAAGCCAGGAGGGGGCCACCATGAAGGTTAGGCCAGTCACCCTTGGTGTGCGGTAACCCCAGTGACTCCTGTGTTCCAGGTGGGGGTCATAGCGAAGATCAGGACTGTCACCCTGGAATATTTGGGCCAGAAGAGCCACAAGAAGGGCATGCCCCAGAGCCCCCCACTCATGATAACACTTACTGATAGCCAAGGAAGCGGTGGAGGAGATGTCTGACACAGCTGTCGCCGTTGGAAACTACGGTGGCCTGAATTCGCCTGTTCCCTTGGTTGGGTAAGACTGTTTCTAGGCTGCCAGGCCTCCCTGGGGCTTATACAAGCTTAGCACTTACCATTTGCTTATTGAGGCTTAAATCCAGAATGACACTTTGTTGCATATTGGCTAGTGTGGGACACACCTGAAAGTCACCCCTATTATCAAACGGGGAATAACCAACCCCATTAGAAGAGTAGGGGGTACTCATGGGCACTCCTCAAAACGAAGCTATGGCCCGACCTTAAGGGACTGTTGATATTGCTTACTGTGCTCTATTCAATTCCACATTGACTGGAACATTCGTTTTGAGGTCAAGCCTAGAGCAGCGCGCATGCGCTGCTTGCTCGACTTTTAGTAAGGGGCTTCAGAAAGCTCCCCAAGCTCACCACATGCTCGTGCATGTGTTTTTTTCTTCCTCACAGACTAATGGGCTTTGCATGCGTCTTTTAAATAAAGACAGCGCGCAATTGGGCAAAGGCGGGTGCATGTCCCGCCTTTGCTCCGCCCACGGCCTATTGTTTGCAGTTACCCGCACAGGCCGCGTCTGTTTTCAATTATCGTGCCCAGAAATGGGCACGATAATTGAAAACAGATTGCTCACTGTGGCGCACGCGCACCACTCGCTGGCTTGTTCTGATGTGAACTTGTGACTCGAGCCCTCTCTAGCATTACTCTGCAACTGAAAAACATACTGAACTATGTGCACCCCTTGATGGGGACACATAATACCACTCATTGCCACATAATAGCAAACCGAATAATTGCACTCTAATCAATGCAACATAAATACACTCCACATAAATGCACTCTATGCCACATACCACCAATCAACATAAATGCACTCCACACCATGACACAATTTCACTAAGCAAAATTTCACTCAACTCCACATTTGTGGAGAAGTGTGGCTCACTGGTTAGAGTAGGCAGACCTGGAAGCAGAGGTCAGCCTGGGACCAGGGTTCAATTCCCGGCTCGGCTGGGTCTTGAGTCCATAAATTGTCCATGGACTCGATAATTCTCGCTCCAGTGCATACTCGATTCATGGGTTCACACTCTGCGACTCTGGGCAATAGCTTGCTTAATCTCCACAATGGCCCCTCGCGGCGGGATGCCTGGCTTTCACCTTGTGGATTCCCTGCTGGGTTATCTCACAGGGGAATACCAGGACGGGTTCCCTAGGCAAGCACTTAGAGACCGGTTGGTGATTTGCGCTATATAAATATCTGCACATTTACAGTTCCAGGCAACACAATTCAACTCCACACATTTCCAATACACAACACATAATTACAAACCAAACAACATATTTCAACTCCACAATCCACAACGTACCTCCAATCCACACCATATAGTGGAACCACCTGAGCATCAAACATCACTCACCCCCACCTTTTTGCATCAGCACACCACCTAAGCATCACCTAAACATCACCTAAGCATCACATCAGTCTGCCCTCGGAATCTGGCATCTGTTGATTCTTCCCTAGTGTCCGTCCGCTGCTCGTGTTCTAATTAAATTACTGTTTTCCAACCTCCACTCCCCCATTATTTATGTCCCGCTCCCCCATAACAACATTTTTTTATAACAAACAAGCATGAGAACAGGCAGGAAGAAGTTGCCAGCAGTGCATGTACAAAAAAACTAGAAGACATTTTTTATGTTAAAATGTTTTTTTAATCAGGTTGTTCAGTTGTATATAATGTCATCTTGGTTTGTATAAAGGTAACAAAAATGCTTAACACTTTTTATTATAACTTTTCAACCTGGTACGCAGCAGCCAGAATGCTCTACAACATAGCCAAAAGTTCTGGCTAAACACATAAGATCCCAAAGGCGAGACCTATTGGCTATGCCAATGCTTGTTTGAAGTTACTGCTCATACTTTGAGTCTTGTGCTTACGGGTGCCTTGCACCTCCCTCCCCCTGAGAAGCCTTGGACTGCATGACCTACGCTAGCACCGAGAGTCAAGGGCAGAAGGGGTACTACTTGACCCAGCTGTTCAGGACCCATAGTAGGTCATACCCCAGACAGTAGGGGTAAAAGGCTACGATCCCCATGGAAGGCCCAGCAGCTCCTGCTTGCCTCACAGCACTTTGAAAGCGATTCTAACACTAACCTCTCAATCTTCTTTCAGGTATTCTACCTTCTCCCGTCATTGTCCCTGTCGAATTACACTCTTTTTTCCTTTCACTGTATACCTGCCTCTCGCATGTCTCTAAATCCTGTCACTCTACCTTTTATCCTGTACCCTTCTTCACTGACTCCCTCTGCACCTCTTTCCTCTGATGCACAGCCTCTCGGCCTCTTGAGATGCGCCTCTTCAAAGGCAATAGTACAGTTTGCTAATATTATCAGGGTCTCACCTGGTATTTTTTCTCAGGAGTGAAATGGGCGGCGACAAGGAACATTCCCAACCTCCGTGTCAGACAAGAAGACTCAAGTGTGCCAAAGTCTACCCTGCCCAGCCTGGATGAGAAATGAGTTCTGTGTATAAGTCGCCTTGGCTCCTCTCGATCGCCTCCTGTAATGCAACAAATAGTAGAGTTGAATACAAAAATATCTTACTTTCTGGTACACTAGGCAGACCCCGGATGTGTATAGCATAAATAGTCTATCTACAACAAAAGAACATAAATGTGGCATTCCGTATGCAACAAACTCATAAAGTAATATGAGGATTACTTTTCAATTGGTGTACCTATCCCATGCTCTGGTGAGCTTCACCGAGTAATGCAGAACTTGCAGGCACCATACAAATACTGACAAGATTCATCAACACATCAGCAGGTATTGTGCATTGCCTCATGCCTCAAATTAAATCCAATCCTAAACACTGCAAGATCCTCAAAAAGAATCCAATCTTAAACAGTGCATGATCCTCAAAATAAATCCAGTCTTAAACAGTGCATGATCCTCAAAATAAATCCAATCTTAAACAATTCATGATCCTCAAAATAAATCCAATCTTAAACAGTGCATGATTCTCAAAATAAATCCAGTGTTAAATTGTGCATGATCCTCAAAATAAATCCAATCTTAAACAATGCATGATCCTCAAAATAAATCCAGTCTTAAACAATGCATGATCCCATAAATCCATTCTTAAACAATGCATGATCCTCAAAATAAATCCAATCTTAAACAATGCATGATCCACAAATTAAATCCAGTCTTAAACAATGCATGATCCCATAAATCCAGTCTTAAACAATGCATGATCCTCAAAATAAATCCAATCTTTAACAATGTATGATCCACAAATTAAATCCAGTCTTAAACAATGCATGATCCCATAAATCCAGTCTTAAACAATGCATGATCCTCAAAATAAATCCAATCTTTAACAATGTATGATCCTCTGAATAAATCCAGTCTAAAACACTGCATGGTCCCATAAATCCAGTCTTAAACAATGCATGATCCTCAAAATAAATCCAATCTTAAACAGTGCATGATCCTCAAAATAAATCCAGTCTTAAACAATTCATGGTCCTCATATAAATCCAGTCTTAAACACTGCATGACCCTCAAAATAAATCTAGTCTTACACCATGCATGATCCTCAAATAAATCAAGTCTTAAACAATGCATGATTCACAAAATAAAATCAATCTTAAACACTGCATGACCCTCAAAATAAATCCAGTCTTAAACAATGCATGAGCCTCAAAATAAATCCAGTCTTAAACACTGCATGACCCTCAAAATAAATCTAGTCTAGCCCCCTCTAAACAGCACTAAGGGCAACGGGCCCACTGCCCCCTGAACTTAAAAAACTTGGACTCCCGACACAGTAGTGGGGCTCCTGCCCGCAGCGGGGCTGCGGGCCACTCGCACTGCTGCTCAATTCTTCACCACCAAGCAAAGGGACGCAACGCTCTTACGAGAGTCATGTCATGTAACACACCTTATCGCCCCCACCCATACCGTTCGCTTCTAATCACTCCGACCTTACATTGGAAGCATGCCCACCAAGGATGCGGGGCGACACTTTGCCCCCTTCTGAGTACACCAATAAGCCCCCCTGGGCCCTGGTGCACCAACGCACTACAAGAGAGCAAAGCCACGCACGCTGCCCTCTCGGCGCAAACCGGGAGGCCCATGGACCCGAAAACTGCAGCATGTGGGCAGGCACCCCCCCCCCCCCCCCGGCAGATGCGCTTGCCCTCCACCGCCAAGGATATGGGCAGGAACTATGTCCCTTTCAGTCACGCCAGGTAATACAAGGTTCCCACTGTGGACATGACTGAGACAACTGCCCCAAATGGGCCCGAAGACTCACAGCAAAAACCTGACTCTGCCTCCGACCAGAGAACACGACGCGATGCGGAACCTGGAGCAGACATGTGGGCGGGCGGCCCATACTACACTCAGCTGCCCCCATCCCCAAGAGCAATGCCTGCAACGTGTACCCATAGACCAGTCTGCTCTGCCGTGCCTCCCATTGCAGCCCAGAAGGCAACGCCACCCCCCAGGTAGGTGCAGCACGCCTGTGGCCAAGCACGTGGCTCGCCCCGGGCCAGACCGGGAAATCACTGTGCCGTACAGCTTTGACATGGGAATGGCCGAAACCAGTCAGAGGGCCATGTCTGTTAGCTGCTCTGAGCCGGCCCTACTCCCGAGACAGTTTGCTGATGCCGGGGCCAGGCACCCCTGCACTCGTCAGCAATGACGCCTCTGCTGCCAAGTGGTGGCTATACTCGTCGCGCTGTTCTACATTGGCACATTGCCTCCTCACCCGCAGTAACCCTATTTGATATAAAGAAGGAGGGGGGGCTTTGGTGAGCTCTACTATACTTGCCTATGGGCAGGGGCAACCAGGCCCAAGAGAGAGTCACAACCGGCCGCACAAACTTCCCCAAGAGCTCAGACTCACCACTGTATCAACCGACTCTGCCGATCTGATGCAGGTGGCTTGGAACCAGGATCAACCCGTGGACGGCATGTCCAGTGCCAAAGAGGGCATCAGATGGGCGGGGGTAGATATAAATACCTCGCCCCTATCCTCTGCACGCCGGAATTGACATGGCCAGCGCGCCGGGCTGGGGGACTCCTCCATGGGGTCCCCTCAACTAGAGCGGTGGTGGTGTGCCTAAGTGGCATTAATGGGGCCGCCCTTTTAGGTAGCCCACTGCGGGAGCCGCAGGCAGCCTCAGAGACACAGGTGCGTGGCTGTTGCCCCCAGGTGCAGGTACCTCAGGGTTTCCTCAGTCCTCTGATGAGCTCCCGGAGCTATAGGCAACTTATAGCCCCAGGTGCTAAGGAGGCATCAGCCCCTCAGGCATTTGTGACGGTGAAGAGAGCCAACGGGTCCAAGTAGCAGCACCTTTCGGTCTTCTGCCGAGTCAGCAGCCCCCTACGCTGCCCTGAGATGTTTAAAACCACTCAGGCCCACGTGTCAGCAGCCCACCCCCCACTCCTCTTCTGGGTGGGTGTGAGCAACCACTAGTGCTCTGTAGGCGGTGTCGACAGCCCCCTAGTCCGGTCATGTGGGAGCGTCCAGCCCCTCAGTCCAAGGTGGTAGAGAGCTCGCAGGCTTCTTCAGAGGAGGGCGACCTTCAGTCCCTTGTCTCAGTGGCCCCTCTGTCTCCCCCCGCCCGGTGCTTCTTCCTTGCTCTGCCCAGTGGAGCTCTCGTGGGCTCCCGCTGTGTGAGCACGCAGGGCTGCCTGGACCGTCCCCTCACAGCTCCTCTTACTTAGTGCCAATATCGACAACTGTAGTCACTTATCATGCAGCACTATACATCAATAAACCACACGACACCTTGTTAGTGGAGAAAATTGCTGCAGGTTTATTTGCATAACAAATATGCCAACATGGTGGGTTATCTTACGGGCGATCCCAGGGCAGGCCAACCCTTATGCCGCCTGCCCGTCTGATGAGCCAAATTACACCGTGGCCGTCGCCAATCAGTGTTTACCAATTCTTGGGGGGGGCCACCCCTCTCATCAGTGGACCACCAGTCCACTCCCTTACTCACGCCCCCCAAAAGGTGGGCGGAGCGTTCCAGGCAGCCCCCAGTTGCTCAGACCCACAACTGCCCGTAGGACTAACGGGGTGCCGTTGTTCTTCCAGGGGACAACGCTAAGACATCCCTGGGTATCCTTGGCTTAGCACCATACTGTGCTGCTGCATGAAGTACCCCTTGGTATCTTGCAGACTCTGGATCGCCCTGTAACTCCTCCTGCAACACAAAACAATAGGTTAGAAATTATACCCCCCCCAATCCTCCTCATTGTCCGTCCGCAGGGTACGAGGTGGGGTGGGAAAGGCGAGACGGGCAGCGGACAAGAGACTGCCCAGTGGGCGGGGGACAGTATATGTACCCCTGTCCCCCCTCCCACTACCGGAAGAGGCCAGCTGGAAGTTCCCCTGGACCCACGCCCAGGGAAACTAGGAGGCCGACTCCAGTGCCTTCCTGTGGCACTAAGGCGGCTGCCCTGTAGAGGGGCCACTGCGTGGCCCCCCGGGCAGCCTTGACATAGTGCCAATATCGACAACTGTAGTCACTTATCATGCAGCACAATACATCAATAAACCACACGACACCTTGTTAGTGGAGAAAGTTGCTGCAGGTTTATTTGCATAACAAATATGCCAACATGGTGGGTTATCTTACGGGCGATCCCAGGGCAGGCCAACCCTTATGCCGCCTGCCCGTCTGATGAGCCAAATTACACCGTGGCCGTCGCCAATCGGTGTTTACCAATTCTTGGGAGGGGCCACCCCTCCCATCAGTGGACCACCAGTCCACTCCCTTACTCATGCCCCCCAAAAAGGTGGGCGGAGCGTTCCAGGCAGCCCCCGGTTGCTCAGACCCACAACCGCCCGTAGGACTAACGGGGCGCCGTAGTTCTTCCAGGGGCCAACGCTAAGACATCCCTGGGTATCCTTGGCTTAGCACCATACTGTGCTGCTGCATGAAGTACCCCTTGGTATCTTGCAGACTCTGGATCGCCCTGTAACTCCTCCACAGCTCTGGGAGTGGCCACCGTCACACCAGGGCCCCCCCACCAAGGCATACATTCCTACTTACATCCCGATGCTACCAAGGCCTCCCCTAGGTCTAGTAAGAATAAGTCCATGCCCAATCCTGAGAGGTGTACCCCATCCACCTCCAAGTATCCCGTGGACTTGGCATGAAGTAAAACATGTCTAACAAAGCCAAATCCCCTTTGCTCCGTGAAAGTACGCATGGCGCGGTTGCCTTTCCTACGTGATATTCCAATGGCGTCCCCAGAACCGGAGCCCCTCGTGGGACCCGCACTCTTTGGGGACCGGGGGAAAGACCGGACTCCTCCTTGGGACGGCCGCCATCTTGGGGCTACAAGGGGGAGGCGGTCTAGTGGTTAGCTCCATAGGAATAAAACGCCGACCCCCCAGCGCACGCGCTGCACTTCGTTCCTGACGGTATAAAAGGGGGCGGTGATGGACGGAGCATCAGAACCAATCAAACACTCACACCCAGTCAACAGATCTGGGTTTGATCCATCACCGTTCTTTAGCCCACTCTGCCACCCCAGTTCAGACATGGCCATATGCAAATCAGTCTGACCCTGTGCCTCATGGGAACAGTCCAGCCCAAACTGCCAAGCCATGCCTTTCCTGGACCGGAAACAAGCTTCCTAGGACCGGTTTCTGGCATTTCAGCCGTCTTCAGCCAGGCTTGCTTGAATCCAGTGGCAAAGTGAGCAAGGGACTCACGTCTGAGCATACCCTGCCAACTTATGGCGAACAAAGCGGTACAAAAGGGGGTGGTGATGGACGGAGCATCAGAACCAATCAAACACTCACACCCAGTCAACAGATCTGGGTTTGATCCATCACCGTTCTTTAGCCCACTCTGCCACCCCAGTTCAGACATGGCCATATGCAAATCAGTGTGACCCTGTGCCTCATGGGAACAGTCCATCCCGAACTGCCAAGCCATGCCTTCCCTGGACCGGAAACAAGCTTCCTAGGACCGGTTTCTGGCATTTCAGCCGTCTTCGGCCAGGCTTGCTTGAATCCAGTGGCAAAGTGAGCAAGGGACTCACGTCTGAGCATACCTTGCCAACTTATGGCGAACAAAGCGGTACAAAAGGGGGTGGTGATGGACGGTGCATCAGAACCAATCAAACACTCACACCCAGTCAACAGATCTGGGTTTGATCCATCACCGTTCTTTAGCCCACTCTGCCACCCCAGTTCAGACATGGCCATATGTAAATCAGTCTGACCCTGTGCCTCATGGGAACAGTCCAGCCCGAACTGCCAAGCCATGCCTTCCCTGGACCGGAAACAAGCTTCCTAGGACCGGTTTCTGGCATTTCAGCCGTCTTCAGCCAGGCTTGCTTGAATCCAGTGGCAAAGTGAGCAAGGGACTCACGTCTGAGCATACCCCGCCAACTTATGGCGAACAAAGCGGTACAAAAGGGGGTGGTGATGGACGGAGCATCAGAACCAATCAAACACTCACACCCAGTCAACAGATCTGGGTTTGATCCATCACCGTTCTTTAGCCCACTCTTCCACCCCAGTTCAGACATGGCCATATGCAAATCAGTCTGACCCTGTGCCTCATGGGAACAGTCCAGCCCGAACTGCCAAGCCATGCCTTCCCTGGACCGGAAACAAGCTTCCTAGGACCGGTTTCTGGCATTTCAGCCGTCTTCGGCCAGGCTTGTTTGAATCCAGTGGCAAAGTGAGCAAGGGACTCATGCCTGAGCATACCTTGCCAACTTATGGCGAACAAAGCGGTACAAAAGGGGGTGGTGATGGACGGAGCATCAGAACCAATCAAACACTCACACCCAGTCAACAGATCTGGGTTTGATCCATCACTGTTCTTTAGCCCACTCTGCCACCCCAGTTCAGACATGGCCATATGCAAATCAGTCTGACCCTTTGCCCCATGGGAACAGTCCAGCCCGAACTGCCAAGTCATGCCTTCCCTGGACCAGAAACAAGCTTCCTAGGACCAGTTTCTGGCATTTCAGTCGTCTTCAGCCAGGCGTGCTTGAGTCCAGTGGCAAAGTGAGCAAGGAACTCACGTCTGAGCATACCCTGCCAACTTATGGCGAACAAAGCGGTACAAAAGGGGGTGGTGATGGACGGAGCATCAGAACCAATCAAACACTCACACCCAGTCAACAGATCTGGGTTTGATCCATCACCGTTGTTTAGCCCACTCTGCCACCCCAGTTCAGACATGGCCATATGCAAATCAGTCTGACCCTGTGCCTCATGGGAACAGTCCAGCCCGAACTGCCAAGCCATGCCTTCCCTGGACCGGAAACAAGCTTCCTAGGACCGGTTTCTGGCATTTCAGCCGTCTTCAGCCAGGCTTGCTTGAATCCAGTGGCAAAGTGAGCAAGGGACTCACGTCTGAGCATACCCTGCCAAATTATGGCAAACAAAGCGGTACAAAAGGGGGTGGTGATGGACGGAGCATCAGAACTAATCAAACACTCACACCCAGTCAACAGATCTGGGTTTGATCCATCACCGTTCTTTAGCCCACTCTGCCACCCCAGTTCAGACATGGCTGTAGGAGAGTAGGGTCTGCAAACCTATGATCACCCAGATTTTTTGCTTTTGCTTCATTGGTTTACGACTTTCTCCGGCTGTGGGCCTGCCAATCAGACCCACAGCCTAGCTGTTCTCTCTCGAAATTAACACACATGTACGTTAGGTGCATCCACTAATTGGAACTGGGCCACCTTGTCAGTCCCTGTCTCAGCATACCACAGGTATCCAGGGCATCGGTGTACCCAGGGCCTACCAGGGGCTGAAGCATGTGTTATGCCACCCCTGGAATGGCCGCCCAAATCTGACACAACTGGCTGCACGACAGCTGGGGCCACGTGGTGTAATCACCCGTTGCTGTAGGTGTAGTATTCCTACACCTAAACCCTAAAATGGACACATGGATTCCTATCAGTCACTCCTATAGCAGGCCTTATCAATCCTGAAGGCAGAGTGCAGGGAATCATGTGGGACGGTGCTCTGGCGCGAGCTGAGCCCGTCGACGGCTTGCGGAACCAAGCCCTAATAGCCGTTCCATGGTGACGCGGGCCAACTACTTTTAATGCATTATAATCCTTGCGGTTATTTGCTAACTTTGGCATCGCATCACCTATACATGTCGAGTAAGGTGTCATACGAATGGGAATACGAACCCCTCGCCAGTCCTGGTGACGGGGTTAGCGTTCCCCCCTTTTAGAGGGACACGACATGGAAGTAACCTTGAACCCCGGTTAAAGTTGACTCAAGCCTCAGCATCACAAAATGGATGCTGCCACCAGACACAAGTCTGACCTCCTGCTGCTGGGGGACCTTCCAGCAAGGGGAGCTTGGACAAAGGGTTTCCTGTCGAGGGCGGTGTTAGCACCGTCCCAGACAAGGTTTGTGTATCGCAGGTAGGCAGGGCTGAAAGGAAGGTGATTGCAAGTGGCACCCCGGTGCTCACTGTGCATAGCCCGGCTCAAACCAGTTTCGGGGGCACACCAGCCCCTGAGCTGGCGCGAAGCCGGACAAAGGATAGGGGTGTAACCACCCCCCTCCTGGCTCCACCCATAGGTAGAACCTAGTCACGGGCCAGCCCCTTTTCTTAGAATAAAGGTAGGAGCGAGTCCCCTTCCCAAATTGGATAATCAGATAATCGGGTAACTCCGAATCACGAACTACTTTCCACGAAAGGAACTCTTGACTATTTCTGAAGACTCTCCCTTGTGGCTAAGGAGTAGCCACCCTGCACCAGCAGGCACCATCTAAGCGCTTGCGGTTTGCTGTAAGTCTCTCCTACGGATCAAGACTGCCCAGCTCGACGAGACCCGAGTTCCCTGCCATCTCTGACCTTTTACCTCCCTCATCAGCTCAGCTGAGAGTCGTAGGTGTGACGAGACCTGCGGGACCGGCTATCTTCAGGACCTGCACGACGCTTATCTAGCACGCCCACCGAGGGACCCTCGAGTGAGTGCGCCTAGGGTTTGAGAAACCCTAAACCCTGAGCAGCTCCAGCATCGAAGTCTGTCTCCCCAGCATCCACGAGATCTGCGTGGGGGGGCCCTTCCACTCCTTGCTGTTCACCGCGTTGTCCGACCACTTGCCGACCGGCTTGTGGCCCGCTTCACGACGCACCACGTTTTGTTTCATCACTAGTCTGGTTGCTCCAGACTGGCTCTTGCTCCCCTTCAACAGAGGAGTACCCCGGACCCTCCTGGTCCACTCCCGACGCCATCTTGACTCCCCCGCTTGGGTGGCCACTGCCAAGATCCGCTGCCCCTTCCTGGGCCCAGCATCATCGACAGCAGACACCTTCGTGGGACAGCTCGCCCTCCATCCTGGTCGCCGCCGCGCCTCCTGGTCCGAGGAACAGCCGAGTCCGACGTCACCCACTCACCTGGTCGAGGTGACTTCAGCCGGTACCCTCCTGGTACCCACACGATCGCTGGCTAGCGGTTGAGAACTGAGTCCCCTCTGCTTTCAGGTTTTCCTTCACCACCGATCCAGGCTTGGATCGCTCTGAACATCGTCACTGGTCGCCTGCCAGCAACTTCTTCTTTCAGGCTCCTGAGACTACACGAGGACTCCCGACATCTTGACGAACTTCACGCAGCCGCAGCCTCCGGGCTAGGTAACTCGAGCATCTCGGTGCTCCATCGCAGGTTCGCTCTACAAGTGTCCAGTTCCTTTTTCGTTTAGTCCCACTGATCGGATCACTCCGGAATCAGTATCTCCAGACTCTAACCATTCGCATTTCACTGTTAGTGTAGGTGGTTTCTCGTGCCCCTCGGGCATTTGTGTAAATTGTGCAACTGAAGTATTCTCCTAAGAGTTTTGTAGTGTGCTTAGCTCCCTGACTCATAAAGAGCCAGGGTAGTCCTGTTATAAATAAATATCCTTTTATTTTCATAACAACTTGTGAGGTGTCCTTTCACTTGGTGTTCGAGGGGTATATGTGATGGTAAACAGCTGGCTTAACACGCCCTCTAGAGTTTAGCCTAAGACTGCTCGTATCCACGCTACTAGGATAGCTGGTCTAAAAGGTTGACTTACAACCAATCATCAATAAGGGTCGTTTGGAATGATACACAGTGATCACTAGAATAGTGAGCACTACATATCAGGCCAACTTCTCACATTGGTGAGCAGCGGTTGGGATTTGAGCTTGCTGTTGTTTTACCACACACGTATCCTAAGAATATCGCAGTGAAAGATCACATAAGTACCCAGGTACATATAACTTAACTTAGAATACTCCGAGTTCTACTGAACCGGCTGTTGTAGTGTAACAGGGCTTAGCACACCCTGACTACAACTCCTAGCAAGGGATCAGTAGGTAAACCCATAGTGTAGGTAGGTGCAACACTTACACCTCACTAGAAAAGCATGTCGATCCACGGAGAGTCTTCGCAGACTCCCTTGGTGGTCAGTGACCCTCCACAGGTCGTGTCACGATATGCAACTCTTAGCTTCAAGGAGATGCGACAACTGTGTGCCTCCAGGAAGCTAAACCAGGGTTCTAACCCTACCATCGCAATACTGATAGGTCTCTTAGAGGCGTACGATGCTAGGAGGTCCTCTAACACAGGTCCCCCCAGTGCAGATGGGAACATGCCGCCCTTAGAAGGAACCCTCGGTGACCCGGACCTCGACCCTCACACAGAGGAGGAGGACGAGGACGAGTTATCGGGAGACGAGGCAGACAAAGGTCCAGCGGTAGTCGGCAGGCTTACAAGGACCAACTTAAGCAGGCATGAGAATGGAACTGGGGGAGCCCCGGGCCCACGCTCAAGCAGGCTTAACCTTGGGAACGGACGAGCTAGGTCTCTCTCCAGAGGCTCTGGCAGATCGGTTCATACACATGTCTCTCAGGCACCTTCTCAGAGAGGAATGACTTCCCCTCAGAGGAGGGAGCATGAAGCGAAGATGCGGGAGGTCAATCTGAGGATCGAGCGGGAAGAACTTGCCCTCGCCAAAGAAAGACTTGCCTTAGCCCGAGAGCAGAAATTAAGTGGGTTAGATCCCACTGGTGGCAGCATTCTCAATAGAGAGAAAGACAGGGGTATAGACACTAGACACCTGAGTAAAATAGTGCCCCCCTTTAAACAAGGGGACGACATCCACAAGTGGATAACTGCCTTGGAGAGGGCCTGCACTGTCCAGTGCGTCCCCCCAAGTCAGTGGGCAGCTATACTGTGGCTTTCCTTTGAAGGTAAAGGAAGGGACAAGCTCCTCACTACAAGAGCTGAGGATGCTAACAACTACCAAGTCCTGAAGAACACACTGATTGATGGGTTCGGCTTAACCACGGAACAGTACCGGGTGCTGTTCCGAGACACCCAGAAAATTCAGTCTCAGGATTGGGCTGACTTTGTCGATTGTGCCACTAAGGCTTTGGAAGGCTGGTTGCTGGGTAGCAAGGTTACTGATTACACAGGATTGTACAATCTTATCATGCGAGAACAGATTTTAAACAACTGTCAGAACCAATTGTTGCATCAGCACCTTGTCGACTCGGATCTGACCTCTCCCCAAGAATTGGGAAAGAAGGCAGACAGATGGGTCAGAACAAGGGTCAAGCAGAACCAGAATCAGAACCAGGGTGGTCAGAAGAAAGCAGACCAAAAGGGTAACAAGAACGAACAAAATGACCAGAAGTCTTCGACAGGTCCCCAACAAACCAAAGAGGGTGGAGGTCAGGCTTCACAGAAGAAGAAGACTCAAGAAGGCCAGTCAAAAAGGTGGTGCCAATACTGTAAAAGTAAGACTCACTGGTTTAGTGAGTGCACCAAGAAAGGAGGGCAAACTCCTGCCACTGCAGCCCCTAAGGCACCTGCACCCCCTAGTACAGTCAGCAGTGGTAGTGCGCCTCCCAAGGCATTAGTTGGGTTAACCTTGGGAACCGAGGGGAGTGACGACTTAGTCGGCACGCTCACTCAGGCCGTCCTTGTCTGTACAGGGGATATGGATATGTCCCCTGACGCCAGTCCCAATACTTTGGGCAAATACAGACAGACACCTTTGATAAATGGAAGAGTGGCTCAGGCCTACAGGGACACGTGCGCCAGTGTCACCATGGTGACGCCTAACTTCGTGGACCCTGGACAGATCATGCTAGGTACCAGTTACCTAGTGACCAATGCCAGCAACGTCACTACCAATCACAGTATGGCCGTTGTTGATTTCTCCTGGGGAGGGGTAAGTGGCCCGAAAAAGGTTGTGGTTAGTTCAGACCTCCCCGTAGAATGTCTGTTGGGCAATGATTTGGAAACGTCACAATGGTCAGAAGTGGAGCAGAGGACTCACATGGAAATGTTAGGTTTGCCAGCACATGTCCTTGCTGTGACCAGGTCACAGGCCAAAAGATGCCCCACTGAACAGGTGCTGGATCCTGGAAGAACGGACCAGACACCTTCCAAGAAAAGGAGCAGTAAGGGTAAGGCTTCGCCTTCCCCCTTGCCCCAGGTCGTGGATCAAGTCTCCGAGGAGGCTGACCTTAAAGAACTGAGGGAAACTGAGCCGCAAGAGCTTGAACCTGGTCAGGTTGAGTTTCTGGGCTCAGGGGGACCCTCCAGGGAAGACCTGGGGAAGGCACAGTTAGACTGCCCCTCACTTGAACCCCTCAGACAGCAGGCCGCTGCTGAGGCTGCAGGGAACGCCACAGGTACCCACAAAGTGTACTGGGACGATGGACTCCTGTACTCCGAGGCAAGAGACCCCAAACCTGGTGCGACCAGGAGGTTGGTCATCCCCTTGTCTCTGAGAGGTTTCCTTCTCACCTTGGCCCACGAGATTCCCCTTGCAGGTCACTTAGGCCAGAATAAGACTTGGGACAGAATTGTTCCACACTTTCACTGGCCCCACATGTCCGAAGATACGAAGGAGTTTTGCCGCTCCTGTGTCACTTGCCAAGCCAGTGGTAAGTCAGGTGGCACGACAAAGGCCCCCCTCATACCACTACCAGTGGTGGGGGTACCCTTTGAACGAGTGGGGATCGACATTGTCGGACCAATGGAACCCCAGACAGCATCAGGGCACAAGTTCATACTGGTGGTGGTGGACCACGCCACCAGGTATCCTGAAGCTATTCCCCTTAGGACCACTACAGCACCTGTGGTGGCACGGGCCCTGCTTGGAGTGTTCTCCAGAGTGGGCTTCCCTAAGGAGGTCGTCTCAGACAGAGGTGCAAACTTCATGTCGGGATATCTGACTGCTATGTGGAAGGAATGTGGTGTCAACTACAAGTTCACCACACCCTATCACCCACAATGCAATGGGCTGGTTGAGAGATTCAACCGGACCCTAAAAGGGATGATTCACGGACTACCTGAAAAGCTTCGGCGGAGATGGGATGTCCTGATACCCTGCCTCTTGTTCGCCTACAGAGAGGTCCCGCAGAAGGGGGTTGGCTACAGCCCTTTCGAGCTTCTGTTCGGACATCCTGTAAGGGGACCCCTTTGTTTGGTAAAGGAAGGATGGGAGAGACCTCTCAGAAAGCCGGCATCAAACATTGTGGACTATGTGCTCGGTCTCCGCTCGCGGATGGCGGAGTACATGGAAAAGGCGTCTAAAAACCTGGAGGCGAGCCAAGAATTACAGAAAGCTTGGCACGACCAAAAGGCTGTCCTGACTGTGTACCAGCCTGGACAGAAGGTGTGGGTGCTGGAGCCAGTGGCCCCAGCAGCACTCAAAGACAAATGGTCTGGGCCCCACACGATCATTGAGCAAAAGGGAGAGGTCACCTACCTGGTAGACCTGGGAACTCCCCGGAGCCCCCACAGGGTGCTCCACGTAAACAGGCTCAAGGCATATGTCGACAGGGAGGGCATGGGCTTGCTCATGGCCACAGATGAGGGACAGGAGGAGGAGAGTGACCCTCTCCCAGACCTGCTCTCTCAGAACCCTGACGATGGATCAGTAGATGGTGTTGTCTTTTGTGGCAGCCTCTCTGGACATCAACAAGAGGATTGTAAACAGGTTCTTCAATCCTTTCGACATATGTTCTCTCTGACACCCAGTCAGACCAAGTGGTGTACCCACGAGGTCGACACTGGGGACAGTCTGCCCGTAAAGAGTAAAATCTATCGGCAACCTGATCATGTCAGAGACTGCATCAAGACAGAGGTGCAGAAAATGTTGGAGCTGGGAGTCATTGAACCCTCGGACAGCCCCTGGGCTAGTCCCGTAGTGCTCGTGCCGAAACCTCACACCCAGGGCGGTAAGAAAGAGATGAGGTTTTGCGTGGACTACAGAGGTCTCAATGCGGTCACTAAGACCGACGCCCACCCGATACCAAGAGCAGACGAACTTATCGACCGGTTGGCCTCGGCCAACTACTTAAGTACGTTTGACCTGACAGCTGGGTATTGGCAAATCAGGTTAGCTGAGGAGGCCAAGCCCAAAACAGCATTTTCTACCCCGGGTGGGCATTATCAGTTCGTGGTAATGCCCTTTGGTTTGAAAAATGCACCTGCCACCTTCCAAAGGCTGGTGAATCGAGTTCTCACTGGGTTGGACGACTTCTGTGCGG
Organism: Triturus cristatus; assembly: GCF_964204655.1. Lineage (NCBI taxonomy): Eukaryota > Metazoa > Chordata > Amphibia > Caudata > Salamandridae > Triturus > Triturus cristatus. Next base: position 36,628,691 of record NC_140593.1, on the reverse strand, counting down.
CGTATCTGGACGATATCGCTGTCTTTAGCTCCACCTGGGAGGATCACCTGGTCCACCTGAGGAAAGTGTTAGAGGCCCTGCAGAAGGCAGGCCTCACTATCAAGGCCACCAAGTGCCAGATAGGGCAGACACAGGTTGTATACCTGGGCCACCTTGTAGGTGGAGGCCAGGTTCAACCATTGGAGAGCAAAATACAGGCCATCCAGGACTGGGCTTCTCCAACCACCCAGACTCAGGTTCGAGCTTTCTTGGGCCTGACTGGTTATTACCGGAAATTTGTCAGAAATTATGGATCCATTGTGACCCCGCTAAACGACCTGACAAGTAAAAAGATGCCAAAAAAAGTTCAGTGGACAGCAAGCTGTCAGAAGGCATTCGATGACCTAAAGCAGGCCATGTGCACAGCACCTATCCTAAAGAGTCCAGACTACTCCAAACCATTCATTGTCCAAACAGACGCTTCGGAGCTGGGTGTGGGAGCTGTTCTATCGCAACTGAATTTTGATGGTCATGACCAGCCCATAGCTTTTATTAGCAGGAGGCTGACCCCCAGAGAGAAGAATTGGTCAGCTATTGAGAGGGAGGCCTTTGCTGTGGTTTGGGCCCTGAAGAAGTTGAGGCCATACTTGTTTGGCACTCACTTCAAGATTCAGACCGACCATAAGCCCCTCTTGTGGCTAAATCAAATGAAGGGTGAAAACCCCAAACTACTTAGGTGGTCCATTTCCCTACAGGGGATGGACTTCACAGTGGAGCATAGACCTGGCACTGATCATGGCAATGCAGATGGGCTCTCCAGGTATTTCCACTTAGAGCAAGAAGACTCACCTGGTCAAGGTTAGCTTATTGTCCCAAAGTTTGGGGGGGGTCATGTAGGAGAGTAGGGTCTGCAATCCTATGATCACCCAGATTTTTTGCTTTTGCTTCATTGGTTTACGACTTTCTCCGGCTGTGGGCCTGCCAATCAGACCCACAGCCTAGCTGTTCTCTCTCGAAATTAACACACATGTACGTTAGGTGCATCCACTAATTGGAACTGGGCCACCTTGTCAGTCCCTGTCTCAGCATACCACAGGTATCCAGGGCATCGGTGTACCCAGGGCCTACCAGGGGCTGAAGCATGTGTTATGCCACCCCTGGAATGGCCGCCCAAATCTGACACAACTGGCTGCACGACAGCTGGGGCCACGTGGTGTAATCACCCGTTGCTGTAGGTGTAGTATTCCTACACCTAAACCCTAAAATGGACACATGGATTCCTATCAGTCACTCCTATAGCAGGCCTTATCAATCCTGAAGGCAGAGTGCAGGGAATCATGTGGGACGGTGCTCTGGCGCGAGCTGAGCCCGTCGACGGCTTGCGGAACCAAGCCCTAATAGCCGTTCCATGGTGACGCGGGCCAACTACTTTTAATGCATTATAATCCTTGCGGTTATTTGCTAACTTTGGCATCGCATCACCTATACATGTCGAGTAAGGTGTCATACGAATGGGAATACGAACCCCTCGCCAGTCCTGGTGACGGGGTTAGCATTCCCCCCTTTTAGAGGGACACGACATGGAAGTAACCTTGAACCCCGGTTAAAGTTGACTCAAGCCTCAGCATCACAAAATGGATGCTGCCACCAGACACAAGTCTGACCTCCTGCTGCTGGGGGACCTTCCAGCAAGGGGAGCTTGGACAAAGGGTTTCCTGTCGAGGGCGGTGTTAGCACCGTCCCAGACAAGGTTTGTGTATCGCAGGTAGGCAGGGCTGAAAGGAAGGTGATTGCAAGTGGCACCCCGGTGCTCACTGTGCATAGCCCGGCTCAAACCAGTTTCGGGGGCACACCAGCCCCTGAGCTGGCGCGAAGCCGGACAAAGGATAGGGGTGTAACCACCCCCCTCCTGGCTCCACCCATAGGTAGAACCTAGTCACGGGCCAGCCCCTTTTCTTAGAATAAAGGTAGGAGCGAGTCCCCTTCCCAAATTGGATAATCAGATAATCGGGTAACTCCGAATCACGAACTACTTTCCACGAAAGGAACTCTTGACTATTTCTGAAGACTCTCCCTTGTGGCTAAGGAGTAGCCACCCTGCACCAGCAGGCACCATCTAAGCGCTTGCGGTTTGCTGTAAGTCTCTCCTACGGATCAAGACTGCCCAGCTCGACGAGACCCGAGTTCCCTGCCATCTCTGACCTTTTACCTCCCTCATCAGCTCAGCTGAGAGTCGTAGGTGTGACGAGACCTGCGGGACCGGCTATCTTCAGGACCTGCACGACGCTTATCTAGCACGCCCACCGAGGGACCCTCGAGTGAGTGCGCCTAGGGTTTGAGAAACCCTAAACCCTGAGCAGCTCCAGCATCGAAGTCTGTCTCCCCAGCATCCACGAGATCTGCGTGGGGGGGTCCTTCCACTCCTTGCTGTTCACCGCGTTGTCCGACCACTTGCCGACCGGCTTGTGGCCCGCTTCACGACGCACCACGTTTTGTTTCATCACTAGTCTGGTTGCTCCAGACTGGCTCTTGCTCCCCTTCAACAGAGGAGTACCCCGGACCCTCCTGGTCCACTCCCGACGCCATCTTGACTCCCCCGCTTGGGTGGCCACTGCCAAGATCCGCTGCCCCTTCCTGGGCCCAGCATCATCGACAGCAGACACCTTCGTGGGACAGCTCGCCCTCCATCCTGGTCGCCGCCGCGCCTCCTGGTCCGAGGAACAGCCGAGTCCGACGTCACCCACTCACCTGGTCGAGGTGACTTCAGCCGGTACCCTCCTGGTACCCACACGATCGCTGGCTAGCGGTTGAGAACTGAGTCCCCTCTGCTTTCAGGTTTTCCTTCACCACCGATCCAGGCTTGGATCGCTCTGAACATCGTCACTGGTCGCCTGCCAGCAACTTCTTCTTTCAGGCTCCTGAGACTACACGAGGACTCCCGACATCTTGACGAACTTCACGCAGCCGCAGCCTCCGGGCTAGGTAACTCGAGCATCTCGGTGCTCCATCGCAGGTTCGCTCTACAAGTGTCCAGTTCCTTTTTCGTTTAGTCCCACTGATCGGATCACTCCGGAATCAGTATCTCCAGACTCTAACCATTCGCATTTCACTGTTAGTGTAGGTGGTTTCTCGTGCCCCTCGGGCATTTGTGTAAATTGTGCAACTGAAGTATTCTCCTAAGAGTTTTGTAGTGTGCTTAGCTCCCTGACTCATAAAGAGCCAGGGTAGTCCTGTTATAAATAAATATCCTTTTATTTTCATAACAACTTGTGAGGTGTCCTTTCACTTGGTGTTCGAGGGGTATATGTGATGGTAAACAGCTGGCTTAACACGCCCTCTAGAGTTTAGCCTAAGACTGCTCGTATCCACGCTACTAGGATAGCTGGTCTAAAAGGTTGACTTACAACCAATCATCAATAAGGGTCGTTTGGAATGATACACAGTGATCACTAGAATAGTGAGCACTACATATCAGGCCAACTTCTCACAATGGCCATATGCAAATCAGTCTGACCCTGTGCCTCATGGGAACAGTCCAGCCCGAACTGCCAAGCCATGCCTTCCCTGGACCGGAAACAAGCTTCCTAGGACCGATTTCTGGCATTTCAGCCGTCTTCAGCCAGGCTTGCTTGAATCCAGTGGCAAAGTGAGCAAGGGACTCACGTCTGAGCATACCCCGCCAACTTATGGCGAACAAAGCGGTACAAAAGGGGGTGGTGATTGACGGAGCATCAGAACCAATCAAAAACTCACACCCAGTCAACAGATCTGGGTTTGATCCATCACCGTTCTTTAGCCCACTCTGCCACCCCATTTCAGACATGGCCATATGCAAATCAGTCTGACCCTGTGACTCATGGGAAGAGTCCAGCCCGAACTGCCAAGCCATGCCTTCCCTGGACCGGAAACAAGCTTCCTAGGACCGGTTTCTGGCATTTCAGCCGTCTTCAGCCAGGCTTACTTGAATCCAGTGGCAAAGTGAGCAAGGGACTCACGTCTGAGCATACCCCGCCAACTTATGGCGAACAAAGCGGTACAAAAGGAGGTGGTGATGGACGGAGCATCAGAACCAATCAAACACTCACACCCAGTCAATAGATCTGGGTTTGATCCATCACCGTTGTTTAGCCCACTCTGCCACCCCAGTTCAGACATGGCGATATGCAAATCAGTCTGACCCTGTGCCTCATGGGGACAGTCCAGCCCGAACTGCCAAGCCATGCCTTCCCTGGACCGGAAACAAGCTTCCTAGGACCAGTTTCTGGCATTTCAGCCGTCTTCAGCCAGGCTTGCTTGAATCCAGTGGCAAAGTGAGCAAGGGACTCACGTCTGAGCATACCCCGCCAACTTATGGCGAACAAAGCGGTACAAAAGGGGGTGGTGATGGACGGAGCATCAGAACCAATCAAACACTCACACCCAGTCAACAGATCTGGGTTTGATCCGTCACCGTTCTTTAGCCCACTCTGCCACCCCAGTTCAGACATGGCCATATGCAAATCAGTCTGACCCTGTGCCTCATGGGAACAGTCCAGCCCGAACTGCCAAGCCATGCCTTCCCTGGACCGGAAACAAGATTCCTAGGACCGGTTTCTGGCATTTCAGCCGTCTTCAGCCGGTCTTGCTTGAATCCAGTGGCAAAGTGAGCAAGGGACTCACGTCTGAGCATACCCTGCCAACTTATGGCGAACAAAGCGGTACAAAAGGGGGTGGTGATGGACGGAGCATCAGAACCAATCAAACACTCACACCCAGTCAACAGATCTGGGTTTGATCCATCACCGTTCTTAAGTTTAAATCTTTTATTAGTTTTAACACAAACAGATTGTCATGGACAGCATCAGCAACTTCGCCTACAACCCTGCGGGCCGGGTTTTTTACTGTGGCAGAGGGGCGGCCTATTCATGCTCCTACCTAGCCCCGTGGGAAATCAGTGTTAACACAGCATGTCGCCTACAACCCCTCAGGGCCGGCCGCGTATCCTACAAAAGGGGACACTGTGGGCTACGATCAGTGTATCGGATATTCTGTGCCATCAGACCCGCCAGACACCCCTCGACAAGGCGCTCTAATGTGGCCGGTAGGGGCCCAATCCCTGCAGCGGGCTTTACGGCTAAGACTGGTCCAGCAGGACTGTTATCTGCCATGACATTCAGAAAACCAAAAGAACAAAATCCAATCCCTTCTCAACGCCCCCCTCCCTCTCCCTGTCTTGCCCTCCCCCCTTCCCCATTCCCCCCTCCCCCCTCCCCAGTCCAGTGCGTGCTTCCAGCAAGCTTCGCTCAGCTGCATTGCCTCGTATGGGGATCCCGTCCCGCCCCACCAGCACGCCCCATCAAGGGGCGGTGTCCTCTTGTGTAGTAAGCCTCAGTAGGCGAAGGTATCTGGGGCAGGTGAGTTCCCTGAATTCTGTGACCAGTAAGGACCGGAATGGCTGCCAGAGGTCATTAAACGTCTCCGCGTCCCCTGTCACTGTCAGTGAGAGTTTCTCCATGCCCAAGACATGCCATAGTCTGTGCAGCCAGCCCACGATCGTAGGGGTGGTGGGAGAGCGCCAGTGCATTAAGATGTTCTGGATGGCAGATCCCAACGCTATGGCGATCTGTCTGCCTCTGCGGGATTTCAAGGGGTACATCAGGTCGTTGGGGAGGCCCAACACTATGTAGGCTGGGAGGCGTGGCAACTCAGTCTTAAAGTGAGAGTCAACCTCGTCGAGCACCTCCTTCCAGTAAGCTCCCAGTAAGGGGCACTCCCACAGGATATGTGTCAATGTACCCGTCCGCCCACAGCCCCTCCAACAGGTGTCTTCCTTACTACTGTCCATGGCGTGTATCCGTGCTGGGGTGTAATACCAATATGTGGAGACCTTGGTGAATGTTTCTGTAAGTCCCGTGTGATACGCCGAGTGCCTAGCTCTGTAAGCTATCTGTCCCCATTCGTCGTGGCTCAGGGTCCTTCCCAGCTCCCCCTCCCATTGTTCCCGCCCTGGGTTGTAGAAGTGCGAGGGGGGTACCTGGAGGAACTGGTACAGGTCACTGATGAGTTTTGAGTCGGACGTGCGTGTTAACAGCCAGCGTTCGTAAGGAAGAAATCGTCTACCTGCTGTTTCGCGCACCTGCGGGTGTAGCGCCCAATGGCGAATCTGCCAATACCGCATTCTCTCGGTTTCCGGCAATGCGTAGTCCCGTCGGAGGTCTGTAAAGGAGATAATCCCTTCTGCATTGTACATATGGCACAGGGCTCTACATCCCGCCTCCCGCCAGCGGTTGAGTGCACCTTTGTCCATCCCTGGTGCAAACTCAGGGTTATCCGCCAGAGGTGTCAGCGGAGAGGGGAACGTGGTCAACCCATGTATGAGATTCGTAGCATCCCAGACTTGGAGATGCACTCTAGTGATAAAGGAGGCATATAAGTTAGCGGGGCGGTGCGCTCTGCGGAGGAACGGTATCTCCTGCTGAGGTCGCCCCGCCACCGCCTGATCCTGGAAAAGCCAGTGTTTGTCTGACTCCTATCTGCTCCATTCCACCAGGTGTCGCAGCTGTGCCGCGTGAAAATATTTGCGGAGGTCCGGGATGCCGAGCCCCCCTGCTTCTGGTGCCAGCAGTGAGAGTGCTCTCCGCATTCTTGGCTTCTTGCCTTGCCAGATGAAACGTCCCAGATCCGACTGCATCTGCCGGAGCCAGCCGGCTGGCGGGTGTAGCGGGAGTGCCCGAAATATATAGAGGACCTGCGGTAAAATTGTCATCTTGACCGCCGCCACCCTTCCGAGCAGCGACAGGGTGCCACGATCCCAGCGTGCCAACTCATCCCTGACCTTCCGGCCCAAGGCCGTGTAGTTGGCCAATACTATTGCGGGTAGCGTTGGAGCTAAAAGTACTCCGAGATAGGGCACCGGTTCCCGGGTCCAGACTATAGGGACTCGGTGTTGCAGAAGGGCTCTGGTCGCCGGTGCCAGGGAGAGATCCAAAGCAACCGACTTGCCCATATTCATTTTAAATCCTGCCACCTCTGCAAAGGAGGTCAGTTCGTCAATGCACGCTGGCAAGGCCGAGAGCGGGTCGTCGATGGAGAGTATTACGTCATCAGCGTATAGGCTAACTGCATGGCTAAAGCCACTGAACTTCACTCCTTTCACTGCCGGTTTATCTCGGATCCGCTGAGCAAAGGGTTCCATATATAATGCAAAGAGTAATGGTGACAGCGGGCACCCCTGTCTCGTGCCTCGTTCAATGTCGAAGCTTGTCGAACTGTACCCGTTGACTCTTACTATGGCCGTGGGAGATCTGTAGCAATTAAAAATCATGTGGCGAAATTTGTCCCCCACCCCTACCCTCGCCAACACCTGTTCTAGGTACGGCCAGTGCACACGGTCAAACGCCTTTTCGGCGTCCACTAGCAGCAACATCCTCTCTCCCTGGACACGCGATGCTTTCTTAATGAGATGAAGGATTCTTTTGGTGTTATCGACCGTTTGTCTCCCGGGGATGAATCCCGCCTGATCCGGGTCGACAAGCCCCGGCAAGAGAGGGGCGAGACACGCTGCTAAGATCCCTGTGTATAGTTTGAGATCGATATTGAGAAGAGATATTGGTCGATAGGAGCCGCAGTGTGATCTGTCTTTACCCGGCTTGGGGATCACCGCTAGGGACGCCCGTAAGAGGTTCGGCGGGATGGCTCCCGGCGTCGCAAAGGTGTTAAACAGACGCGTGAGGATGGGCGCCAGCAGTGTACAGAACGTTTTATAGAAAAGTGACGTAAAGCCGTCCGGCCCCGGGGATTTGCCATGTTTAAGGCGGGCTATTGCGGATATCACTTCCTCCGTTTTAATGTCCCGCTCAAGAGCCTCTGTCTGGGAGGGCGTTAAGGACGGCAGGGAGACCGAGTCCAAATACCTCCGAGTTGCGAGAGCATCAGGGGTGTCTCCAGCGTAGAGGCTCGCATAGTACCTGCGGAAACGCTCCGCAATGCCAGCGTCGTCTGTGACCGTGGATCCCGAAGGGTCGGAGATCGCCTTCACCGTGTGTTTCTGGCGGGCGATCCTGAGCCTGCTCGCTAGTAGTTTGCCACATTTATCTCCCCCTGTGTAATAGGCATGTTTGAGGCGCAGAGCCGCGTATTCCGCGCTGTCCATATCTAAGGCTGTAAGGAGTTTTCTCGCACCTTGAAGTTGGCGCCATATTCTAGGGGCCCCCGTCCGGCTATGCATGTGCTCTCGTTCACGGACCTTCCGCGTAAGCTCCTCCCGCTTCTCTCTCTGGTTGGCGTTGTCCGCCGATGAGATCGCGATAAATTCCCCCCGGAGTACCGCTTTCAGCGCTGCCCACTGAGTCGCTCGTGTCGTGTCTGAGTTCTCATTATGAGACAGGTACTCCCTGACCGTCTTCGTCACCTGTGTGACCACATCGCGTCTGCCGAGGAGTGTGTCACGCAGCCGCCAAACCCGTGGGGGACAGGAAGTCGGCGGGAAACTGAGGGTAGCCGACACCGGAGCATGATCCGAAACTGAGATCACCCCTATGTCCGCGGTCGTCGCCAGCTCACGCACCGGCCCCGAGACCAGGAGGTAGTCCAGTCGTGCATACGTCTTGTGTGCGTGCGAGTAGAACGAGTAGCTCCGTTCCATGGGGTGCATGTGACGCCAGAGGTCCCCGACATCCATCTCCGCAATCAGAGCCCTACATCCCGCCGAGAACTCACCCGTCTGTGGAGAACGGTGGGCGGATCTGTCGGCCGCCCCATCAAAAACCATGTTAAGGTCGCCCCCTAGGATTACATGCCTGTCCTGTGCCGTCGCTGTCTCCTCCAATGCTGAGCGGAGGAACCTTTCTTGCCGCTCGTTCGGGCTATAAATGGACCCGATCGCCAATGTGAGACCAGCCACCCGGACTCTGTAGACCAGGAGCCTACCCTTCATTTCCGCATGTTTATGGAGCACCTCCCCTCTAAAGTGCCGGGCTACGAGGATCGCCACCCCCGCGGTTTTAGTGTTGTTAGAGGAGAAGAATTGTGTAGGGAATGCGGAGGATCGCAGCCTAAAGCAATCCCGGGGTAAGAGGTGGGTCTCCTGGAGCAGACAGATATCCGCTCCGGTGTTTTCTAGAAGGGATAGAACAGCACGCCGTTTTATCGGATTGTTTAGGCCCTTGACATTAAGCGTGACTATTTTAAAAGGTGTCTGTGTCATGTGGGAATGTCATCAATACCGCCGTGTCTCCTGAGCATTGACAGATTGTAGCGTGCACGCCCTTATGAGAACGGCCGCCCCAGCCACGCACTGGACTGCCCCCCCCACGTCCCCAGTACCCTCCGTGCCCTCCCCATGTGCCCCGAAGTCCCCCCTCCCCTCTCCCCTTCCCCCAAACGCCCCGCAAAACTCCCTGATACCCCAACCGCCCCTTCCCCAACAACATGCCCGCAACACCTCTCTCCACACCCCCAAGTTCAGGAATATCAATGTCCAAGTCCGGCTCCCTGGGAAGCAGGTCTTCGGTATAGTATATCCGTGGACGTCAGGCCCCTACCCCTTCCCCGCCCGTCCCTCCCCCCGCCCCGACCCCCAAACCTGCATTTCGAGAAAGGCTGTGTTGAACTCCCCCCGGAGCTGTCTCAGGCAGTCAGTGCGACGTCACTGACACCTGTGTTTCCTGCCACCTCCATTACCGCCTCGTCCATGCCGGCTCTGATGATGGGCGAGTCCGGTCGCATGGTCCGCTCCCGGGGTCTGCGCCCAGACACCCTCCGCCAGTCGTCCTCTCGGGAGCGGCCCTGCCGCTGCTCGGCCGTCTCGTCGTCTGGCGCAGCAATGCCCAGGACTCCGCAAGTCTCCCGCAGGGAGCGTAGTTGATGCATAGTACCGTTCCAGCGGAAGATGAGTCTAAAGGGATGTCCCCAGGTATAGGGCGCGCCTTGTGCCCTTAGGAAGTCCGTGGCCGTTTTGAACGCTTTCCGCTTCTGCAACGTGATGGCTGACAAGTCTTGGTAGAGGGCCACTTGATGGCCTCGGAAAGTCAGGGGCTGCCTCTTCCGCGCCTCTATCATGATGCGTTCCTTGAGCGGGAAATCCGGGAGGAAAGCCAAAATGTCCGGGGGCGGCGCAGTCGCTCTACGTTGGGGTCCCACTCTGTGCGCTCTGTCAATCCGGATAGGGAACCCCTCTGCCTCACCCAACACGTCTCGGAACAGGGCCTGCAGATATCCCGTCACGTCCGTCCCCTCGGCCGCAGATGGCAGCCCCCGAACCCTTATGTTGTTCCGCCGAGACCTGTTTTCAAGGTCCTCAGTGTGTGCTTGGAGATCACTCTGTTGGTCTCTGAGGCGCAACACTTCTTGTTGTAGCTGTTCAAACTCCTCGTCTCTTCTGTGGCTGGCGTCTTTCACCGCGACTACCCGGTCTCCCAGGCCATCCTCCTCCCGGCGCAGCTCCCGCACCTCACCTGCCACCTCATTCTTCAGGGTTTGGAAGTCCTCCCTGAGGGTGCTGAAGAGCGACTCCATAAAGGACCTAGTGATGGGGGGGTTCTCCACTTCCAGCGTCCTGTGCCCCTCCGGAGGACCCGGGAGACTGCTGCCCCCGATCTGCTCGCTGCTGGTGTCGTCCTAGCAGCTCGGGGAGGGTGCGTTCCCCCTTCTTCCCTCCTCTACTGCCGGCCATGGCTTCTGTGGCTCAGTGTCGCCCGGCCTCTCACCCCTCGGGTCCGCTTCTTGCCGCCACCGTCTCTGCGGCGCCCCGGTCGTCTCTGCACCTGCGGGGCTGTTGGCCACTTACTTCTCCTGGTTGCCGGTGGCTGAGCCCCCCCCACGAGCCGGGGGCCGCTGGGTCTCCAATGGGGTCTCCCCGGGTCCCGCCCGCTATTCTCCTTGCTGGGTTGTCGCGCCTCTTCAATGGCGTCGCCAGTAGCATGGAAAACCCCCCGGCCAAGGGTCGCTCCCGGGGCCTGTCGGTGCTCCCTCGTACCTTGGGTGAGTCCGCTGCAAGCAAAGCAGCAAAGGTGCCCCCCACATCCGTATCAGGCTCCTCAGCAGAGCCCCCAGTGCTGGTGCCCGCGTGGGCTGCGGCCGCTCCCGGCGGAGGCCGCCCACGCCGCCACCTCCTGCAATCTCCGGCGGAGGAGCAGTTCCACCACCGGACCGGGTATCACTCTTCGCGTTCACCGGACATTTTTCCGCTCTCCGGGTTGACCTCCAGCCAAGGCCCGAGGCCGCCGCCACTCGCCTCATTGCTCCACCACGGGCCCGGGCACTCGCGTGATGCCGCAGCCGGACTCAGCCTCGTCCAGCCCGGCGCGAAGCTCCGCCCCCTCTCGGCTCTTCAGTCCCGGCCGAGCGCTGTCCGTCTCCGGGCCGCCGTGGGTGTTGGAGGCCTCCCTCCGGCTTGCTCTCGGGTTCCTCTGCCCCCGCTACTGGTGCTCTCTTGAACCGGGGGGAGATTCAGCGAAAGAACCGAGGCTGGGGGTCTAACGGAGCGGGAGCCGGCAGGAAAGGCGTCCGCTCACCCCGCCATCTTGGCCACGCCTCCCCATCACCGTTCTTTAGCCAACTCTGCCACCCCAGTTCAGACATGGCCATATGCAATTCAGTCTGACCCTGTGCCTCATGGGAACAGTCCAGCCCGAACTGCCAAGCCATGCCTTCCCTGGACCGGAAACAAGCTTCCTAGGACCGGTTTCTGGCATTTCAGCCATCTTCAGCCAGGCTTGCTTGAATCCAGTGGCAAAGTGAGCAAGGGACTCACGTCTGAGCATACCCTGCCAACTTATGGCGAACAAAGCGGTACAAAAGGGGGTGGTGATGGACGGAGCATCAGAACCAATCAAAAACTCACACCCAGTCAATAGATCTGGGTTTGATCCATCACCGTTCTTTAGCCCACTCTGCCACCCCAGTTCAGACATGGCCATATGCAAATCAGTCTGACCCTGTGCCTCATGGGAGCAGTCCAGCCCGAACTGCCAAGCCATGCCTTCCCTGGACCGGAAGCAAGCTTCCTAGGACCGGTTTCTGGCATTTCAGCCGTCTTCAGCCAGGCTTGCTTGAATCCAGTGGCAAAGTGAGCAAGGGACTCACGTCTGAGCATATCCCGCCAACTTATGGCGAACAAAGCGGTACAAAAGGAGGTGGTGATGGACGGAGCATCAGAACCAATCAAACACTCACACCCAGTCAACAGATCTGGGTTTGATCCATCACCGTTCTTTAGCCCACTCTGCCACCCCAGTTCAGACATGGCCATATGCAAATCAGTCTGACCCTGTGCCTCATGGGGACAGTCCAGCCCGAACTGCCGAGCCATGCCTTCCCTGGACCGGAAACAAGCTTCCTAGGACCGGTTTCTGGCATTTCAGCCGTCTTCAGCCAGGCTTGCTTGAATCCAGTGGCAAAGTGAGCAAGGGACTCACGTCTGAGCATACCCTGCCAACTTATGGCGAACAAAGCGGTACAAAAGGGGGTGGTGATGGATGGAGCATCAGAACCAATCAAACACTCACACCCAGTCAACAGATCTGGGTTTGATCCATCACCGTTCTTTAGCCCACTCTGCCACCCCAGTTCAGACATGGCCATATGCAAATCAGTCTGACCCTGTGCCTCATGGGAACAGTCCAGCCCGAACTGCCAAGCCATGTCTTCCCTGGACCGGAAACAAGCTTCCTAGGACCGGTTTCTGGCATTTCAGCCGTCTTCAGCCAGGCTTGCTTGAATCCACTGGCAAAGTGAGCAAGGGACTCACGTCTGAGCATACCCTGCCAACTTATGGCGAACAAAGCAAAACCAAAGGAAATGATGGACGGAGTGTTGAACATTGCAAGCACTCACCCCCATTCAACTGATCTGGGTTTAATCCATCACCGTTCTTTAGCCCACTCTGCCACCCCAGTTCAGACATGGCCATATGCAAATCAGTCTGACCCTGTGCCTCATGGGAACAGTCCAACCGGAACTGCCAAGCCATGTCTTCCCTGGACCGGAAACAAGCTTCCTAGGACCGGTTTCTGGCATTTCAGCCGTCTTCAGCCAGGCTTGCTTGAATCCACTGGCAAAGTGAGCAAGGGACTCAGGTCTGAGCATACCCTGCCAACTTATGGCGAACAAAGCAAAACCAAAGGAAATGATGGACGGAGTGTTGAACATTGCAAGCACTCACCCCCAGTCAACTGATCTGGGTTTAATCCATCACCGTTCTTTAGCCCACTCTGCCACCCCAGTTCAGACATGGCCATATGCAAATGAGTCTGACCCTGTGCCTCATGGGAACAGTCCAGCCCGAACTGCCAAGCCATGTCTTCCCTCGACCGGAAACAAGCTTCCTAGGACCGTTTTCTGGCATTTCAGCCGTCTTCAGCCAGGCTTGCTTGAATCCATATGAAGCCTATGTTCGCCCTATTCTTGAAAAACAGACTGCAGATCCCCTCACGCTTGCTAATTATCGGCCCATATCACTACTTCCCTTGTTGGCCAAATCACTCGAAGCAGCTATAAACAAACAGCTGAGCCATTATCTCGAATCAAACGATCGCTTAGACCCATCGCAATCAGGTTTCCGTCCTGGCTTCAGCACTGAAACTGCGATTCTTGCGGTCACTGACTCACTGAGGCTAGAAATGGATGTGGGAGGATCAGCCATTCTGGTCCTCCTAGATCTCTCCGCAGCTTTCGATACGATATCACACTCTAAGCTGTTAGAGAGATTGAGCTCCTTTGGCATCCAAGGCAAAGCCCTGAAATGGCTTCGAAACTTCCTGGCAGACAGAAATCAAACAATTATGCTAGGTCCATTTAGATCAAATAAGCATGGCCTGGATAAAGGCGTCCCTCAGGGTTCATGTCTCAGCCCTACCTTGTTCAATCTTTACATGTCCCCGTTGGCCAAAATAGCTGAATCCTGTGGGTTTGAGATCATCTCATACGCGGACGATACCCAGCTTATTTTTAAAATCGACCCAAATGCCACATCAGAAAATTTACGCTTCGCAGCAGGAATGACCTCTATTTCAAACTGGATGACTGAGAATTTTCTCCAGCTCAACCCTAGCAAGACAGAGATCTTATTGGTAGGGAAAGCGTCTCTTTCTTGGTCTATGGAATGGTGGCCGAAAGAACTTGGAACTGTCCCGGTTCCTCAGCAAGTAGTGAAGAACCTGGGGTTTACACTAGATCAGGCCCTCTCGATGAAAGATCATGTAGCTACAATCACCAGCTCCTGTTATTATAGCTTGCGACTTTTGCGTAAGATTCTTCCCTACCTTCCCATTAAGCACCGAAGAACGCTTGTACAGGCAATGGTGATTTGTCGTCTCGATTACGGCAATGCGATGCTCGCCGAACTCGGCCCATCCCTGTTAAAAAAGCTACAGGTCATCCAGAACACTGCGGCCCGAATGATACTTGATCGCCCGGCGGGCTCGCCTTCAGCCCCCGTCCTATCAGAGCTCCACTGGCTCCCAATCGGGAAGCGTTCCCACTTTAAGACTTGTTGTCTAACCTGCAAATCCTTGAACGGTATAGGTCCCAAATACTTGGCAAACAAACTAATAAAAAGTACCTCCATTCTTAACTTACGGTCCAATGCCATGGATCTTCTGTAGACTCCTAGAATCTGCCGCTCCCGCTCCCGCTCAGGGGCGAAGGCCTTCTCTTGTCTCGCGCCGCGCTATTGGAACTCGCTTCCTATCGCCATCCGGAAATCCCCCTCCCTCACTGTTTTTAGGAAAAAACTGAAAACTTTTCTGTTTCTGACTCCCTATTACCTGACGTAGATGCCTCCTCCCATTCTCCCCTCTCAGCGAACAACGAAGTAGAGCGCCGAGATGCCCCCGGGTGAGTTGCGTGCTATAAAAATATCCATAACATAACATAACAGAGCGCGCTCATCTCCAAACAGCCCGTGGTGTAATTTCTGACCACCACCGTTCACATGGCCCCAGTAGATTGCTCAAATGACACATGGTGTCTCTCATACCTTGGAGCAGTACTCTCCTCCCCAGTGCAGTCAGGTCATTCCCTCCCAAATGTATGACCAGCATGAGAGGTGGAACAACCCCACCCCCAAGTCTCTGCTGCAGCTTCCTGGTCAGTTCACTCCAATGCATCCCCGGGTAACCCAGCCACGTTATCTCAGTGGCGGAGAAGCCATGACACCATTTTCTGAACTCAGCCCACCGTGCCACTCTTGTGATGCTTGAATGGTCGATTACCCGCACTTTGGTTCCTGGTAAATAAAGAAATGCTGTGTTTGAAAACATTTATTGTAACTGAGAAACACAACACACAGCAAATCTTCAATTGTACATCACAACACAACACTGCAACCATCCGAGTGGCCTAGGCCCAACTCGTGTGTCTATATATACTAACAGTACGTTGGGGCTATAAACCTGGGCAGCATCTCGCCACCCCTCCCGCCTAAGGCCTGATGTATCGTTTGCAGCATTGAGACTCCCAGCGCCCCACTTGCTTAATTGATTCTCTCAGGCGGCATCCCAGAAAGGAATGCTGTGGTTGCTGCCCCAATCCTGAAGGAGTGGCTACTGAATTTCTTGCCCCCTTCTGTCTGCCCAGCCAACCGTAAGCATACCTGCATGATGTGGTCTGCTTGGAACCTCGTCACTGGGGACCCGTCATCATGCACAAGAAGGTATCCCGCACCCCCTGGGCGGAGGGCCAAATACGCCTTGACCCATAGCAGAGGACAGTATCTGGCATCACCCAACCCCTATAGCAGGACCAATCTCCCTTGCCCTGATTGGTCAGTTTTGGACTGCCTCACTACTATCCTGAGACAGGCCGAGTCAAAGTCAACATCTTTGATGTTCAAGGCTACCCCGGTGGTGTCCTGCTTGGATCGCGCCACCAGCTCCCCAATCCTAAAAGCCCCAAAGAAGGCCAGTGCAAAGCAAGCCGAGAATAGAGTAGCCTCATAACCCGAGCGGGTGGCCCTAGTCAAGCTATCCAACATCCCTTGTAGAATCGCGTAACTAATGGGGGACCTGTTGTCGGGGGATCTAGGTTCACTCCTTGCCCAACCCTTAAGCGCAGCTCTGATAACAAAGGCTTTGGTAGGGTCGACCTGTCCTCGTAACCTAGCATGATGGCTGATGGCTGACAAGTGGCCAAGACCCACGGGTGTGATTTCCCTCCATCCTTCGCCCACAGTATGAATTGTTGCACTCTGAGCTCTAAAGAAGACATTTCATCCTTCCATGCCCCTGTGATTGCACAAAAGTTTTCAACACAAGTCCTGTATCGCTTCGCCGTCCTTGGTGCTAGTGACCCCTCCCCCAAGCCCCTCATCCATTGTTCCACTTCAGAAGAAGCCATAAGTGTTGTAGGAAAGTGGTCATTCCTTCTCTCGCTCTTGGCCAGGCCTCCCGGAAGCGGCGCCACTGAAAGCGAGAAAGAGCGTCAGCGGCCACGTTCAATACCCCTTGAATGTGCCTAGCTCTGCAGTCAACATTGTTCTTTAAGCATGCCCTCACCAGCTCTCTCAACAGGCACAACACCAAGGGGCAACTAGCTGACTGTGTGTTGGTGGCCTGTACAACCGCTAGGTTGTCGGACCAGAACAAGACCCTTTTCGCTGCCGGCCATGGGTGAAAAGCAATAACTATGGGGAAGAGTTCCAACACAGTGATCTTGGACGTGATCTTTCTCTTGTGCCAAGCGTTCGCCCACTTCTCAGCGCACCAATCCCTATCCAGGATCACGCCGAACCCCTCCCTACCAGACGCATCAGTGAAGAGTGACAGCTCTGTGCTATTGGCCCAGGGAGTGCGCCAGATGACAGACCCATTAAAGTTGTCCAGGAAGTCCGCCCACATGAGTAGATCTTCTCTCATGCCTCTGCTCAGCTTCACCATGTGATGCTTCTTTTTTACTGAAGCCGTGGCTCTGGCTATCCTGCCCGCAAATACCCTCCCCGCTGGAATCACCCTGGCCGCAAAGTGGAGTTTCCCCAGGAGGCTCTGGATGAAGGCCAGCGAGGCCTTGTCCTTCCCTACAGCTAGGCGAATCTGCTGACCCAGATCACGCACTTTGTCTGGTGGCAACCTGGCTTCGCCTAAAACCGTGTCCAGTTCTATACCTAGGAAAGTGAGTACCTGCGGTGGCCCTTCTGTCTTTTTAGGAGCTAGGGGGACCCCGAGCTGTTTCGCGAGGGTCTGAAAATTAGATAGAGCCGCCTCGCATTCCTGAGTGCCATCCCGCCCAATGAACAGGAAATCGTCTAAGTAGTGGGAAACCCCTGACACCCCAAAGGTTTCTTGTAGCGCCCACTGCAGGAAGGAGCTAAAAGCTTCAAAGAAGGCACAGGACACCGCGCACCCCATGGGCATGCACTTGTCAAAGAAGTACCAGCCATCTAGCTTGAAACCCAGCAGGTGTTGGCTGCTTGGGTGCACTGGTAGCAAGCGGAACGCCGACTCAATGTCCGCCTTTGCTAACCAGGCCCCTTTGCCCGCCCTCCTGACTAGGTCCAGGGCCACATCCAGCGTACAATATGACACTGAGCAAACCCCCTCTTGGAGCCCATGGTTGACAGAGTCCCCCTCCGGGTAGGATAAGTGATGAATAAGTCGGAAGGCCCCTAGTTCCTTCTTGGGTACCAGCCCCAGCGGGGAAACCACGTAATTCTCCAGAGGTGGCTCCCTGAAAGGTCCCACTACTCTCCCCAGTTCTAGCTCCTTCCTGACTTTAGCCTGCACTATCGCCGGAAGGTCTCTAGCTGACTTGAGGTTGTCCGCCTCCCTGCAAGACAAAGGACCTATGTACGGGATAATGAAACCTTCAGAGAACCCCCCCAGCAATAGCGCACTGTCTACCTTGTTGGGGTACCTCCTGAGAAGGGGGAGGATGTTGCTCAGGTTCACTGGAGACGGCCCTTTGCATGCGGGGAGGACTGTCGTGCTAGGAAGTACCGGGGGCTGACTACCTCTGTGGGAGATGACGACAGGGATCGAGCTGCAGCGTGGTTGATCATGGGGGGGAAAGGTGAGTGCTACTGCTTCTGACTGAAGTAACTCAACTGGCCTGTTTACTTGTATCTGAGGGTTTCTTGTCCTGCTTGGACTGACAAGAGGTCGATGCGTGTCGGCCCCCGCATTTGCTGCACACATGCTGGAACCTACACTTGATCCCCCAAGAGCATGCCCCAGAGTTAAAGAGGTTGCACGTCCCTGGTGACACCCTCTTAACCCCCCCCCCCTGTTGCCCCCCTACGCGCCCTACGAAAGGACTGCTTGAAAGGCTTGGTGCTGGTCTGTAGGGACCCTGGAGGTGTGTGCCCCCCCACTGGTGCCTTCGGCTGAGTGACTGCGCTCTGCGCCTCGCGGGATCCCATATGGTCCATCCACAACTGAACCTCTTTTTGATCCCACTCCATCTCCGGGCATATTGCCATCTTTTTTCGAAATTCACGGTCGTAATTCAGCCACCCTGACCCCCCCCCCCCCACTTCTGTACCTCTGTATGTATCAACCTTTGGTAAAGTACAAGCGCTTGCCCTTGCTCGGGGAATTTTTCCAGGATAACAGACTGAAAGATGGAGAAGGCAGATAGCCAATTGTCAATGGACTTCTCCGGCCATGCCTGGAACCTGAATTCTTATCCTCATCTTTCCCCCCAACCCTCCGAGCGTCTTGGCCATGTTGGCCCAGCAAGAGCAGGGAAAAGAAGTCCAAGAATTCCCGCCTCCATATAAATTCCTTAACCGCAAGTGGCACTTCCCATGACAAGGAGCTGTGACCTGACAATAGTGGTGCGTGGGAGACCACCTTGTGCCCTGTTGGCGACTGAACTGCCATTGCAGTAGCTGTTACCCCCAGCTGGGGTGTAGTGGGAGGATCGACTGGGGGAAGGCTGAGTACCGTCTGGGTGTTGATGGCCGCTGATCCTGCTGACAGCGTCTCCCTCACCCCAATCTGTTGCCTGTCACTCCTCACCACTGCCAGCCCTACACCTGGGGCCGTCACAGTCTCGTTGACTAGCCCGGAGACACCAACTGACCCAGCAGCTGCCACTTCTTTGCTCCTGCCTGTGCCTGTGCGGAGAGAACCCCCGTGGGTGGGAAACTCTAGTGCCTGAGTGCCTTTCCCTTGGAGAGCCCATACATTTGCTGCCGATGTTAAATCTCCTCCCATAATGTTTGCAGATGTGGCTCCCGCGGTTGAGCCCGCCCTCATGAGGCCCGATCTGACCTCCTCCATGAAGCTCCTTAAAGTGTCATTGAGCTTACCCAAGTCCTCCGTAGTTGCGAAGTTTGCATGAGGTGGGCCGCCGGCCGGGGGGAGGACTAGTCCTTGAGTCACGGGCGGGGGGACGGGCAGCAGGGCACTTCGGGGAGTAGGCACTGCCCGGCTCTTTGGTGGCGGCGCGTCCGCCGGAAAGTCACTGTTGCCCTACGAATCCGCTTGGACCGGGACGGGCCTGCTTCCTCGCTAGGCTCCTGCTCTGTGTGAGAGCCCCCAGATATGACCCCAGAATCATCAGGGTTGCTTGCCTTCAATAGGTCAGCAGCCCAGGCCAAACCCTTGGTCTTGGCGAGTTCGATGATGGCTGCTAGCTGTACGTCTTGGGGGGTGCCTTGCTGTGTTTCCTCTACTTGAGACGTCAGCGTAAAAAGCGAAGGGGATCCCTGGCTATCCATCACTCCTGTTCGGGTTGACTCAATCTGAAAGAAAAACTGCTATGAGCTGCAGCCTAAACCAACTTGAACAGGCACACCTTAAGATCCTCAGTTGTCCCTCCTGCGACGCTCTGATCCGCGCCTGTACTTACTATGCTTGACTCTGAGCTAACGTGCTTGCAAGATGTCGGTCGCAGGGTACTTCCAAGAATTCTGTAGTAGAAATCAAGGAGATGTTAGGTTGCCACGCCCCCCACACTGTATTCTTAGTCCTTGCTATTTGCCACGCACAAGTACTTGTGTTGTCCCTTAAGTTCCTGCCAACTCTAGACCTTACTTACACTCCTATGTCACTAGCAGGCTTGATCGCAGGCGCTCACTGGGTCCTGGAGAGATCTGTGGTGGAACATAAGTAAAGATAAATTACTACTCGCCCCCCACACCCTATGCTGGCCCTGCTCATCTGCCTCCCTTCACGGAAAGCCTGGAGGGAGGACATTCCCCCACCACCTAATTTCGCCTGGCTTGTGCAAGAAAACTCATCTCTCCCCCGGGTATTCACGCTCCGAAACTGCGCAGCTTGAATTACCCAGGTATCCATACCTATATCTTCGTACTTGGACAGTACGCAGGAGAATTAATAGGGTTCGGAAGGGTCAGTCTGCTCAACGATGGTCCAAGTCAACCTTATAATCGTGACCTGCTGAAGAGACAGAAGCGTTAAGAAAAAGGGAGGCATCCGAGTGTCAACCTCCAGGGGGAACACGCCAGTACACTGGTGCGCGTTAGGACTTCTCGACCCCGCCGTCCCTCAACTGCGACCCCCTTGATGGTCTACTGTTGCCTGTTCCCGTTCCTGTAAAGCAAACCAAGTGTTAAGCAACTGCTGCTTACGTCCCATCATAGCCACTAGCCAGCAGGCTCGTGGTAACTTTAATATGTAATCTCATTTTCCCCCTTGGTACCATTTATAGCTGGCAACTGTGCCCCTCCTCCCTATTACACAGCACAAGGGGGAGTTATGGGCCAGGCCGTACAATGCCGAGACGCTGTCCCCACTGTCCGCCGCGCCATGGCCCGAATGGATGGAGCCCATTACCTGCGCACCGCACAACAATTAGTACAATTTTTGCATCTGTTATGTAGCGCGAACTCGACCCGAAGGATAGGAGCGCTGTACATGAGCACCGTATTTACATCACATATTCAGTCACGGGGATATAAAGTGATTTGCCCAGAATCACCGGATGCAGACGCGACCTCGAGGCTCGATCCCTGGTTTCCTGCACCAAAGTCAGCAGCCTGAGCCTCGGAGCACTGCGCAAACCAGGCGCTCCAAACCCCCACTGCCGTGCATTGCACCTCCACCCCGGGAAGTCTGGCGACCATGGGAAGCCGAGGTGAGCGCCGCCCCGCAGCCCACAGCAATGCAGACCTCTTGGCGCCCGGCATCCCTACTGTAAAGAAACTTTTAAATGACTCCACAGTCGCAGGGAGCAGGCCACGTGGCGTTATATAGCGCGAACTCGACCCGAAGGATAGGAGCGCTGTGCATGAGCACCATATTTACATTACATATTCAGTCACGGGGATAATAAGTGATTTGCCCAGAATCACAGGATGCGGACGCGACCTCGAGGCTCGATCCCTGGTATCCTGCACCAAAGGCAGCAGCCTGAGCCTCGGAGCACTGCGCAAGCCAGGCGCTCCACACCCCCCACTGCCGTGCAGTGCACCTCCACCCCGGGAGGCCTGACGACCGTGGGAAGCCGAGGTGAGCGCCGACCCGCAGCCCACAGCAATGCGGACCTCTCGGCGCCCGGTATCCATACTGTAAAGATTACTATTAAATGACTCCACAGTCGCAGGGAGCGGGCAACGTGGCGTTATATAGCGCAAACTCGACCCGAAGGATAGGAGCGCTGTACGTGAGCACTGTATTTACATTACATATTCAGTCACGGGGATATTAAGTGATTTGCCCCAGCATCACAGGATGCGGACGCAACCTCGAGGCTCGATCCCTGGTTTCCTGCACTACAGCCAGCAGATTGAGCCTCTGAGCACTGCGCAAACCAGGCGCTCCACACCCCCCACTGCCGTGCAGTGCACCTCCACCCCGTGATGCCTGGCGACCATGGGAAGCCGAGGAAAGCGCCGACCCGCAGCCCACAGCAATGCGGACCTCTCGGAGCCCGGCATCCCTACTGTAACGATTACTTTTAAATGACTCCACAGTCGCAGGGAGCGGGCAACGTGGCGTTATATAGCACGAACTCGACCGGAAGGAAGGAGCGCTGTACATGATAGGGCTCGCAGGTGGGCAGCATGTCCGACTGTGCACACCCCGGGCGTGCCCAGCCCCGACCGCAGCTAAGCGTGCCTGGTGCCTGCTCGGCAAGCGGTGAGTGCGCTTGGGGCACCACGAGTCATCCTGCTTATGGTAAAGATACGTGATTTGCCCAGGCTTACAGAATGTGCGTGTCTCGGCTCGAGACTCGAACCTGGACCCCAGCTCCGAAGATGGGCGCCCTAGCTGTAAGGCCAGCTCTACCCAGCCTGGATATCTCGCCAAGGTCGAACCCAGGAGTCCCCTGGTTGAAGTATGAGGCTCTCCGATAAGCCTCCTCTCGCCGCTGGGAGAGGCGACAGCCGCGCGGTCCCCGCTTACACGGGAGGCCCCAGCCGCTCACGCCGGAGGACCGCCTGCACAACCCTGCCTTCCCCGCCGCCCCACACCCCCCCACACAACAGCCCGTGGTGGAGGCAGGCCAGCGCGCGTTGGCCGGGGTCAGGCACGCACAAAGAGCGTGCCACCAAGCGTGCTGCCCCCACCGCTGCCCGGCAGGGGCTACAGGGGAAAGTCCACTCGCACACACAGCACCCACCCCCAACCCCCGCTCCATCCCCAAGGCAGCAGCCCGCCACCCCCCAGCAGCCTACCAGCCGAAGCTGGGCCGCCCAGCCATGCTGCACTAACGCTAAAGTGCATAGGCGGGGGGGAGGTCTGCGATTACTCACCAGAATTCGAGTAAAACGAGGTGAAGTCAGAAAAGGCAGCGAGGCATCGCACGACCGAAAGGCGAGACGGGCAGCGGACAAGAGGCTGCCCAGTGGACGGGGGACAGTATATGTACCCCTGTCCCCCCTCCCACTACCGGAAGAGGCCGGCCGGAAGTCCCCCTGGACCCACGCCCAGGGAAACTAGGAGGCCGACTCCAGTGCCTTCCTGTGGCACTAAGGCGGCCGCCCTGTAGAGGGGCCACTGCGTGGCCCCCCGGGCAGCCTTGACAGGTGTGCACACAGAGCACGGCAGAGGGAGGTGGCAGAGGTGCGAGGGCAGAGAAGGTGGCAAAGGGACCTTCCACTGCATCCTCTCTCTCTGTGCAGCTGGGCTCATGGGCTGTGCTGGTCTGTCTGCGTGTGTCCTGGGCCGGGGACCTCAGGAGGTGAGGGACCTCATTACAAAGCCATGTGACAAGAGCAAGGAGCCTCATCCTGCCCAAACCCAGCCCCTCCGGCGTGGGCTGCCCCTACACTCTCCAAAGCTCCTCAGGGGAGGGGGTCCTCCCTGTGGTAATTGGGCCCTCAGGCCCTCATGCATACAAATGAGGGACGCAAGACACAAGATGGCTGGTACTGTAAGCTGGCCAGGAGCACGTGCGCTCGGCCCCTTTTATTGTCAGGGTCACCTGACTGGTGACGCCTGTGGTGGGTGGGTGTTCAGTGTGGGTTACATGTCAACTGGAACACTAGAACGTATCCAGCCGGATACTACATCCCTCCCAAACTTTAATGAAAGTTGAACCAAAATGAAGTCCGAACCTGTGGGAGAAAACGCACAAGTTACAAACAAAACATTAGTTGGCGAGCAGGACTTCCACGTAGTCTCTTGGCTGATGGTCAACTGCCGGCGAGGGTGTTCTGACAGCCGGGACCACTCTGTCTCCTTGGCACAATGTCCGAGTGCTCTATGGATGCGTGATTTTGGACTTACAACGTGGAAGTGCGCTTCACAGTCTCTTTCTTGTACCGCCGTCGGTGGAAGTGTGGGTGGAATGATGGTGGACCCTCGTTATTCGACTTTCCGCTGTATGCCCTGGTAGAGGTGTTTCCTCCAACTAGTAGTTGTCTTCTTACAGGACTCACCGTTGCAGGATATCCCTCTCACGGATACCCCTCTCTCGTGGGTGTCCCCTCTCACTGGACGACCCGGAGGCCCTTTTGTTGCCAGGCTTCCACTGGAACGGTTGACCGCCGCCTTGTCGCTCCAATCGCGTTGGAGGAGTCGCTACGGGTCCTCTTTCCGTGTCCGAAGTTCCACCTAAAAGGGTGCTGTTGGCACTTGGTCCTTCGCGCTCTGCCTTTGTTCTCCCAGGACCTCCAGAGCAAGCTTCAACAGTCCATCTCTCGTCTTGGGGATCCGCTGCCACCGGTGTCCCTGAGGCCTCTGCCCCTTGGATGTCCACGGTCCTGTTTCCGTGACGTCCCAGAGGTGGTTGGTACCAACGGACCGGCCTGCTCGTCTCTGTCATCCCCGGGTGACCTTCGGGTTAGCGCATCGACGTATACTCCTAGTGGTGCTGATGTTGTGTTCCAGGTACTGCGTCTGGGTGTCCCTGAACCTTCTCACTTCCCTCTTCAGGTACTCCCTCTGGTGTGTGTGTTGATCTGTCACGCACAGCTAAGCGCTCTTCTCCTTTCCTCTTCGGGTGTTCCCCTTCTCCTTCCATTGCGACGCGATCCAGTCTTCCTGCCTTATTGCTCGTCCTTACCAGGCTTCTTCGTGTAGCGTGCACTCTACGCGTTTCCCTCTGGTCTTGTCCCGCCACTAGGACACTGTCTTCCTTTCCCTCTGTGACTGGACCGACCATCGCGACCTTCTGTCTCGTAGTTGCTTCGGATGTTGCTTCTGATGTCGAGTGACGTACTGGACCTCTTTTCCTACTCCTCCTGGTCCTCTTTGCGAACCTCTCATGGGGTCCTCTTCACTGACGTCCCTTCGGACTTCCTCTTCTCTCCGGCTCTGACCCTTGGCAGGTCAGTGTGCTCTCCGACCTCTTGTAGGCCTGCATCCTCCTTGCGACCAACTGGTGGTCAGCGTCGTCCTCCGTGCGACCATCTGGGTGGTCGGCTTCCTCCGTGCCACCATCTGGGTGGTCGGCTCCTTCCGTGCGACCATCTGGGTCGTCGGCTCCTTCCGTGCGACCATCTGGGTCGTCGGCTCCTTCCGTGCGACCATCTGGGCCGTCGGCTCCTTCCTTGCGACCATCTTGCTGGTCGGTTGCTTCCTCCTTGCGACCATCTTGCTGGTCGGCTGCTTCCTCCTTGCGACCATCTTGCTGGTCGGCTTCGGGTGGTCGTGTGACCATTTCTTTTCTTCTCTCGCAGTGGCAATGCTTCCGCGCGCTTCTGAATGCGCTCTTTAGTTGCTTCCGTGGATGCACGTGCTGCGCACTTCCTTCTGATCCTCTTGAGACTTGCTGCTTTGACGAGTCTCTTCAACCTTGCCACCCAAGGCTGGTGCACTCTGGTGTCTTCACTCCTGCGGCGACTACCCCTGGCCAGTAGGCGTCACCGCACTCCACGCAACCTTGTCAGCAGGGTCTTTTTCTGGAGGGCCTCTGGTGTGCGCACTTGTCAGCGTTTGCCACTCGGGTGTGGCGGTCGTGCCTACTCCACTCTGCTCTCCTGTGTTGCAGCTTTTCCCCTCGCTGCTGTGCATTCCCCGTGGCACCTTTCCCTCCTTTCGCTGTGTTGGGCTATATGGCTCTCTTTCTCTTAGCTTTGAGACTGATGCGGCATGCAGGCAGTCTATCTTCGCGATTCTTTTCCTTTCCTTGGGCGTCCCCGGTTCCCTTTTCCGAGTTGGGCTCGCTTGCTTCCTTCCTACACTGAAATGACCAAGTCCTAGGGGTCTGCCTGTAACGCTTTTTCCAAACCTTGTACACTGTCCACTCTAGATTGGACCTTGCTGCTTTTCCTTGCCAGCCGTGGCACTTATTGTAGACCAGTTCCAGTGCTTGTTCTCCTTTTGCAGATGCGTGTGCTTTAAACTATTAGTGTCTTGTTTCACACAGCAGTGGCGCAAAATGGCCACTAGATGGCAGTGTAGTTTCATTTTCATCCTGACCTGGGTCTTGCAGCTCTACTGCTCCACGCTGCCGGCCTCTCCCAGAGCTTCCACTGCTTCCTTTGCCTTGGAAAATGCTCACCCCGGGAGCAGAGGGAAGGAGGGCAGTCCAACACGTGGTGAGTGCTCTATTTGTTTATTTCCTGTACCCACCGGGCTGTGCAGGGAGGGGGGCACACTCGCGCTCTTCGCGCGTGCTTTGAGTTCACCGTTGCGCTTACATGCACCTTGGAACTGCTCTCTGTCCCGATTGGGGCCCACGCCTGCAGGCACCACCAGGGGGCTTGGTTTCATTCCCCGTTCGCTCGGGAGTGCTCACCCGGTGCCAGCGCTTCTCTTCCTTTTCTCCTCCGGTGTGTGTATTGCAGGTGATAGTACTTAATTATGGGCTCAGCAGCCCTCACTCATCTCCTGGGTCCTCCGTGGCGCCCGCCTGGGGCACCTCGCGCTTCCTTGCAGTCGCGCTTAGCTGCGCCTTTATTTCACTGTCTCTGCTGATTCCCCTCGACTCCCTTGTCCTCCGGCTGCATGTAGGGAGTTTAAACGGCCACGGGCCGCGCGCTAACCTACCCTCGCTCTCCCGCCCCCCGCAGCCTCACTCGTCTTGCATGCTGCGCTGGGAGCGGGCGGGGGGGGGGGGGGACCGTGGTCTCTCGTGCCGCGGCGTCTGCGGGTGGGCTCCGCTTCTCCACTGGTGTGCCGCTTCTCTCTCTCCGGGCCCACTCTCCCCGCTCCCGAGGCCGCTTCTTATGGCACACGCCGGCAGGGGAGGATTAGCGCCATTGCCGCGCATGGGGGGTGGAAAGGGTGTTGGTGCTTCACTGGGGTCTCGGCGGGTCAGTGGCAGATGCCCGCCGGGCTTCTTGGCTTTCTTTCTCGCCCCCGCCGTCGCTCACCTTCAACCCACACCATGCGGGGTAGGCTCCCGCAGTCCTTTAGACGAAAGTCCCTTTTCGCGCTACAGTCCCTTATCTTCCGGGCTCACCTTCGTTCTTCAGATGCGGGTGGGCTCTCGCGGGCCGTCAGCTGATCTGGGTCACTCTTCCAGTGATACGGCAGTCTTCACGCGGGGTGGGCACCCGCTCGGCTGTCTTCGGCCCCGTGGTCTATCTTGCGTGTCGGCGCCGGCTCTCGGGGTCAACTCAGTCGCGGCCGATGCGGGTGGGCACCGCACGGCTCGCTCATCTCCGGGCTCTTCTCATGCCCCGTGGGACATCCCGCCGGTGTGGGGTGGGCTCCCGATTGTGGAAATATGGATTTTCCTGGTCAGTTATGTCCCCTATCTTGGACCCCAACGGTTCTATGTGCATATCACAAGTACATATATGTTCCCTCCAGTTCCAGTTTTGATGACGCAAACACATGTGCGTCCACCGTCAACATGTCCTCTGTCAGATCCGCCATGAATGGGCTGGATATTCGCTTCCTAAATATGAAAGGCCACCGGCTTTATATGGTTCACTTATGCCATTTTTACAGTCCAGGCAAGTAGGCCCTGATTCTGTCATCAAACTCTTCTTGCCTTCTGCCTCTGAAAGCTCCAGTCCGAGCCTGCATCTGTGACCATGAACTTTGTCTCATTCTCTGCGCGGCTCACGAAGCCTGACATCAGCCTACTCTCTGCCAAGAACTGTATTTCACCGTCGAATTATCTGCTTCCCCCTCAGCCGATGCATTCCTGCCTAGTAGTTTAAGTAAACATTCTTCCAGTTACCAAGCAAAAAGGCCCAACTTCTCTGTCCTCATGCAAGTAATTCATAGCCCTGTTACCAGGGAATATTCCTACCCCCTCGCATTCAGTGTAGACACTTAGACGCTTGTACACGCACGCACAGTCAGTATAGAATAGATTCTGTCCGAAAGTCCTTCTTTTATGGATAACATAGTTCTTTAAACATAGGATGTTAGATATGATTTGGGATTAGGTTGACTTGACCCCCCAGACTTCTTGTCTCCACACGTAGAGCTAAATGTCAAGTCCCCTTCACCCCCTAGTTACACGTCAATTACACGTCAGACTGCTGCGCGCGCATCCATGCCAAGTATTATCTTATAGACCCACCTATACATGACATCACACCCAATTATGTTCCTTTTTTGCCTTATTACACCCATTTCTGGTTACGAAGAACAACTCGTCATTTTCCTTATCAATTGTTACGCCTACTGCATTTACTTCATTGTCATATATGTACTATAAAAGTCATTTCTTGTCAATAAAGTGTGTTCTTCACTTCCTGAACCCCCGTGGTGATGGAACTTGAAGCATCCGATTATAATCGATCACCGGAATAAAGCCCATTCCGAAACTCTAATATCACGGATTCTGCCTCTCATTTTACTGAGCTATTTTATAATGTTTCTGTATCAAATTCAGTCCCGGTAAAGGAGAAATATTTACCACATGATGGCGCCCGAACAGGGACACTTTCTCATCTCACGCGCCGGCGGTGCGTTGCAGGCCCGGTCTCCTGCCACAGCTGGACGGACAATAACGCGTACCAGCAGGATTTCCTGTATCTCCCTCCGGTCAAGCGGGGGCGACTGAGACTGCGATCAACACCCAGACGAGGCGGTGAGAAGTGCGAAGTATCCCGACCAGAGCCTAGCTGAGAGAGCAAGATCCGAGGTATACAGAGACCCACCAGTCCGAAGTCAAGCCCAGTGTCCGACGAGTCGAGTCGATTCCAGTCCAGTCCGAGTCAAGTTCAAGTTACTGAGGCCATCTGTTTCCGAAGCTACCCGGTGAGTACCATTGCTGGGGAGGCATTTCTGACGTGCACATAGGTTGTGCCGGTCAAGACGGGTTTGGGTACACAAATCCGGTCTGCACTGTTTTAGCAGTGTATCTGTACTGTTTAGCAGTATATCAAGTATTCCGAAGTATTCCGAAGTGTCTAGTTATTGTCTAGTTATTGTCGAGAATTAAGCGTGGTGATTAGTTATGCAGACGATCATCATTGTTGTTTCAGTTAAAGGTTTAATGTTTAATGTTTAAAGTGTTTAAGTATATCGTGGTATGAATGACTGTTCATTATCGTGTTTATTGTATTAAGTCTGTTCAAAATTCAAGTATCAGGTCAAAATCAAGTATAAGGTTAGTTCTCAATATGCCGCTCTTTTCGAAATTAAGACAGATCACTACCAGAAAAGGGGTTCTCGAAGAAGCTGTCCCTATTCCTCCTAGGGACACCCCAGGGCACTTTATGTATCACAAACATGGATTAGACGCTATATTATTTCTTGATTTATGGGTAGACTATACCAAGGGATTACCAGAAAGTCAGAGGTGGCCCACAGCGGGGACCTGGGATGCAGAGTGCATCATGAAAGTCGAGGAAGAGTTATGGAAAAGGAAAGTCAGACAGTCACAGAAAGACGCCGTTGAATTATGGCGTAAAGAATCACATAGGCGAACAGAAAAAGCACGTAGACAGGAAGAGAAGAGTAAAGAGAATTCCAATAAAGTTCGAGAGAATCTATTAATTGAGGAAGGTATCCGAGTGAAATCAGAGCAAGTAGACAGACAAAGAAATGCCCTTATGAATGGTATGTATCCCCTTCTGGCCGAAGGATTACCTAAGGCTACTCCAGAAACACCAAAAGACTTGCCAACCCCATTGTTCCCAATAAAGGTACATCCTAAGGGGCATCCTAGAACCGCAGAAGATGTTTTTCTTTCCTCATATTTAGATGACGCAGCTCCCGAGTATGCTAATTCTGCCCCACATAGACCGCATACCAGGGAGGTTCAACGCCAAGATCCAGTGCCCGTATCCCTACAGCAACAAATCGAGTCACAAGTTCCGGCAAGCACATCTGTTTCTGTATCCGCCCCTACAGCTACTTCTATGGCGGTGTCCACACCTGTAGTTGCTGTGTCACGTTCAACGAATCCTTTTACACCCGACGCCCCAGATGGGGCCGCGGGAGGAGCTACTAATGTCTTTTCTACGCCACCCAGAACAAATAAACTTACTTTTCAAGAGTCAGCGCATTCACGTACACCCAAATTCGTAAGTGATCGTACGCTTAAGGAACTTCTTATAGATTGTAGATATGACCCGGTGCTCGGTAAGGAGGACGAAATGATCCTGGCATCATTACGTATCAGACGAGCCGCAGGGTATTTAGCGAAGCTACCAGGAATGACTGCGCATCTAGATAAAATATATCATTTTGTTCAAACAGGGCGAGATCCAGAATGTATTAACAGAGCTATGGAATACCAGAAAGTAGAGATACAGGGGGAACTGTTACGTTTCCTCATAAACTGTGTGATCAGAAATCAAGACCGACCGGGGGTAGATCCGGAAGCAATGAAAATTCTTACAAAATGGAGCCAGAATATATCAGAAGGGAGACACGATAAGCAAAATTGTATAATAGCCATGTGCCGAAAGATCCGTAAAGAAATAGAACGCCTACACGAGGAGAGATTAGAGACAGACGAGTTCGAACAAAGCGAGGAAGAAGGGTCAGGACTGTCCACAGGACAGTCGGACACCATAGCCTATGTAGGTAGAGGAAGATCTTGTAATAGGAATAAGACTAGATATCATACTGACTCAATACATCCGATATGTCCAGATAATAACAGGAATTTTCAAATACCTATAATTAATATAAGGTCTAACGAGCATTCGTTCCAAACCGCCGACAAACTACTCCGAGAACGAAGGGGTTATCATTTTCTCGATTCTATGGATGAACAAGATTTAGCAAGGGCAGCTGTCCATTGGGTGGACAGTCCCGGAAAATATAGTGATGAGACAGTAGTACGCACATTTTTGAATCTTACCCCAGATGAACAAAGGTTAGCTGGGATTTATATGATTCAACAACTCATTGTACTATATCGGAGTCAGCATTCGGACCCTGGTCCCTTGCCTGACATACTGACTGAATTACTTATGAATAAATGGAGAGGTCCAGGTACTGAATTAATTAAAGAAATTCTAGAATCAAGAAAGCAGTATATTCTTTTTGTATGTTCAGAACATGTTCCATTGTCCGTCAAGGAAAGAACTACGTATCACATAGATAGACAGAATCCCTTACGAGAAGTGCACCCAATAAAGGGTGAGGACAATCAGTTTAAACGCGTATTTGTATATACGCCTATATCGAAAATAGAATTGTTACAAATGAAGAAAGTGGTACCCAGTCATGACAAAGACCCAGCGGGTTTTCACCGAGAAATTAAAGACATGTTACTCATGGGAGAGTATACCTACCCCGACATTATGACAATATTAAAGGTGTTGATGCCTGCTGGCATTTATGAGAAACTCAAGGAAAAAGAGTGGGAGGTAGGTGATCAAAAGATAGAATGGTCAGCATTAGAAGCGGAAGAAAGGGCCCGAGACCCGGGTGCAGGGCTTGGGGACAAAACTAAGGCATTACCAGGATTACTAGTACATGTACTGCCGCGTTTATTAACTACGAAAAAGGAAGATTGGGGTACAATTTCAGCCTGTAAGCAGAAGCAAGATGAAGACACTAGTGATTACTATGCCCGTTTTGAAAAATGTTTTGGTATAAATAGTGGCATAAAAGCAAGTAGCGAATCATACCCACATCTGTTTGTAACAAAATTAGTAGAAAATGCTCTGCCCCCAGTAAAGAATAGAGTATTAAAATTCGAGAGTACCTGGCAAGGTAACACTCCATCACAAATGTTACAAATGTTACAGTACCATCACAATAGAATTAGAGAGGAACAAGAACATGAACACAGACGCATGAAAGACACGAAAATGAAAATGTTAGTTTCCCAGACAGTTCCAGCTGAAGGACATAAAAGGGGTATGACACATTCCGATTCAGCAGGACCTGTAAAAGGGACATGCAATTATTGTAAAAAGCCAGGCCATTACGTACACGATTGTCCAGTTTTAAAACATAATATCGCCATAGGCAAAACGCAAGAAAGATCACGGCCACTCAGACAAGATCAGAATGAACAAGGAGCTATGCAGCATGCCCAGGCCATGCCAGCCGCACAACAGCCAATACAGTTTGTGCCAGCTGCACCCCCATTGCCTGTTGCTGCCACACAAACAACAACACGACAAATGTATCAGACCGCACAGTATGAATATCCCGAGTATCAGCGTTACGCATGAACAAGCCTCGAGAGGGAAGTTGACTTACCCCTTATTGAAATCCCAGTAGACCAAGAAGGACCTTATGTACATAGTAAATTATTAGGCCAAGATAGAAAATTTCTACTCGATACAGGGGCAAGTCGAACGACCATAAAACGTAGTGAAGTTCCAGGGGCACCCCTCTCAGGCTCACAGAATATTTCCCTTGGTTTTTCAGGAAAACCTATTGTTAATGAAGTGTCACAACCTCTGCCACTTACGATAGGACCTTTGACCCGAACTACAGATTTATTGCTTACTAAATCATGTCCAGAAAATCTATTAGGAATAAAAACGTTAAAAGCTCTAGGAGCTATAATATGTTGTTCTCCGGAAGGAGTAAGATTGTTTTTACGTGATTTTAAAGGTCACTATGTGTCTAGAGACATGGATCCCCGATTACAGATTTTACCTACACGTCTATGGGCACAAGGCCCTACTGATGTTGGATGCATGAATATTACTCCATATCGAGTCACATTAAAGGCAGGAGTGGTGTTACCACGAATGCGACAATACAAGTTGCCACCAGATGCTGTAGTGGCTTTACTACAAATCATTGACGAGCTCATTGCCCAAGGAGTAGTTGTGGAAACAGACTCCAATATATGTAATTCACCGATAATACCGATTCTTAAACGAACAGATCCGAAGGCCCCGCCAGTATATCGATTGGTTATTGATCTGCGCGAGTTAAACAAATGCATTGTGCCACAATTCCCTGTGGTCCCAGATATCTCGTCATTACTGACAGCTATTGATTCCGAAGCGACATTCTTCACTGTAATCGATCTCAAGAATGCCTTTTTCAGCGTCCCAATAGATCCGGAAAGCCAATATTTGTTCGGATTTAGTTTAAATGGACGTAGCTTTAAATTCTCACGCGCACCTCAAGGATTTACAGAAAGCCCCAGCATCTATAGCCAAGCACTGAAACGAGAACTTGACAGTATCCACATGCCAGTTAACACTGCTCTGCTTCAATACGTCGATGATCTGCTGATCACCGCAAGAAGTGAACCTGAATGTGAGAAAGCATCACTGACAGTTTTACAATTTCTAGCCGAAAAAGGGCACAAGGTGTCCCCTTCTAAGCTGCAATTCTGTGTCCAGCGAGTTGTTTATCTTGGACACTCGCTGGACAAGGAGGGAAGGCAGCTTACACCCGACCGCATTCAGTTGATAGCTAACATGCCAATACCCAAGACACAAAAGGAGGTGCGGGCTTTCATAGGCCTCACTTCATATTGTAGACAGTGGATCCCGCAATATGCATTCCTAGCAAAACCACTCATTCAGTTGACAACTCAGGAGGCAGCCACACCGACTGTTCTCCCTTGGACTCAGGAACACACACAAGCTTTTGAAAACCTAAAGAAAACTTTATGTCAAGCACCAGTTTTAGCAACGCCATGTTACAGAAAACAGTTTACACTCTTTGTTACAGAACGCGAAGGTACTGCTTTGTCAGTACTCACACAGGAACAAGCAGGAGCACACAAACCATGTGCTTATTTTTCTAGTACATTAGATCCCGTAGCTCAGGCTTTGCCTGCATGTCTGAAATCAGTGGCAGCAACAGCTTTAGCAATCAGACAAAGCGATGCCATAGTGTTAGGACATCCATTGACAGTTCAAGTACCACACGCAGTAGAGGTTCTTGTAAATAGAACACAAACACAACACTTGACCGTAGCACGACTTACAGGGTATGAACTTACATTGTTTCAGCCACATATAGAAATAAGACGCTGTAACACATTGAATCCTGCCACACTTTTACCAGTAGTCGGAACAGACCCACTAGCCCATGACTGTATTGAAGTTATTACTGTAACGACAAAACCCAGACAAGACTTGACCGATGTTCCATTGTCAGATCCAGACTTGACATTTTATGTCGATGGTTCATGCATGAGAACAAGTACAGGAGAGTTAGTAGCCGCTTATGCAGTCACAACAGATACTGAAGTCATTGAAACTAATCGTATAAATACTTTGTCAGCTCAAGCCGCAGAGCTCATCGCTCTGACACAAGCCTGTATTCAAGCCACGAATAAAAAAGTCAACATATACACTGATTCACGTTATGCATTCGGAGTGGTACATGACTTCGGCGTGCTGTGGCGAGAGAGAGGTTATTTAACTTCCCACGGTGCCCACATTCAGCACGGACCCCTCATTCATGCATTATTAGATGCAATACATCTACCCACTGCAATATCAATTATGAAATGTAAAGCCCATACAAAGGTTACTGATACCATTTCCCAAGGCAATGATCTAGCCGACAGAACAGCTAAACTGACTGCTCAAACTCAAACCCCCGATATGACTAAGACAATAGTCCCGACACCGACACATTGTATGACAGTTAAAGATCCTACTCTTGACGTAATTGACATACAGACACATGCTACACCAGACGAAATAAAGAAATGGACTGAATTAGGAGGGATCCAAACGGACCAAGGATGGATGATGAAGGAAAGGTCTGTATGGTTCCTTCCTGATTCAATGGTCCAAGTTGTAATTAACACTATACATAGTCCGGCACATCTAGGAGAAAAAGCTATGCTAGACAGCATTCAACACATTTGGTTTAATAAACATTTACGAGCAGCAGCCAAACAAAAGGTCCGTACCTGTATGATCTGTTGCCAGTTCAACCCAGGAAAAAGTGTTCCCGTAGAACAGGGTGGATTTCATCCTCCTGATCACCCTTTTGAAGTCCTACAGATGGATTATATCCAGATGGAACGATGTCGAGGATTCAAATATGTTCTCGTAGTTGTCTGCGCTCTGTCCCGTTGGACGGAGGCGTACCCGGTTTCAGATTACACTGCCCCGACTACTGCCAAACAGTTGGTTCGAGAATTCTTCCCACGATACGGTTTACCACGTGTTGTCTACTCAGATAACGGCCAGCCGTTCTCATCCGAATTAATGAAACACGTTTCACTTCTGTTAGGATATCAGTGGAAATTTCACTGTGTCCGACATCCCGAGGCAGCAGGTCTCGTAGAAAGACATAACCAGATACTGAAAATCAGACTGTCCAAAATATGCAGAGAGAAAGGGGTCGACTGGATAGTAGCATTACCAGTTGCACTCTTTTACATGAGAATGGTAGCACACTCTAGAACAGGGCTATCCCCGTATGAGGTGATCTTCGGTAGACCACCGAATATGTGGGGGACGCCTATACCACGCAAAATAACTGATGTTGACTGTAATATGCTGACAGATTACTTGGCTTCCTTGATGTCTGCACTACAATCTTCTCGTTCACAGGTAGCTGCAGCCTTTCCCGACAACACTGAGGTGAAACCCCATGACGTTGTTCCGGGTAATCTTGTCTTTGTGAGAAATTTTGACCGAAAGACTCAGCTGGAGCCCAGGTGGAAAGCACCCAAGTTGGTTCTGCTGACCACAAGAACAGCCGTGAAGATCGAGGGCCGCAAGGGCTGGATTCATTCAAGCCACATCAAGAAATTTCATGGACTATCTTCGGATACAGACATTGTGCCCTGCACTCCCTCACAGATTGATACAAAACTCCCTTTTGTTGAACTGAACAAATCTGAAAATTACAAACTAAAGCTTAGGCCCACCAAGTCGAGCAATTTGATTGTTTAAGTCCTCTCCAAGGTGAAGCGGTTGAATTGTCTCTGACATGTATCCCTTGGACCTGAGTAGAGAAAATACCCGAAAAATGTTGAAACGACAGGCGTATTGTAAATCACTGCGTAGCCACTGCATAGTGACATTATTAATTTTGTTTTTATTGAGTCTTTTAATAATCATTACAAGTATGTTGTTGCACATATATTACCCTATTTCTAGACATGTTTATAATGTTGCTGCTGAACATTCTTTTAGTGACTTACCTCCGCATGAATTGTCTTATAGACTTGCGCTGCGCAATAACACTTTCATTAGTATGTTACATCATTCCCATCAGACTAGTAATGCCACCAATTGTTGGGTGTGTGGCCGACTCCCTCCCTATCAGAATTATGAAGGAGTCCTGCCTTTCTTTCCACATCCATTTACACATAATGGCTCCTGTGGAGCATGGTTTAGCTTAATTAATTCCATAGACTCAGACACAGCAGTTTACCGAGATCATTGGGTATGGGGAAATCTGAACCTAGCTTTACTCAAGGTCTGTTACCCTGACAAGGAGGGTCGCCCCAAAAGAACAGGAACTGATCTAGAAAATGAAGTATATGGATTAGGTAATTTTACACCTAATCTCATGATTCTAAATGTCGTATCTGAAATTGAACTAGTCTTACCCACCATGTCAGTATTTCCAGCGAAGGGTGAATTGTGTGTAAGAAAGGTTGGTTCCATACATATGGGCCATAGTAAATGCACTACTATAGTAGAATTCAGTGATCAAGGAAAATCTTCATTTAGAGCTTCTCGCCACTCCTACTTTATATGTGGTCAGACTGCATATATGCGTCTACCTCTAGATTGGGATGGTACCTGCTACATAGCATTCCTTTTGCCACCTGTTTTCCTAGCACCTCCTGATTATTATAGAAATATTCATTTAGTACACAACAGAGAACGGAGAGATCTCCCCATTGTCGATTACACTGAGACGGCATGGGACAAGTATGTAGATTTTAATAAAGGCATCTTTCCCTATATAGGTACTGTTACTAATAGTAAACTGATACGTAGATTAACTAGAACCCTTGAAGCAATAGTGAATGAAACTATTTCCGTCTTAGGCAATTTAACGGAAGAGCAGTCTGCTATGCGGATTGTTGTGCTTCAAAATCGTCTTGTCCTTGACGTCATCCTGGCTGATAGAGGCGGAGCTTGTAGGGTCATCGGATCAAGCTGCTGCGTATTCATACCAGAAAATTCGCCATCTGTATATAAAGCCATCACTCGCCTTCATAAGATTGTAAGCCAGATACACCAGAACCCCGGCACTTGGACTTGGTCCAGTTGGTTTTGGAATGCGGTATCAGCCTGGGGATGGAGAGTTTTATCCTTCCTAGGTATTGGCCTTCTCATACTATTCAGTTGCTGTCTATGCCTACAATGTGGACCAGCGATTTGTGGTCTGTGTGCCACATCGTGCATTCCACATCAAGATTTTCATTCAAGATCCCGGAAGAAGAAAGAAGAACAAATGATGCTATATGAACAGATCAATGGATTGATGAAGATTGATATCTCTTGAAGGGCAAGAAGGGGACAAGGAGGGAATGTGGAAATATGGATTTTCCTGGTCAGTTATGTCCCCTATCTTGGACCCCAACGGTTCTATGTGCATATCACAAGTACATATATGTTCCCTCCAGTTCCAGTTTTGATGACGCAAACACATGTGCGTCCACCGTCAACATGTCCTCTGTCAGATCCGCCATGAATGGGCTGGATATTCGCTTCCTAAATATGAAAGGCCACCGGCTTTATATGGTTCACTTATGCCATTTTTACAGTCCAGGCAAGTAGGCCCTGATTCTGTCATCAAACTCTTCTTGCCTTCTGCCTCTGAAAGCTCCAGTCCGAGCCTGCATCTGTGACCATGAACTTTGTCTCATTCTCTGCGCGGCTCACGAAGCCTGACATCAGCCTACTCTCTGCCAAGAACTGTATTTCCCCTTCGAATTATCTGCTTCCCCCTCAGCCGATGCATTCCTGCCTAGTAGTTTAAGTAAACATTCTTCCAGTTACCAAGCAAAAAGGCCCAACTTCTCTGTCCTCATGCAAGTAATTCATAGCCCTGTTACCAGGGAATATTCCTACCCCCTCGCATTCAGTGTAGACACTTAGACGCTTGTACACGCACGCACAGTCAGTATAGAATAGATTCTGTCCGAAAGTCCTTCTTTTATGGATAACATAGTTCTTTAAACATAGGATGTTAGATATGATTTGGGATTAGGTTGACTTGACCCCCCAGACTTCTTGTCTCCACACGTAGAGCTAAATGTCAAGTCCCCTTCACCCCCTAGTTACACGTCAATTACACGTCAGACTGCTGCGCGCGCATCCATGCCAAGTATTATCTTATAGACCCACCTATACATGACATCACACCCAATTATGTTCCTTTTTTGCCTTATTACACCCATTTCTGGTTACGAAGAACAACTCGTCATTTTCCTTATCAATTGTTACGCCTACTGCATTTACTTCATTGTCATATATGTACTATAAAAGTCATTTCTTGTCAATAAAGTGTGTTCTTCACTTCCTGAACCCCCGTGGTGATGGAACTTGAAGCATCCGATTATAATCGATCACCGGAATAAAGCCCATTCCGAAACTCTAATATCACGGATTCTGCCTCTCATTTTAATGAGCTATTTTATAATGTTTCTGTATCAAATTCAGTCCCGGTAAAGGAGAAATATTTACCACACGATCACCGTGGTTAGCTCACTGTAGGCCCGGGGCACTTCCACGCAAGGGCGGCTCACGGCGGGGTCATGAGGTGCGGGGTAGGCTCCCGGTCACCTCGCGTCACGCCTGGGGCTTTGCATCTGCCAGCAGGCGAATAGCCGTTCCTCGCTCGGGGCTCGTCGCGCGCCCCACGGCGATCAGGCGCTCCTAACGCCTTCTCCAGGGGCGCCCTGCACACGGGCAGCTCTCTCCCCCTTTTCCCACTGCTGCTGGGCTGCTGCACGCAAGGGCACAGCCCCCTCGTCGCCAATGTGGTAATTGGGCCCTCAGGCCCTCATGCATACAAATGAGGGACGCAAGACACAGGATGGCTGGTACTGTAAACTGGCCAGGAGCACGTGCGCTCGGCCCCTTTTATTGTCAGGGTCACCTGACTGGTGACGCCTGTGGTGGGTGGGTGTTCAGTGTGGGTTACATGTCAACTGGAACACTAGAACGTATCCAGCCGGATACTACACTCCCTATGCCCGGGATGGTACAGACACCGTGTAGAGAGAAATGCGCTGTTCACTTATAAACAGCACAATTTAGCACTAACGTAGCAGTATTTTGCATGTTCGTAAGCTTTTTTCAGAAGGCTAAGGAGGCAGTAGGAGATCAAGCGATTAACAGCAGATCACAGAAAAAAGCAAAGTGGCATAGCCTGGATTAAAACACTAGGGCGCTCTGTTTCCACATAGTATCCACCACATTTCTCTGGAGGCAGCAAGGTCCGCATAGTGAGTTTTGGCTTAGTGCAGGCCCGACATGCTTTGCAGCAACATTCAGCGTGCCCAATGGCAGCCCTTCTTTAGAATGCCATAGGTCTCGCATTTAGGAGAGTTTGAGTTATTGGCATTGTAAATGACAATAGCTGAAACTCTCACAAATGCGAAACATATTGTTTTACAAATATTTGTTTGTGAGTTGTTCCCAAGTGCTCCATGCCGCGCTTGCACTTAATAGAGGCCGCGCCCCTTTCTTTAGACGCAGCTCAAGCAAGCGTGGCGTGATGCGCTTGGAAACAAACAATATTTGCAAT
Source organism: Triturus cristatus (assembly GCF_964204655.1). NCBI lineage: Eukaryota > Metazoa > Chordata > Amphibia > Caudata > Salamandridae > Triturus > Triturus cristatus. The sequence goes on along the minus strand of NC_140593.1, from coordinate 36,589,356 downwards.
TCAATAGGTCTCGCATTTGCGAAAAGATAAGCTATTGATATTTACAGTGCCAATAGCTCAACCTCTCCTATTGCATTGCAAATGCTTGTTTTTTTAGTTTATGCTGCCCTGGCCCGCCTGCCCTGGCCCGCCTGAAAGTGCATTTTGTATCGCACAATTGTACCGCACTTTCAGCTCGAGTGGGTCACTTTTTTTAGGTCTCGGCTCTAGACGGTGCACATGCGCTGTCTGGAACAGAGACCTGCAGTATGTACTTCTGGGCATCCAGCCCGCGCAAAGTCTTTGCATTTGCTGGACTCACCGTCGCTCTATTTTCCCTCCTCCCCATTTTTGAAGGGCATGTATACGTCATGCCTCTTCCATGTTTTGCCCTCCCTAAGCGATTAGCCCTACTACTCCCGGACCTACGCAGCAGCTGCTTTAAGGCATCGTTTCTACACTACTTTTGTATTATTTCATTAAGAGTGCTTTTCAACAGCGCTTTTAACGACCACTCCAAGCTCTTTTCACAAGCGTTTTTCACAAGCGCTCCTGGTTTTTAGGTCAAGCCCAGGGCTCGAGTCGGGGTACCACGCGGGTGGACGGCGTCCCCCCACTTATTTTACCGGGTGGACGCCGTCCCCCCTGCGCAAAAGCTGGCCGCATTGAGGGCTTCACGAGGAAAACATAATCCCAGCACACCACCAAATAAAGCAAGAGAGGAAACGGCGCACGCTCACTAGGGGCCCGGGTTTGGAATAGGAAGGAAGTGTGATGACAACGCCGAGGTTTGCTGGTGGCAGCTTGCCCCCTTCACCTTTCGTGACGACACTTCCTGTCGTGACGTCACTTCCGGCGACACCACCTAACTTGGAGCGTCCCCCCACTTCTTTTTTTAGGACTTGTGCCCTGGTCAAGCCTAGCATAGCAGCGCATGCGCTACTCGCTTTGCAAGGCATGCTGTATTAGGGTATGTTTTAGAAGTGGTGTGGAAGCCCCGCTCATATTTTTCATTGGCTGGCGTCATCGTCCATGGTAAATGCTGGCTTCCGATTGATAATGAGGATTCTTAGTCCCTTCTTGCTACTGCCCTGTCTCCTTTCGGGACTGCCCATCAGGACTGGATCTTTTACTTGCGGCGTTACACTGTCTCCTTCATTAGTCGGTAGGCACTATAGTTTTTACACAATGGCGACAGCTTGTCTGGTATTTTTATTCTGGGTTTTCACGTGCGGCTGTAGAGCCTGAGAACAAGGTCAGCGGAGCCGTTGTAAGCTAGAGAACCAGATCAGCAGAGCCACTCTAGAGCCAGCGAACCAGGTCAGCAGAGCCGTTGTACAGCCAGAGAACCAGGTCAGCAGAACCGTTGTAGAGCCAGAGAACCAGGTCAGCAGAGCTGCCATAAAGCCAGGGAACCAGGTCAGCAGAGCCGTTGAAGAGCCAGAGAACCAGGTCAGCAGAGCTGCTCTAGATCCAGAGAACCAGGTCAGCAGAGCTGCTGTAGAGCCAGAGAACCAGGTCTGCAGAGCCGTTGTAGAGCCAAAGAACCAGGACAGCAGAGCTGCTCTAGAGCCAGAGAACCAGGTCAGTAGAGCTGCTCTAGAGCCAGAGAACCAGGTCAGCAGAGCTGCTGTAGAGCCAGAGAAACCAGGTCAGCAGAACTGCTGTAGAGCCAGAGAAACCAGGTCAGCAGAGCTGCTTTAGAGGGAGAGAATCAGGTCAGCAGAGCTGCCGTAGAGCCAGAGAACCAGGTTGTTGGAAAACGAGGCAGTATCTGTGAGGCCTTCACTAATAACATGTCACATTTGTCCTTCACTGGGAACCAAACACCCTATTGTAGCACTTGACTCTCTGAGGGTAGCGTTGTAGAGCGGTCTAAGGCTTACTCAAGGGAGATGGTGTGGGCTAGTGATCGCCATTTACAAGTACGCAGAAATAACATTCAATAATTGATTGTCCAGTCTGTACTTTGCTTCATAAAAGTAGGAGTACATTTATTAAACACACACACCACTCAGTACTATGCATCAATTTACAAATATACATAAGCTGTTGGAATTACTTTGTGACATTGCATACCATCTCCACCCCTCCAGCGGGGGGGTGGGGTCTAGTACCACCACTCCCATGTATGCACATCATCTTGCCTGCCCTCTAATGCAGTGTGTTGACACAACCTGGGGTGAGGGCCTTGCCAACTGGCACAAGCCCAGTGGCGACCCACCCCATCATCTCAACAAGCATTAAACATAGGTACACCGCCTGACTGAGCATCACATACTGACCGTACAGTATACAGCTCTACATCTTAGTGGCTAGCAGTCTGGGTTGTTCTTCACCTAACACAGTAGCAAGAATACATGTTTGGGCATCACTTTAAATGAGGTACTCAGCATAGCTAATAACAGTTGTAATGCATTGCAATTAAAGCCCCTAAAAGGCATCACAGTTAAAACCACAGGATAAAGCATATACAACTAGGCACCCTAGCAGGAATGTCTAGCAACATAACCCCACTTTGCTTATGACTTCACATTACACATGTGACTTTCAGTCCCAACAAGAAACAATATCACATGGATGCACCCTTGTGCAACTTCACCATTCCACCTCAAGGGGGAGTCATCTCATTGACCATCCAGGTTTAACCTTTCACTCTGTAGTGAAGTCTCAAGCATCAACTGTCAGCTGCTGAACTAAAGTCCCAGCATTAATGAAGCTTTAAAAACCATGGCTAACCCTTGAGGGGGTTCATTCTTGTAAGTCCCCCAGAAACTGAGAGTGGGACTCTTCATCTTCGTGCTGGGGGAGACTGCGTTGCTCCTGCAGCTCCCCCAGTACCTTGGCACACACCTGGCAGTGACCCCGTTTTCCTAGGGCCACCCTACACACAGAAAATGGGCATTTTCATGCATGCCTGTCCAGGCTCTGCAAAGCATTATGGGGCTAGTGTCTCCTTCTCCTCGCATATTGTAGCAGCGGCTCTCCCACTGCTCCGGGGAGAGCCGCGATGTGTTTTTGGCCACCTCGGATCCTCGCTGGGGGCCCGGTCCCATCCGGACCCCCTTCCCCTCAGGTGAGTGTACCCACGACTCGGGTAGCCTACCCCCGGCTGCCCCCCCACCGACTCCCCATCTGTCCAGCACCCTCGTGTGCTGCCGCGGGAGCCGGCACCTATGTTCTGGTCTGCCTGCCCCTCTGTTCTGGTCTGCCCACTCCAGCGAGCAGACATGAGGCTTTCTCCCGTCTGGCGGGTCCTCGGGGGAGTGCGACGGCACTCCCCCCGCCTCCGCCTCTGCCTTCTCTCCAGAGCAGCTTGGTGACAGCTGCTGATGGATTAACCTGTAGCTCCACCCATCTTCTCTTCTTGGAGAGGAGACCTTTGCCCTTGGAATGCTTGTCATGAAGGGCTAGGCCTCTGATGCTACAACTTGGGGAGGAAGGTAATTAATCCAGCCTGGCAGGGTCAGCCCCAGCCATGCTCTGGTTATGAGTTGAGTCAGAGGGATGTGACATTTCTGGATGACCCAAAAGCAGTACAGATATGACTTTGGACTCTGCAGAAAACTTCTTCTCACCTAAGTTACTGTGGACTTTAGTGCGTCTGGAATTTGTAGGCCCTAGGGAAGTGAAACTATCCCAAATGGTCCCCCTCCTCATAGGGGAATACTGATGTGCTCTTTCAGTGAAACCATTAAAGCACACTGACTTTCCCTTCCATGTTTCTTCCCATTGTATAAAACCTATTTCATATCACCACCCATGTGAGAAGGGGGCCTGATATATGCTGTCCACTAGTTCTAGTGGGCACCTTGTATCAGTCCAAACAACCCCTTATGGTAAATGGTTAAAGACAACCTTTATTGAAAGCTATCCTAGTGGTAGCTATGGAGAGCAGCCTTCAGGCTAAGTCTTGAAGGAATGTAAAGCAGCTTGTTTTACCAGTCCATAATCCCTTGAATGATCAAATTAAAAGACAACCACACCAGGTATATATTTAAAATATATGTATTTAGGTTAACACACACCCCTCTCGACTCTTTATGAGACTGGAGTTCGAAGTACTTAAGTTACAAGATAGCAATCATCAGTAATAGCACAAATACACGTTTGGGCCCTAGGGGCGTACCAAACCATATACCAAAAAAGTGGTATAAGAACCACGACTGGAATAGACACTAGGCCTATAACCTGTAGAATCGCTGGGACCCCAAGGAACCACCCAAGGTAGTGACACAGGGGACCCCCGGGGACTGTATGCAGTGTGTAAACACAACCGTGGGTTCCCGTTATCTTCTATGGGCAATGTCGCAGTTGGAAATTTAAAGATTAGGGACACTTCTAATCGAGTCAGGACAAAACCCTTTTGGACTTAGGTAGTTCTAGGGCTAGCACCCACGTGAGCACCGGAGTACTCGAGTTACCTCACCCAGGGAAGCCGGGTGCATAGGTGTCTTTTGGTGTCGGGTCGTGTCGTCGATTTCAATGGAAGCCTGCAAAGAACTGCTGCTGCCGTGAAGAGGAGAAGTGTCCGGAGAGATCCAAGCCTGTATCTAGGATGTAAGGAACCTGAAAGTAGAGGGAACAGAGTCTGGGTCACTAGCCAGTGACCGAGGCCAGGATGGACCAATGCCCACAGATGTCGGGTGCTTCAGGTAAGTTGATGGGTGTCTTGACTCTTCAGCCACGAGGTCCAGGAGGTGTTGGCGAAGTCCACGTGCCGGATTCGAGCTGTTCCATGAAGTCGGTCGAGTGCTGCAGTGTCGGCAACCAGAATGGACCAAACAAGCCTTGGCGACGGCAAGTCACTGGAATTCAGAGAAAGGTCTGTGGTGCAGACCAGCAAATGAACACATAGATCCAGGCTATCCATATACCTGAATCCAATTGGTCGCGCACTGCTCGTCCTACCAGCGTGTTACCCCAAAGCATTATGGTCCATGAAGTAAGCATCAGCGGGTGCGCCTCTGCCAGAGTATTAAGCAAAATTAAAGTCGCGTTGGCCATCCCTGGACACGTGTTTCGAGGTTATTACCTCTCGTCAGCAGGGAATAGGCATGTGTGTAGGGTTGCTGCGTAGGCTGCCAAAAATTGTTCTCAGGTCCAGTACCGCTCGTGGCATTCAGGTGCGTAACCATGAGCTCGTCAGCCCCACCGGCTCAAGGGAGCCTGAATATTAACACAAATCCAATTGGTCGCACACTGCTCGACCTACCAGCGTGTTACCCCAAAGCATTGTGGTCCATGAAGTAAGCATCAGCGAGTGCGCCTCTGCCAGAGTCTTAAGCAAAAATCAATGTCGCGTTGGCCATCCCTGGACACGTGTTTCGAGGTTGTTACCTCTCATCAGCAGGGAATAGGCATGTGTGTCGGGTTGCTGCGTAGGCTGCCAAAATTTTTTTCTCAGGTCCGGTACCACTCGTGGCACGCAGGTGCGTAACCATGAGCTCGTCAGCCCCACCGGCTCAAGGGAGCCTGAATATAAACAAAAATCCAATTGGTCGCACACTGCTCGACCTACCAGCGTGTTACCCCAAAGCATTGTGGTAGGACGAGCAGAGTGCGGCCAATCGGACTTTTGTTTGTATTCAGGCTCCCTTGAGCCGGTGGGGCTGACGAGCCCATGGATCAGCACCTGCGCGCCATGAGTGGTACTTTACCTGAGAATACTTTTTTTTGGCAGCCTACGCAGCAACCCAACACATATACCTACTCCCTGCTGACGAGAGGCAACTACCTCGAAACACGTGTCCAGGGATGGCTAACGCGACACTTACTTTCACTCAAAACTTTGGCACAGGCGTACTCGCCGACGCTACTTCATGGACCACAATGCCTTGGGGTAACACGCTGGTAGGACGAGCAGAGTGCGGCCAATCGGACTTTTGTTTGTATTCAGGCTCCCTTGAGCCGGTGGGGCTGACGAGCCCATGGATCAGCACCTGCGCGCCATGAGTGGTACTTTACCTGAGACTACTTTTTTTTGGCAGCCTACGCAGCAACCCTACACATATACCTACTCCCTGCTGACGAGAGGCAACTACCTCGAAACACGTGTCCAGGGATGGCTAACGCGACACTTACTTTCACTCAAAACTTTGGCACAGGCGTACTTGCCGACGCTACTTCATGGACCACAATGCCTTGGGGTAACACGCTGATAGGACGAGCAGAGTGCGGCCAATCGGACTTTTGTTTGTATTCAGGCTCCCTTGAGCCGGTGGGGCTGACGAGCCCATGGATCAGCACCTGCGCGCCATGAGTGGTACTTTACCTGAGAATACTTTTTTTGGCAGCCTACGCAGCAACCCTACACATATACCTACTCCCTGCTGACGAGAGGCAACTACCTCGAAACACGTGTCCAGGGATGGCTAACGCGACACTTACTTTCACTCAAAACTTTGGCACAGGCGTACTCGCCGACGCTACTTCATGGACCACAATGCCTTGGGGTAACACGCTGTAGGACGAGCAGAGTGCGGCCAATCGGACTTTTGTTTGTATTCAGGCTCCCTTGAGCCGGTGGGGCTGACGAGCCCATGTATCAGCACCTGCGCGCCATGAGTGGTACTTTACCTGAGAATACTTTTTTTTGGCAGCCTACGCAGCAACCCTACACATATACCTACTCCCTATTGACGAGAGGCAACTACCTCGAAACACGTGTCCAGGGATGGCTAACGCGACACTTACTTTCACTCAAAACTTTGGCACAGGCGTACTCGCCGACGCTACTTCATGGACCACAATGCCTTGGGGTAACACGCTGGTAGGACGAGCAGAGTGCGGCCAATCGGACTTTTACATAGTATACCATATACTAGGGGCTTATAAGGCACTCCAGAATCCTAATAGATATGTACATGGAAACCATTTTAGAGAGGAAGCAACTAGGCTGTGGTGCTGATTAGCAGGGCCACAGCCAGACTAAGGTCGAAAAACAGCGAAACACCAGCAAAAAGTTGGGGTACCCATGTGAAGCAGATCCTACTCTCCCACAACCCAGCTCTGCATAATTCCTGCCACACCATTTAATTTGTAGCTGCTCCTGGTCTGCGCACACCAAGAATCTCACCTGTGTAGCCCTCACACTTGTGCACACGCATGTCCACACGTGTCTGCATGTAACCAGCCCGGTGCCCTTTACTCTGGCTGCAGTGCAGTGGCCTACTCTCACCAGGGGGATACCAGTAAAATCCACATGCAGTCTCTTTAATCATGAGTTCACTGTGGGTGAGTCCCAACCTATGAGGCTCTCCCACAGCAAAAGCTCCACATTTAGGTATTAAAAAAGCGAACAATCCGTGTGACTCAGATGGTGAGAACAATCTTCAAACACAGGTAGGCAGAGCAGTTCTAGAGCCAGAGAAACAGGTCAGCAGAGGTGCTCTAGAGCCAGAGAACCAGGTCAACAGAGCTGCTGTGGAGCCAGAGAACCAAGTCAGCGGAGCTGTTGTAGAGCCAGAGAATCAGGTCAGCAGAGCTGCTGCAGAGCCATAGAAACAGGTAAGCAGAGCCGCTGTAGAGCCAGATAACTGGGTCAGCAGAGCCTTTCTAGAGCCAGAGAACAAGGTCAGCAGAGCCTCACTAGAGCCAGAGAACCATGTCAGCAGAGCTGCTGTGGAGCCAGAGAACCAGGTCAGCAGAGCTGCTGTAGAGCCAGAGAACCAGGTCAGCAGAGCCGCTGTAGAGCCAGAGATCGAGGTCAGCAGAGCTGCTCTATGGCCAGAAAACTGGTCCAGAGAACCAGGTCAGCTAACCAGGTCAGCAGAAGTGTTGTAGAGCCAGAAAACCAGGTCAGCAAGCTGCTGTAGAGCCAAAGAACCAGGTCAGTTGAGCCGGCAAGGAGCTATAGAACCAGGTCAGCAGAGCTGCTCTAGAGCCAGAGAACTAGGTCATCAAAGCTGCTGTAGAGCCATAGAACCAGGTCAGCAGAGCTGCTCTAGAGCCAGAGAACCAGGTCAGCAGAGCCATTGTAGAGCTAGAGAACCAGGTCAGCGTAGCTGCTCTAGAGCCAGAGTACCAGGCCAGCAGAGCTGCTTTAGAGCCAGAGAACCAGGTCAGCAGAGCTGCTGTAGAGCCAGGGAACCAGGTCAGCAGAGCTGCTTTAGAGCCAGAGAACTAGGTCAGCAGAGCTGCTGTAGAGCCAGAGGACCAGGTCAGCAGAGCTGCTGTAGAGCCAGAGATCAAGGTCAGCAGAGCTGCTCTATGGCCAGAGAACTGGGCCAGAGAACTAGGTCAGCGAACCAGGTCATCAGAGGTGTTGTAGAGCCAGAGAACCACATCAGCAGAGCTGCTGTAGAGCCAGAGAACCAGGTCAGCAGAGCCGTTGTAGAGCCGGAGACCCAGGTCAGCAGAGCTGCCCTAGGTCCTGAGAACTGGGACAGCAGAGCCATTGTATAGCCTGAGAACCAGGCCAGCAGAGCAGTTGTAGAGCCTGAGACCCAGGTCAGCAGAGCTGCTGTAGTGCCAGATAATCAAGTCAGCAGAGCTGCTATAGAGCCAGGGAACCAGGTCAGCAGAGCTGCTCTAGAGCCAGAGAACCAGGCCAGCACAGTCACTCTGGAGCAAGAGAAAAATGTCCACAAACTGCTGTAGAGCCATAGAACCAGGTAAGCAGAGCTGCTCTAGAGCCAGAGAATCAGGACAGCAGAGCGGCTCTAGAGCCAGAGAACCAGGTCAGCAGAGCCGCTGTAGAGCCATAGAACGAGGTCAGCAGAGCTGCTATCGAACCAGAGAACCAGGTGAGCAGAGCTGCTGTAGAGCCAGAGAACCAGGTCTGCAGAGCTGCTGTAGAGCCAGAGATCGAGGTCAGCAGAGTTGCTCTATAGCTAGAGAACTGGGCCAGAGAATCAGGTCAGTGAACCAGGTCAGCAGAGTCGTTGTAGAGCCAGAGAACCAGGTCAGCAGAGCTGCTCTAGAGGCAGAGAACCAGGTCACCAGAGCTGCCCTAGAGCCAGAGAACCAGGACAGTAGAGCAGCTCTAGAGACAGAGAACCAGGTCAGCAGAGCTGCCCTAGAGCCAGAGAACCAGGACAGTAGAGCTGCTTTAGAGCCAGAGAAGCAGGTCAGCAGAGCCGTTTTAGGGGTTGAGACCCAGGTCAGCAGAGCAGCACTAGAGCCAGAGAAGCACGTCAGCAGAGCTGCCCTAGAGCCAGAGAACCAGGACAGTAGAGCAGCACTAGAGACAGAGAAGCAGGTCAGTAGAGCTGCCCTAGAGCCTTAGAACCTGGACAGCAGAGCTGCTGTAAAGCCAGAGAACCTGGTCAGCAGAGCTGCTCTAGAGCCAGAGAACCAGGTCAGCAGAGCTGCTCTAGAGCCGGAGAATCAGGTCAGCAGACTTCCTCTAGAGCCAGAGAACTAGGCCAGCAGAGCTGCTGTAGAGCCAGAGAACCAGGTCAGCAGAGCTGCTCTAGAGCCAGAGAACCAGGTCAGCAGAGCTGCTCTAGAGGCAGAGAACCAGGTCAGCATAGCTGCTTTAGAGCCATAGATCTAGGTCAGCAGAGCTGCTGTAGAGCCATAGAACCAGGTCAGCAGAGCCGTTGTAGAGTCTGAGACCCAGGTCAGCAGAGCAGCTCTAGAGCCAGAGAAGCAGGTCAGCAGAGCTGCTCTAAAGCCAGAGAACCAGGCCCACACAGTCACTCTAGAGCAAGAGAAAAATGTCCGCAAACTGCTGTAGAGCCATAGATCCAGGTAAGCAGAGCTGCTCTAGAGCCAGAGAACCAGGACAGCAGAGCCGCTGTAGAGCCATAGAACCAGGTCAGCAGAGCTGCTGTCGAACCAGAGAACCAGGTGAGCAGAGCTGCTGTAGTGCCAGAGAACCAGGTCAGCAGAGCTGCTGTAGAGCCAGAGATCAAGGTCAGTAGAGCTGCTCTATGGCCAGAGAACTGGGCCAGAGAATCAGGTCAGTGAACCAGGTCAGCAGAGTTGCTGTAGAGCCAGAGAACCAGGTCAGCAAGCTGCTGTAGCACCAGAGAACTAGGTCAGCAGAGCTGCTGTAGAGCCAGAGAACCAGGTCAGCAGAGCTGCTTTAGAGCCAGAGAAGCAGGTCAGCAGAGCAGCTCTAGAGACAGAGAAGCAGGTCAGCAGAGCTGCCCTAGAGCCTGAGAACCAGGACAGCAGAGCTGCTTTAGAGCCAGAGAAGCAGGTCAGCAGAGCCGTTGTAGAGCCTGAGACCCAGGTCAGCAGAGCAGCTCTAGAGACAGAGAAGCAGGTCAGCAGAGCTGCCCTAGAGCCTGAGAACTTGCACTCTTTGGAGTGGGAATAGTAATTTTTACTTTCCCGCTATCCAACGTTTTCCCTACTGTTGCACTCACTGGAGTGGGAATAGTAATTTTTACCCCTACGCTATCCAACACTTTCCCTACTGTTGCACTCACTGGAGTGGGAATAGTAATTTTTACCCCTACGCTATCCAACGCTTTCCCTACTGTTGCACTCACTGGAGTGGGAATAGTAATTTTTGCCCTCCCGCTATCCAATGCTTTCTCTACTGTTGCACTCTCTGGAGTGGGAATAGTAATTTTCACCCCTACGCTATCCAACATTTTCCCTACTGTTGCATTCACTGGAGTGGGAATAGTAATTTTTACCTTCTCACTATCCAACAAAATCTCTCCTTTTTTTTACATTACATTTATTATTTTTACATTTTAAGCTTTTTCATATTATTTGAAGTATGTTTTATTGAATTGTTTTTAATATTTAATTACTTTTATATTATTTGTAATACATTTAAAAAATTTGATATTTTAGCTAACTATATTTTAACATTCTATATTTTGGAATTGATATTTTAGTACTTACCTGTTTGTAGATAGGGATTCTATATTCTGTACTTCTATATGTTGGAGTTGATATTTTGGGCATTCTATATTATGTCTCTCGATATTTAGTCACTGAACCAGGTGGATGATGTGATCTGCCTAGTGAGGGTGTGTAGGCCGGGAGCAGAATTGGCAAAGTGTGATGTGAAATCTGCTTTGCGCCTGCTGCCAATACACCCCGCGGATTTCTCTCTACTGGGGATGCAGTTTGGGGGGGCCATCTACGTGGACAAGGTTTTGCCCATGGGGTGTGTGATCTCCTGCGCGCTGTTCGAGATGTTTAGCACATTCTTGCAGTGGGCTTTTACACAGATCAGCTGACATCGGGACGTTACTCACTATCTGGATGACTTCCTGTTTTTGGGGAAGGCCCATTCGGGGGATTGTGGCAGGGCCCTGTTGCGATTCCAGGAGATGTCACTGCGGTTCGGAGTCCCCTTGGTGCCCGAGAAAACAGCTGGTCCTAGCTGCAGTCTGACATTCCTGGGAATTGACCTGGACTCCATTCAATGGATAGCTCGACTCCCTGACGCGAAGGTATCGGAAATACAGGCGTGCCTCTTGTGGGCGATTGGGGAAAAGAGGATCGCGTTGAGGGCGGTGCAGCAACTGTTGGGTTTCCTGAACTTCGCATGCAGGGTGGTGAGGGCTGGACGGACGTTCTGCAGACGGCTCGGCATGTTCATGTCGGGGGCAGTATTACCACACCACAGGGTCAGGATTTCCATGGGGGTCCGGGCTGACTTGAGGACATGGCTGACTTTCTTGACTGACTTCAATGGGGTGTCCCTGGATTTTGAGGATGAGAGAATGGTTTGGGAAGTGCAAATTTACTCCGATGCAGCCGGGGCAGCAGGTTTTTGGATTTTCTGGGATGGCAGGTGGTGCGCTGAGGACTGGCCGGTTCATTGGGTACGGCAGGGGAGGAGCATTGCGTTTCTGGAATTCTTTCCTTTGTTGGTGGCTCTGGAGGTGTGGGGGTCTGAATTTCAGAACAGGTCAGTGCTGTTCCATGTGGACAACATGACTGTGGCCGAGTTGGTCAACCGACAGAGGGCAAGAGATCTGAGAGTGTTGCGCTTGCTGAAGTGTCTGAGATTGAATGTGGTTTTCCGAGCCAAGCATGTCCCTGGGGCGAATAATGACATTGCGGATGCTTTGTCTCGTTCGCAGTGGCAGTGGTTCCGGTGGTTGGCACCAGGAGCGGATCAGTCCAAGACCGAGCTGCCGGACGGCATCTGAGCCTTGGGGGCGTGAGGGTGATAGGCCTGGTGGAGAACTCTATACCCGATACTACAAGACGGACCTACAGATTGGCATGGGCAGAGTTTGGATCCTTTATGGGATGGAGTGGGGGTTCTGCGTTTGGAGACCGCTCAACTGTGGAACAAGGAGTGTTGCAGTTTGTATTACATTGCATTGACAAGGGGCTGTCTTCCGCGACGATTGCGGGGAAATTGGCGGGAGTGTTGTTTTATTGTTGTTTGTTTTTTGGATTTGACCCTATGAAAGATGTGATTCTGGGTCAGGTACTCAGGGGTTGGGGCAGGGAGAGAAGGGGGGAGGGGTGTTGAGGGAGGCCATTACTTTTCACTTGTTGGTATGATTGGTTGAGGCTTTGCCGCTGTGTTGTTATGACGGTTTTGAAGTTCGAGTTTTCCGTTTATGCATGGTATGGATGATTTTTGGGGCCTTTCGGGTCTCTGAGTTGTTGGGGAGGGAGAAGGTGTGTGGCAGGAGGTATGAGGAGATCAGGTCGGATGCGAGTCCCCTGGGGATTTGGCTGGGGCAGTCTAAGACGGATCAGTTGGGGAGAGGAAAGTGGGTTTGGTTGTGTGAGACTGACTGCAGGGGTGTGTGACCGGTGGCTGAATGGCAGACCTTTTTATTGACCACAAGGGCCACAAGTGGTGAGATCTTTTGTCATGCGTCTGGGGCAAGGGTGACGGCGGCACAGTTGTTGGCGGTTCTGTGCACGGCATTGAAGAGGTTGGGTCTGAACCTGGCGGGTTTTGGGACGCATTCTTTTCGTAATGGGGCGGCGACGGAGGCAGCACGACTGGGATGATCTTGGGATAGGATTCGGCAGATTGGAAGGTGGAAGTCTAGGTGCTGTGAGCGCTATGTCCGTAAATAAAGATGCTTGGCCTGGTGCGTTGTTTGCCGGGGGGTGGGGGTGAAGCGTCTCAGGATGTGTTACTAATGCCTTTTTCTCACCGTAGGTTGCGTGGGTGGCCCGGGGGCCAAGACGGTCACTTGGATTGTGGGGCATTCGTTTGTGCACTGGACCTCCAAGTATGCAGAGCAACAGGTGTACGGCCGTAACCTAAGACTCAAAGGACAACGTCATGAGGTGCATTGGTGGGGAAAAAGGGGGGATACGATGGGGGGCACTATTGCCCTGGCTCGCGAAGATGGTCGCCCAGAAAGGCTGCCCTGATCTGTTAATAATACATTTGGGTGAGAACGATTTAATTTGGCTGTCGTGTTTGGCGCTCTTTCAGCTGATGCAAAGAGACTTGGAGGTGTTGAAACAAAGACTGGCTGGGACTTGCATTGCATGGATGGAATTTGTATCCTCGGAGAGTTTGGAGGGGGGCAATAAAGCGTGAGGCTGTTGAAAAAGCATGAAGAAAACTAAACAGAGCGATGAGGCTTTTTTGTGGGGAAAAGGACATCACAGTGATTGCTCATACTGGACTGCGACTGGAGGAACCAGTACTGTTCAGGGATGGCGGTGTGCATCTTTCGAGATTGGGGAACGCATATTACATGATGGAAATGAGAGATGTGGTCAGCAAGTTGTAGAACAAAGCTATTTGATGTCACAGGAATGAATGAGTGCTTAGGAGCAAAAGATGCACAGTTTGACCCGGGGGGGCAGGTAACCGCCCTAAAGTGGGTTCCCTGGTTGACGGTACTTGGGAGGGGTGGGGGAGTCGATAGCGGGCGCACCCATCCCTCGGGGGGGGGGAGTGAATGATGTGGGGGCTGGAGGCATGAGTGTAATGCCAGGTGATACCGGGGAGGATGCTAGGAGTGATCTGAAGAATTGTATGAAGAACGGAATGGGTCATGTACTGGAATGAGAGGTGAGTTTGGAGTGCGGAAGGGAAGGGAGTGTGTGGATGAAGAGTTGATGTTGGGGTTTGTAAATGGTTAATTGTTATTTGAGTATTGATTATGTTATGCAGCCTGGTCCTAATAAATGGCCTTTTACGCTTAAGACATCAGCGTGGTCTGTTTATTGCGCGAATACATCTTATCTCCTAATTACACAAATTAAACGTAAAACAGTGTCTGAGCTGAGCGGCATGATTTTTTAGGTTGTCTGATACATTGCCATGGTAGTGGACAGGTCATTAGCAAATGAGTAAATTTGTGATCTTTGACTTCTTCTGCAAGGTTTTAGCTTGGGTAAACCCCCTGGCGTCAGTCCGAGCAGCTTTCATGTCACCTCCCAACGCCTCCAGGTGACTCCGAACTGCCTTTAATGTTTGCTGCTGGGGGTGAGTTAAGGGGCAAGTTAAGGGGCGGTTCACGACTGTTTCTGAGTGCGCATGAAGGCGCCTCACAACAACTGCAATTCTCACTCTCCTTTACTGTACAGTGCTTGAGTTATTTATGTTTTTTAAAATCTCTATTTGAAGCTATTCGTCAGATGAATCTGTGTGCATATGTATTGCATACTCGATTCTAGTTGTCAATAATTTAATTGCTTTGCTGTTTCTAATCAAAGTAGTTTTAAATCGTCAAGTTATCCCGCTCCATCTATGAGATCAGATCTCCAAACATGTTCTCGTGAGAGGAAAAACAGTGGTAATGGGCTGGACGCTGAGCTTTACCAGACAAGAGGGTTAACATGTCATCTTCAAACTCACTGGGACACTAGTTCCACCGATTCCCAACAATCTCATCAAGAAAGAACAAAATCCATCCACTGGAACAGGTACAACTTTTCACCCAAACATCCCCCATCCGCCAATCTACAAAAACGTCCCAAAATCAGCCAAATCTGGCCAAAATCGAGCCAAACCACCCTGAAACCTTGCCAACTCCATTATGCTAAACGCTACAAAATCAGCCCGAACCCCCAAAACATGCACTAAACCCTAAACACCACCCCAAATACCTACAACCTAACCATAAACCCTACACACTGCCCCTGAACCCTAAACACCAACCCTCAACACCCAAAACACCCCTAAACCACAGAAACCAACCCTAAACCCCAAAACACCAGCTACCCTCCCCAAACCCCTAACACACAATCCCTACCTACTCCACTCCTCTCACCCTCCTGCCCTGAACCCTAACACAGAGCCCTAAGTCCATGTCTGGAAATGTACAGACTTGGACCAGCCTTTCCGAAGCGGCAAACCAACCCGTAAGGACGGTGAGTATGTGTTAATGCCTTGTTAAAATATGTGCTTGTGCCCCATGCTCGTTAATGCCCCGGTGGGACATGTTATCATATCTTCTGTTTCTAAATGCCCCGGTGTCACAGTTACATTACCCTGTACCCTGTTATGCTTTCGAAGAATAGCTTTATTTTTCTTGTCCACCGTGGACTAACTGTGCAAAAAGGGTTAATTAGACAGCTGCAGGAACATTAGATCCCAAGTGTAAGGTGTGTTTGTACGCCATATTTACTTTTTGATGGTGTAGGAAGGTGGAATCTGACTATATGGTTGCCCCCACTTTTTTCCTGGTGTTTGAATGGTTTTTGACTAGTCTGGCTGGGATCCTGCTATCCAGGACTCCAGCCTATCTGCTTACTCCCTTAAATGATTGGTGTGCATATTAGATGCGCTAGTGATTGGATACTGTGGTACCTTATGAGCCCCTAGTATATGGTACCTTAGGTACCTAGGGCATTGGTACTTCACAGGCCTACCAGGGGCTGCAGCATGTATTATGCCACCCCTGGGAAGCATTCACAATCTGACACCACAGGCCTGCTACTGCAGCCTGTGTGAGGTAGTGTTAGCACTCCTCACTGAGGTATAGGTTCTATATCTCACCATACACACACATATCAACCTATCAGTCACCCCTCTAGCAGGCCCTAACAATCCTGAGGGCAGGGTGCTTGGTTTACTATGTGAGGGGGTGCTTCTGCCTGAGCAGGACCCCTCTGCAGCTGGCAGAGTCTATTCTCTGCTGCTGTTTGTGGATGCGGTTAAACCATATACTCTTAAGTGCATTATAGCCTTGCGGTAAATGATAACTTTGGAATGACTGCATCAAAACATGTCGTGTTTGGTGTCAAACAACTTGGAATCATACACCCACACCAGTAACTGGTGTGGGAGTTTGATCCCACCCTTCTAGAGGGGACGACATGTACCCACTGTACTAAACGGTAGAAATCTTCTAGAGCCCTGGCATCACAAAATGGATGCCACCAGCACAGACACCGGGCTGCCCTCCTGCTGCTGACCGAAACTCGCAGTGGAGGAAGCCCAACAAAGGGTATCCTGTCACAGGGAGGTGTTACCACCTCCCAGACAGGATTTAGTGTATTGGAGCTAGGTGGGTGCACTCTTAGAGTGCCTCTGAAGTCCTGCACTGGGGGAGCAGTAGGCTCCTCTGTGCATATGCCAGCTCAAACCGGTTCAGGGGCTACCTGCCCCTGCTCTGGCGCGAAACTGGACAAAGGGAAGTGGGTGTAACCACCCACTACCCTGACCCTCCTAGAGGAGTGGTCCTAGAGCTAGTCCCTCCCCTATCTTCACTATAAGATACCAAGCATTGCCAATGCAATTCAGATTACACCTGGACGACGCTCTACAAAGAAGAATCCTGGCCCTTCGACGTTCCACTATCTCTGGAAGACTGAAGAATCTCCCTTGGAGTCAAGGAGTGACTCCCCTGCTTGGCAGGCACCAGTAACTTGATCAACGGTTGCAAACTTCACCGCTCCCGCCGGAGTCTGAAGTCCCTGCATCCCCTGAAGCAGATTTCCTGACCTCTCGATGGTCATTTTGAGTCCCCAGCGAAGCTGTGGCGTCTGGACCCCATGAGTAACGAGGAACAGCAATACCAGGGAACCGTGCACTGATTTCGAGTGCAAACCCTAAACCACGTTCTACGAACTTGTGCTTTGGAACATCTGTAGTCCAAGTCCCTAGCAGGTCTGGTTCCGAAAATCAGCAGCCTACTCCATCCCGAGTGACCGTGGGCTCCTGTGGAACTTTTCCTGCAAAGGCGTCTTTGCAGTTGCTTGCCTGTTAGCTAGCGACTCACCCGAAGACTTTCTCATCAACTTCAAGGGCTTTGCTGGTTGCTCCAGGCTTGCCCTCATTTACCCTCGATGGGTAAGTCCATCAGACCTTGCTGGTCTGCACCATCTTCAATCTTCACTCCACACAAGACTTGCAGTTGCCAAGGCTTGTTGGCTCCAATCTGGTTGCCAACACCGTCATCAGCTGCAGACGTCATGGGACCCTCAGAATCCAGCTGCTGGTCATCGTCGATCTCTCCTGGACCTCGTGAGCGAAGAGACAAATCACCATCAATGTCCTGAAGCGACGCAACATCAGTGGTCATTCATCCTGCTGGCCACCGATCACTGGCAAGTGACTTTGAACTCTGTCCCCTCAATTTTCAGGTCTTCTTCAACTTCAATCCATCTTCGGATTCCAGCGGACACCTCTCCAGTCGTCACAAGCAGCAAGTCTTCAGTGATCTCCATTGAAAACAGCATCGCGACCCGACACCAAAAGACACCTATGCACCCGGCTTCCGTGGGTGAGGTAACTCGTGCACTCCGGTGCCCAAGTGTGTGTTGGCCCTCGAAATACTTACCCTGTAAGTGGCTTGCTTGTTGACTTCTTCGAAGTGCCCTAAAACTTTAAATTACAAACCGCGACTTGTGCCATTGAAACCAATAGGAAACCCGCGGCTGTGTTTAGACACTGCACGCGTCTCCCATGGGCTGATTACTTACCTGCTAACACTGCAGACGTGAAGCCCCAGCGATTCCCAAGGCCCTAGGCCTTTTCATTTTGCAAGTCGAGTTTGTTAAACCATTTTTTTAGTATATGGTCTGGTACGCCCCTAGGGCTACAGCCATATGTGTGCTTAATTTATTGAGAAGTGTTGACATTTGAATGTGTATCTGGGTTCTAATCACATAAAGAGATTAGTAGAGTGTATCTAAGAATAAATGCATATATATTTGATATATATACCTGTGTATTGTCCTTTCATTTGGTAATTCAAGAGATTATAAGGTAAAACAAGCTGCTTTACATTCCTCAGAGACTTAGCCTGAAGGCTGCTCTCCACAGCTACCACTAGGATAGCTTTCTTTAAAAGGTTGTCTTAAACCTATCTTCCAATAAGAGTCGTACTGGACTGGTGCAAGGTGGCCTCTTTATCTAGTGACCAGCATATGCCAGGCCAACTTCTCACAGATGGTAATCTGTCTGGAGTGTAAGGGCTCTTCTATTAGGGCATTAAAGGGTATATCGATGGAGGGGATATCTGCACAGAGGCAGGACGCCTAACACGAGGGTAATCCTTTTTGTGTGCCTGTGTCTCGTGTCATTAGTTTCTCTTTTTGTTCCATGTACAAATACCCAGGTACCCAGGCAGAAACAGGAGGGGGCGCAGTGCGCGCGCGTCTTTTAAGAGCTGATCTTGCTTTCATGAGCACAAATACTGTTTCTGCCCATTTTGGGCTTCTTGCCGCACCCCAATGATCCTATTGCTGTGTGCATGGTGGATACCTGGTACAAGAACTGCTACATCCTGTTCCGTGTTTGTTAATGTGCTCCAAGCGGGGCGGGTGGCGCCCGGTGCGACAACCTTTTTTAGTCCAACTTCCTCCTCAGATTCTCTCACTCCACCCAGCAAAAGCATCCCTCATCTCCCCTTAGCCCCTCTCACATACAATTCATTTGGGTTAAAGCGCTGCTAAATGCTGGCTTTACTGATCCACTGAGCTCTCCACTTTAAATACAGATCTGTTCTTTGTAACAGGCCTATGAACCCTTTGCGCTACTTTAGGGCGAGTCAAAACTGCCCCCAGACAAAACTCCGATGTCTCTCTCTAGCAGGAAAATTACTTACAAGAGTTACATTGACATTTTTATTGCTGCCTGAAATCTGGATACACAAGGAACTCTGCATCAGCTGCTTTTAAATCATAAGTTATTGCTAAACAAAGTGCCCAGAGCTGACGTCAGCGCCCCTCCTCCAGGGCAGCGCCCTGTGCGGCCGCACTGGCTGCACTGCCCTAAGGCCCTGGCTCCAAGCTTGGCGCAGCAGCATGGAAGAAGGTCTCAAGGATGGAGTGAAATGAGAAGCGCATGTCCGCAAGAGTTTAGCGTCCTGCGTTAGCAAAGCCTAGGATCTGCTTAGCTCAGGCACCAACGATAAGGCATCGAGCCTGGATTTCAAACGTGTTCCTGACTCACGCTGCATGATTCAGTGTGCGGCACCTGCGTCGCTCTTCAGTCCCTGCTTTTATCTGGCGTGCTCCTCGTCGACTGACTCACTCTGCATGATTCAGTGTGCGGCACCTGCACAGCTCTTCAGTCCCTGCTTTTATCTGGCGTGCTCCTCGTCGACTGACAGACACGTTGGAGTTGTGCGTTTGTGCAGCTTCCTCGTCTGGACTTTCACAGCCTCGCGCGTCAAACACAGAATGAGGCCGAGCGCAAATCTCCCTGCCTGGTCCGGGTGTCTCTGCATTTACAACCGTTCCAGACACTCCAGGGCACCGGAAAGCTTTTCTTTCTTCGCTATTTATGTTTGGACAATGTTCAGTTTTTTAGGATTGCCTTACAGAGGTTGTACTGCTCCCAAACACCGTTTGTATTTTATTTATTTGAACACACCTGGCCTGCTTATTAAAGCTTTGTGTATGAAAGCACTGCAGATATACGAGCTCAAACTAACAGGTGTACGAAAATAACACTTAGTAGTGTCAAAGCTTCGGAGCAGTAGATGTTGCAGCACCAAAAATAATGTATTGCAATTTCTAAATACTTATAAGGTCCCAAAGCCGAGACCAATTGCATTGCAAATGCTTGTTTTAACTTACTTGCGCTCTGAGAATGCTTCCCGTTGCGTTTATTTTTATAAACCGCACACTAGTTGAATAACCTTCTCCCCCTGTGTCTATCCACTCCCTGCTCGAGGCATCCCTCTTTGAGAGTCACCTGCTTTAGGCCTTCCACCCAGTAGCATGAGGCGGTGAAGCGTCTTCATAGTAAGTGTGTCATTACATTAGAAAGGCATTCATAGGTAAACATCTCCATGGACAGAATGTCCACCAAATGCAATTACAAATGGCAGACACTCACCTTAAAAACCTTGCCCATATTTTTTTTACTGAGTTTTATGTAGCGCAAACTTGACCCAGTATCGGTTATCAGGGCGCTTTACATAGCACTAGTTGCGTTACATGAGGACACATTCATTTTTGTTAGGCACGGGGAGATTAAATGATTTGCCCAGAATCACAGGATGTTCAGCGTCATTGCCGACACTCGAACCCCGTTCCCCAGATTCGAGGTTGACCGCCCTAGCCGTTAGGCCAACTCCTCTCCCCTCTCATCTCCTCTCATAAGTAGCAAATACCCCTCTTTGGGGCGGATTCTCAAGAACGTGTGATAACCATCGCAAAAGTAACTTAGCGCAACTTTCAACATCGCAGTCTATCGTGGGAAAATTACGCCGTGTTAAGTAAGTATTCACAACACGGAGGCACCATGCGATAGGCCCCCAACAACGCATCAAATGTCCGTGATAAAGTCAACGCAACACTGCAAAAATGCGAAACACGAACGCAAGAAAACTTGCTATGAGGCCAATCGCGATACAAAAAGCAGCGAAAACCAGCGGCAGGCCGGCAAAATGTACTATAAAAGCAACAAAAACAACACACCAAAAACAATCCAAAGTGCGTTGCAACATGGATGCACCCTGACCGAGTGCAGAGGCCAACGCGAACCCCACATTCCCCACAGACCACCAGCAAGGAACAACGGGGTCGGGGAAGGCTAAGGAGAAGAGGGAGAGGAAGACTTGATGCCCCGAGGCTTTCCTCGGCTACTGCTGTTAGGAAGAGCCTGCACTGGCTTCCTATTTCTGCCAGGATTATTTTTAAGATCCTCAGCCTGACGCATGGGGCGATATCTGGCCGGGGAGCTGGTGGGGTCAAGGACCTTTTAGTACCCTATGTCCCCAGTAGAAACCTCCGCTCTTTGGGAAAGAGCCTGCTATCTGTGCCTCGATTTAGGAGAGCCAGGTGGGGAGGAAGGTCTTTTTCCCATTTAGCTCCTAAGTTGTGGAATGCTCTCCCCATGGAAATTAAAGCTCAACCTTCGGTCCCTCTGTTCAGGAAAGCATTAAAGACTTGCCTCTTTGTTAAGGCATATCCGTGAATTGGGCTCTGTGTCTTTGGATCTTATTTGTTAGGCGCCTTGATGCCTTTGGGCTTAGTCAGCGCGTTATAAATCATTCTCATTCATTCACTTGGTACACTCCACAGCAAAACCAGATCAGCGTCATGGAGGTGACAGAACACTACCAGCAACTGACCCACAATTAGACTACCGTGAATGCAGTCGGAGTGTCGAGGAGGTCAATGGAGAAGGCCAAGGGGCGCTGGCATGATGTGAAAATCTAAACCAGGCACAAAGCCGCTGCCAACAGGAAGGCAGCAACGGCGACAGCAGGTGGGAGTCCTGCGCCACAGGAGGAGCTGGAGGAAACGGAGGCCAGTCATCAGTGTGGAGACAGTGCAAGGAGTCGGGAGTCCGGACACAGCTCGGGAGCACCTGACACAACAACAACAGGGTGAGTAACGACCAGGGACTGGGGGGGCGGGGGGAGATGGGCACAATAGCGCACATGCACAATGATGTATAGCACACTGCACACACACAATGACCCTGGTTCATGTCCCTGATCCCCGTGGCACACTGCAGCACACACACATAGCAATAACAGCACATTCACATTGACGACAAAGTGGTACAATGTGCAACCCTGACACTGCAGAACAGAGGACACAACTGGCTCCGCACACGTGCAGAAACAGGCCAACTACATCTGAGAGAGCTGGAATCTGTGAGATGGAAATGTACGCGTTCACCCTCACATTCGTCATGTAGACCAAATGTACACTGTCCCACATCTAAATCCAGCACCTCCATAACAGTCACAATGTACATTTTCATACAGTCTGCATGTAAACAAGAACAATGTGCCAACATACATGTCAACACAATGTCAACATGCATCTCCCCTTCACATTGCAGAGGGACACACAACACCTCCAGCAGAGCAGAGCAGACCACTCATCAGTGATGCCGGAGAGGACCACCACACCTCCGACACGAAGCCCTACAACAGCCCATGGACATCCCACACAACTCACCACCAGGACCAGGGCAGCCAAGCTACATAGAGGAGAACACAGCCCCTGCAACAGACCACACAGCAGCAAGCACCTGCAAGCACGGCTGGCTCCCAACATTACACCGACCCACACATGGCATCCCAATGTCATGTGTCAGCATGCCAAAAGAAGGTGGCCGAACACGTGTGGGTGGGATCCGAGCCCATGGAAGATGAACTGGATCACATACATGGGTGTCTAATACCCTTCAGGGACCACCTACACCCCACAAAGGAGACCCACACTGCCACAGATACACATGCAGATGCACATTCCCAGTACAGAACCACGCCCAGGGGCACGCAATTATCAGTCACACACCCACGTAGGCTTTGTGTACGACGGCCCGGTCCACTTCTCTTATGTATTGAGTCGGTGAAGACAAAGCTACATGTCCATGCTCTAACCCACTGCCTGCAGTGACATGTCTGCGTCCGCTGTACACAGCACAATGTAATGTCGTAGCGCCCAGGGCCCACATGCATACAATAAGACCACAGGGACACATGCAGATAGTATGTGGAACTGGCTACGGGCATGTGCGCCCGGTCCCTTTATTGGCAGGGGCACATGTACAGTGACGCCAGTGCTGAATGTGTGTGGGGTGAGTGTAAGCCAGCCCACACGGAGTGGTTGGTGCTGGCAACAACTTGAACAGTGAACACCCTTGAAATGGAAACTGAAAACACCAGCATAACAGAGTCCACTGCTGAGCAACATGGAGGGAGCCGGAGCAAGTACAGCGGTCACCTAACATGCAGACAGAAGAGCGACCGCCTCACTCCATGTATTCAGGACACGGTGTCCGGTCCGGGCCCCCTGTGGCAATCGATGCATTCTGGGTCTTGTAGTCTTGGTTCATTTGCGCTCGGCTGCTATGATCAACATTCCTGGTGAAAAGGTGAGTGTGCGTTCTCACCTGCAGTGAGGGGGCCTTGTATTCATAGCATCAATTAGCATGTATATGTGTAAGTAATGCACTGACATCAAAGTACCGTAAGCATTCACGCATTACAAACACGCACGTCTGTAACACATGCTACCATTCATAGCACTAGAAAGCGTGTTATTGCATGAAAGTAAAACGTTAGCTTGCTTCCCTAGCTCTGTAAAGACACAAATCCATCCGATAAATGTCTCTTTGAGGACGCACTATTACCAGCTCTCACTGTAATTAATATGCATTCAAGTGAAATGCGGAGGCATCTGTAGTGTGTTGGGCCTTAGGCCCACATGCTGTGTAAATGACAACACAGACACAGCGGACTTGGGTACTGTAACTGGCCACGAGCACCCGGGCCCTTTTATTGACAGGACCACGTCACTCGTGACTCCCATGATGGATGGGTGTGGGTGCGAGTGTGTCCAGCCCACAAGGGAGTGGCTGGAGTTACAGGTTCCTGCCGAACACTAAAACATGTCCTGCAGGACACTACAGCATGGTCCGTGCACACCGTTCGGGCGCTTAGGATGCTTTTATATGTTTTCTGGCATTTTATCTTAGTGCTGCAAGTAAGGATGCGAGTGGAGGTGTAGCACCCGCTAAGTAAAAATGCTGGAATTCAAAAGGCGACTGCGCAATAAAGATGCCTTCCAATTTCGTTTTTATCTTGTCACATTTGCTGTGCTTTCAAACATAAATTCCATTATGCATCTATGTACCTTCCATGTACTTGGATCTGTGTGTCTGTTACCTTTCTCCTGAAAAAGCATATCAATGCACTACCCTATTTCTCATCCTGTGCCTCTATCATTATCTTTACTCTATATATACTTACCTCCTTTATGCATCTATATACTTTCCATGTACTTATGGATCTATATATTTATCACTTTCTTCTAATTTAGCATTTCAAATGCACTACCCTATTTCTCAGCTCATACTTCTCTCAATATATCCTCTGGCCCAACCTTCTGACTCCTCTCAAACTTCTTTCTACTACTCTTTCCAATGCACAACCCTATCTCTCACCCTATACTTCTATCAATATATCCTCTACATCCACTCTGTCATTTATCCCAAACCCTATACCACTACTATGATCCCCAAAATAACCCTCTAGACTCTCTCCTACTCTCCCCATCCTGGCATCATCTGACACCTCTTTTTACTATACCGATCCCCCAAAACAAACCTTTATAAACTCTCCCCTCTGACTCTTCCTCTCAAAAAACCCTTTTTACTCATCTAAAAGCCTCCTCCTACTGCTACGAAATCTCCCTCTTCTGTCCCTCCACTATCCTTTTCAATCAAAATAACAGACTAACATGTTCACTTCTCAATTTCCATATTCCACTATACTAATTCACCACTAATCCTTTATGGGTTCCAGAGTAGCGTGCTACTCGCTAATGAAGCGTTTCAACACCCCATCAGGGTTACTAGCGCTATATAAACGCAAACCTTTTTCCCTTTTCTACCCCTCCACAACCCTTCTCTATCCAAATAACTGACTCACATATCCACCAATCAAATTACTCTCATGTTTTGCCATATTAATTCAACAGTCATCCTTATGGGTTCGAGCGTAGCGTGCTACTCGCAAATAAAGCGCTTCAAAAACCCATCAAGGGGTAGCAAGCGCTATATAAATACAAACCTCTTTCCCTCTTCTATCCCGCAACCTACCCTTCTCTATCCAAATAACTGAATAACATATCCACCACTCAAATTACTTCATATTTCACTATACTAATTTTTAACACTAATCCTTTATGGGTTCCGGAGTAGTGTGCTACCCGCAAGAAAAGCGCTTCAACACCCATCAGGGGTAACAGGTGCTACATGAATGCAAACCTTTCTTCCCTTTTATCCCTCCGCTACGTTTCCGGAGTAGCGTGCTCCAACACCCCATCAGGGGTACCAAGCGCTATATACATACAAACCTTTTTTCATCTTCTATCCTTCTGCTATCCTTCCTAATCCAAATACCTGACTAACCTATCCACCACTTGAAATGTACTTGCATGTTTCTCTATACTAATTCAACACTAATCCTCTATGGGTCCCGGAGTAGCGTGCTACTCGCCGAAAAAGCGCTTCGACGCCTCGTCAGGGGTAGTAAGCGCTATATAAATGCAATTACAATACAATGCAAGATGTCAAATGTCCAGCTCCGTCGCCTGACACAGGAATGCTTATTCTTTTAACATGGAGATGGGTGTTTGCTTTCTTTTTCTGACCGCGAAGAGGATTTTGTAAAGGGAAGTATGCGTCAATCTTGATGGGGTACAGGAATGCGAGAGGAAAAGCTGCATTATGTCAATTATTTTTAGCACACAAAAGAAGTTAATTATCTGTAACTGAAATGTGCAAACATCTCAAAATGTATCTGCAGTTAGGAAAGGACAAATGAAACACTTTTTTGGGGGTAATTCTGAAGTATGATGGAATCAAAGATTTTAATAGGATCGAAAGACTTGATTTGGTGATATGGAAATGCTAAATATGCATTGAAACTCAACTTGACGCATCGTTTGTGCGCTATAAACTTTAATCAGTAGAACTGCATGTTTGTACACATTTGGTGTCCAACTGACAGCATGTTAGTACACCATGCTTTAGAATTTATTTGCAACAGAGAGCTCCAAAATACAACCTTGGCTGCATACTACACCCTTAACATTCTCCTGCTGAATGGGCGTGGGTGATTGGATCAGTATCTGAGAAGTCCTGAAATTGCATTGAATATATGTGGTAGGTACACCATTTTTTTATGATTTCATTTGTGCTACCTTGGTGTGTTTTCTGTCCAACAAACACTGTAATCAACTAAAATAGCTGTTTCAAGATGCCTGTAACCAGTCACTGTCTATGGTGCTGTCTAACGGCCAGTTCAAGTGGAAACAGAAATAAAACAAATTACCCATACTGTTGTTTTTCATAATCATTTTAAGAAATATTCAATATTCGTGACTCCAAGTATATATACATTTATATCATGAATGTTGTTCAAACTCATTTCTTAACAGCTCATGTGTCATTAGCCACAATTGGACGTCTGTGATTCATGAGCCTCAGTGCATTTTGGGATACTAGGACCCTTTGTCAGGGGAAAGCTATGAACAAACAAACCTGAACTCGGCTATTCATCAAAGAGACTTAAACTGCACTAGCCAAAGGAACCTCACTAGGAGTGCGCCATACCCTGCAATACGAAAGGAAACTCACTGGGAGGGCGCCATACCCTGCAATACCAAAGGAAACTCACTAGGAGTGCGCCATACCGTGCAATGCCAAAGGAAACTCACTAGGGGTGCGCCATACCCTGCAATACGAAAGGAAACTCACTCGGAATGCGCCATACCCTGCAATACCAAAGGAAACTACCTAGGAGTGCGCCATACCCTGCAATACCAAAGGAAACTCACTAACTCACTAGGAGTGCACCATGCCCTGCAATGCCAAAGGAAACTCACTAGGAGTGCGCCATACCCTGCAATGCCAAAGGAAACTCACTAGGAGTACGCCATACCCTGCAATATGAATGGAAACTCACTAGGAGTGCGCCATACCCTGCAATACCAAAGGAAACTCACTAGGAGTGCGCCATACCCTGCAATACCAAAGGAAACTCACTAGGAGTGTGCCATACCCTGCAATGCCAAAGGAAACTCACTAGGAGTGCGCCATACCCTGCAATACCAAAGGAAACTCACTAGGAGTGCTCCATACCCTGCAATGCCGAAGGAAACTCACTAGGAGTGCGCCATACCCTGCAATACCAAAGGAAACCCACTAGGAGTGCTCCATACCCTGCAATACCAAAGGAAACTCACTAGGAGTGCGCCATACCATGCAATACCAGAGGAAACTACCTAGGAGTGCGCCATACCCTGCAATACCAAAGGAAACTCACTAGGAGTGCGCCATACCCTGCAATACCAAAGGAAACTCACTAGGAGTGCGCCCTACCCTGCAATACCAAAGGAAACTCATTAGGACTGCGCCCTACCCTGCAATACCAAAGGAAACTCACTAGGAGTGCGCCATACCATGCAATACCAAAGGAAACTCACTAGGAGTGCGCCATACCCTGCAATACCAAAGGAAACTCACTAGGAGTGCACCATACCCTGTAATACCAAAGGAAACTCACTAACTCACTAGGAGTGCACCATGCCCTGCAATGCCAAAGGAAACTCACTAGGAGTGCACCATACCCTGCAATACCAAAGGAAACTCACTAGGAGTGCGCTATAGCCTGCAATACCAAAGGAAACTCACTAGGTGTGCGCCATACCCTGCAATACCAAAGGAAACTTACTAGGAGTGCGCCATACCCTTCAATACCAAAGGAAACTACCTAGGAGTGAGCCATACCCTGCAATACCAAAGGAAACTCACTAGGAGTGCGCCATACCCTGCAATACCAAAGGAAACTCACTAGGAGTGCGCCATACCCTGCAATACCAAAGGAAACTCACTAAGAGTGCGCCATACCCTGCAATACCAAAGGAAACTCACTAGGAGTGCGCCATATCCTGCAATACCAAAGGAAACTACCTAGGAGTGCGCCATACCCTGCAATACCAAAGGAAACTCACTAGGACTGCGCCCTACCCTGCAATACCAAAGGAAATCTCTAGGAGTGCGCCATACCCTGCAATACCAAAGGAAACTCACTAAGAGTGCTCCATACCCTGCAATACCAAAGGAAACTCACTAGGAGTGCGCCATACCCTGCAATACCAAAGGAAACTACCTAGGAGTGCGCCATACCCTGCAATACCAAAGGAAACTCACTAGGAGTGTGCCATACCCTGCAATGCCAAAGGAAACTCACTAGGAGTGCGCCATACCCTGCAATACCAAAGGAAACTCACTAGGAGTGCGCCATACCCTGCAATGCCGAAGGAAACTCACTAGGAGTGCACCATACCCTGCAATACCAAAGGAAACTCACTAGGAGTGCTCCATACCCTGCAATACCAAAGGAAACTCACTAGGAGTGCGCCATACCATGCAATACCAAAGGAAACTACCTAGGAGTGCGCCATACCCTGCAATACCAAAGGAAACTCACTAGGAGTGCGCCATACCCTGCAATACCAAAGGAAACTCACTAGGAGTGCGCCCTACCCTGCAATACCAAAGGAAACTCACTAGGACTGCGCCCTACCCTGCAATACCAAAGAAAACTCACTAGGAGTGCGCCATACCATGCAATACCAAAGGAAACTCACTAGGAGTGCGCCATACCCTGCAATACCAAAGGAAACTCACTAGGAGTGCACCATACCCTGTAATACCAAAGGAAACTCACTAACTCACTAGGAGTGCACCATGCCCTGCAATGCCAAAGGAAACTCACTAGGAGTGCACCATACCCTGCAATACCAAAGGAAACTCACTAGGAGTGCGCCATAGCCTGCAATACCAAAGGAAACTCACTAGGTGTGCGCCATACCCTGCAATACCAAAGGAAACTTACTAGGAGTGCGCCATACCCTTCAATACCAAAGGAAACTACCTAGGAGTGAGCCATACCCTGCAATACCAAAGGAAACTCACTAGGAGTGCGCCATACCCTGCAATACCAAAGGAAACTCACTAGGAGTGCGCCATACCCTGCAATACCAAAGGAAACTCACTAGGAGTGTGCCATACCCTGCAATACCAAAGGAAACTCACTAGGAGTGTGCAATACCCTGCAATACCAAAGGAAACTTACTAAGAGTGCGCCATACCCTGCAATACCAAAGGAAACTCACTAGGAGTGCGCCATACCCTGCAATACCAAAGGAAACTCACTAGGAGTGCGCCATACCCTGCAATACCAAAGGAAACTCACTAAGAGTGCGCCATACCCTGCAATACCAAAGGAAACTCACTAGGAGTGCGCCATACCCTGCAATACCAAAGGAAACTACCTAGGAGTGCGCCATACTCTGCAATACCAAAGGAAACTCACTAGGACTGCGCCCTACCCTGCAATACCAAAGTAAATCTCTAGGCGTGCGCCATACCCTGCAATACCAAAGGAAACTCACTAAGAGTGCGCCATACCCTGCAATACCAAAGGAAACTACCTAGGAGTGCGCCATACCCTGCAATACCAAAGGAAACTCACTAGGACTGCGCCCTACCCTGCAATACCAAAGGAAATCTCTAGGAGTGCGCCATACCCTGCAATACCAAAGGAAACTCACTAGGAGTGCGCCATACCCTGCAATACCAAAGGAAACTCACTAGGTGTGCGCCATACCCTGCAATACCAAAGGAACCTTACTAGGAGTGCGCAATACCCTGCAATACCAAAGGAAACTACCTAGGAGGGAGCCATACCCTGCAATACCAAAGGAAACTCACTATGAGTGCGCCATACCCTGCAATACTCACTAGGAGTGCGCCATACCCTGCAATACCAAAGGAAACTCACTAGGAGTGTGCCATACCCTGCAATACCAAAGGAAACTCACTAGGAGTGCGCAATACCCTGCAATACCAAAGGAAACTTACTAGGAGTGCGCCATACCCTGCAATACCAAAGGAAACTCACTAGGAGTGCGCCATACCCTGCAATACCAAAGGAAACTCACTAGGAGTGCACCATACCCTGCTATACCAAAGGAAACTCACTAAGAATGCGCCATACCCTGCTATACCAAAGGAAACTCACTAGGAGTGCGCCATACCCTGCAATAAAAAGGAAACTCACTAGGAGTGCGCCAAACCCTGCAATACCAAAGGAAACTCACTAGGAGTGTGCCATACCCTGCAATACCCAAGGAAACTCACTAAGAGTGCGCCATACCCTACTATACCAAAGGAAACTCACTAGGAGTGTGCCATACCCTGCAATAAAAAGGAAACTCACTAGGAGTGCGCCAAACCCTGCAATACCAAAGGAACCTCACTAGGAGTGCGCCATACCCTGCAATAAAAAGGAAACTCACTAGGAGTGCGCCATACCCTGCAATACCAAAGGAAACTCACTAGGAGTGCGCCATACCCTGCAATACCAAAGGAAACTCAGTAGGAGTGCGCCATACCCTGCAATACCAAAGGAAACTCACTAGGAGTGCGCCATACCCTGCAATACCAAAGGAAACTCACTAGGAGTGCACCATACCCTGTAAAACCAAAGGAAACTCACTAAGAGTGCGCCATACCCTGCAATATTAAAGGAAACTCACTAGGAGTGCGCCATACCCTGCAATACCAGAGGAAACTCACTAGGAGTGCGCCATACCCTGCAATACCAAAGGAAACTCACTAGGAGTGCGCCATACCCTGCAATACCAAAGGAAACTACCTAGGAGTTCGCCATACCCTGCAATACCAAAGGAAACTCACTAGGAGTGCGCCATACCCTGCAATACCAAAGGAAACTCACTAGTAGTGCGCCATACCCTGCAATACCAAAGGAAACTCACTAGGAGTGCGCCATACCCTGCAATACCAAAGGAAACTCATTAAGAGTGCGCCATACCCTGCAATACCAAAGGAAACTCACTAGGAGTGCGCCCTACCCTGCAATACCAAAGGAAACTCACTAGGACTGCGCCCTACCCTGCAATACCAAAGGAAATTCACTAGGAGTGCGCCATACCCTGCAATACCAAAGGAAACTACCTAGGAGTGCGCCATACCCTGCAATACCAAAGGAACCTCCCTAGGAGTGCGCCATACCCTGCAATACCAAAGGAAACTCACTAGGAGTGCGCCATACCCTGCAATGCCAAAGGAAACTCCCTAGGAGTGCACCATACCCTGCAATACCAAAGGAAACTCACTAACTCACTAGGAGTGCACCATGCCCTGCAATGCCAAAGGAAACTCACTAGGAGTGCACCATACCCTGCAATACCAAAGGAAACTCACTAGGAGTGCGCCATACCCTGCAATACCAAAGGAAACTACCTAGGAGTGAGCCATACCCTGCAATGCCAAAGGAAACTCACTAGGAGTGCACCATACCGTGCAATGCCAAAGGAAACTCACTAACTCACTAGGAGTGCACCATGCCCTGCAATGCCAAAGGAAACTCACTAGGAGTGCACCAGACCCTGCAATACCAAAGGAAACTCACTAGGTGTGCGCCATACCCTGCAATACCAAAGGAACCTTACTAGGAGTGCGCCATACCCTTCAATACCAAAGGAAACTACCTAGGAGAAGCCATACCCTGCAATACCAAAGGAAACTGACTAGGAGTGCGCCATACCCTGCAATACTCACTAGGAGTGCGCCATACCCTGCAATACCAAAGGAAACTCACTAGGAGTGCGCAATACCCTGCAATACCAAAGGAAACTTACTAGGAGTGCGCCATACCCTGCAATACCAAAGGAAACTCACTAGGAGTGCGCCATACCCTGCAATACCAAAGGAAACTCACTAAGAGTGCGCCATACCCTGCTATACCAAAGGAAACTCACTAGGAGTGCGCCATACCCTGCAATACCAAAGGAAACTCACTAAGAGTGCGCCATACCCTGCTATACCAAAGGAAACTCACTAGGAGTGCGCCATACCCTGCAATAAAAAGGAAACTCACTAGGAGTGCGCCAAACCCTGCAATACCAAAGGAACCTCACTAGGAGTGCGCCATACCCTGCAATACCAAAGGAAACTCACTAGGACTGCGCCCTACCCTGCAATACCAAAGGAACCTCACTAGGAGTGCGCCATACCCTGCAATACCAAAGGAAACTACCTAGGAGTGCGCCATACCCTGCAATACCAAAGGAACCTCCCTAGGAGTGCGCCATACCCTGCAATACCAAAGGAAACTCACTAGGAGTGCGCCATACCCTGCAATGCCAAAGGAAACTCCCTAGGAGTGCACCATACCCTGCAATACCAAAGGAAACTCACTAACTCACTAGGAGTGCACCATGCCCTGCAATGCCAAAGGAAACTCACTAGGAGTGCACCATACCCTGCAATACCAAAGGAAACTTACTAGGAGTGCGCCATACCCTGCAATACCAAAGGAAACTACCTAGGAGTGAGCCATACCCTGCAATGCCAAAGGAAACTCACTAGGAGTGCACCATACCGTGCAATGCCAAAGGAAACTCACTAACTCACTAGGAGTGCACCATGCCCTGCAATGCCAAAGGAAACTCACTAGGAGTGCACCAGACCCTGCAATACCAAAGGAAACTCACTAGGTGTGCGCCATACCCTGCAATACCAAAGGAACCTTACTAGGAGTGCGCCATACCCTTCAATACCAAAGGAAACTACCTAGGAGAAGCCATACCCTGCAATACCAAAGGAAACTGACTAGGAGTGCGCCATACCCTGCAATACTCACTAGGAGTGCGCCATACCCTGCAATACCAAAGGAAACTCACTAGGAGTGTGCCATACCCTGCAATACCAAAGGAAACTCACTAGGAGTGCGCAATACCCTGCAATACCAAAGGAAACTTACTAGGAGTGCGCCATACCCTGCAATACCAAAGGAAACTCACTAGGAGTGCGCCATACCCTGCAATACCAAAGGAAACTCACTAGGAGTGCGCCATACCCTGCAATACCAAAGGAAACTCACTAAGAGTGCGCCATACCCTGCTATACCAAAGGAAACTCACTAGGAGTGCGCCATACCCTGCAATAAAAAGGAAACTCACTAGGAGTGCGCCAAGCCCTGCAATACCAAAGGAACCTCACTAGGAGTGCGCCATACCCTGCAATACCAAAGGAAACTCACTAGGACTGCGCCCTACCCTGCAATACCAAAGGAACCTCACTAGGAGTGCGCCATACCCTGCAATAACAAGCATTTGCAATGCAATAGGTCTCGCAATTATAGAGTTTGAGCTATTGGCATTGTAAATTTACAATGCCTTTTTTTTTTGTTTTGGTTTAAAACAAATAAAAGGCATTGTCATTTACAATGTCAGTAGCATAAACCTGCATAAAAGCAGTGTATGGAGTGCAGCAGTGTGCGGTGTGCAACATTGTGCGGTGTGTAGTAGTGTGTGGCGTGCAGCAGTGTGCGGCGTGCAGCAGTGTGTAGCGTGCAGCATGCAGCAATGAGTAATGCAGCAGTGTGCAGCAGTGTGTGACGTGCAGCAGTGTGCGGTGTGCAGCAGTGTGTGTTGTGCAGTAGCGTTTCGTGTAGCATTGTGCGGTGTGCAGCAGTGTGCGGTGTGCAGCAGTGTGAGGCGTGTAGCAGTGTGAGGCGTGCAGCAGTGTGTGGCGTGCAGCAGTGTGTGTCGTGCAGCAGTTAAGGGTGCAGCATTGTGAGGCGTGCAGCAGTGTGTAATGCAGCAGTGTGTGCAGCATTGTGTGGCGTGCGGTAGTGTGAGGTGTGCAGCAGTGTGTGGCATGCAGTAGTGTGTTTTGTGCAGTGGCATGCAGCAGTGTGGCGTGCAGCAGTGTGTGGCGTGCAGCAGTATGTGGCGTGCAGCAGTGTGAGGCGTGCAGCAGTGTGAGGCGTGCATCAGTGTGAGGTGTGCAGCTAATTTTTTGTTCTAATAATGCATATCTTAGGAATATGGGTTTTTAAACTTTCTTTTGTAAACATGCATTTTTCTGTAATAACATTAATAATTATTTGGTTATATTAATACACATTGTAATTTAAGCTTTTTTTAAAAAAATATTATGCAAAGTATGTGTAAAAACAGTAAACATTTTTAATAATTTTTTTTGCATTTTTTAATCAGTTTTTGTTGAATAGTAGGTGTTCATGAAAACATTTTAATAATAAGGTAAATATTAGACATATTGTATTTTTTTAATGAACAGTCTAATGTTGATAGCTATGTATATACATTGTTTTATAAGGCAAATTTGCTTTTTTAATATATATATTAATAATGTACCATAGTTAAAAAATATTTAGAAAGTACTTTGCAATACAAGTATTTTTGTTATATAAAATGTCAACAAACAATTAAGTATTAGTACACATTGCTATATAGTATTTGCAGTTGGCTACATTTGTGGTCTATATAATAAGATACCATAGTTCGATCACGTATTGTACAAAATAGTATTTAGTATTACTTTGTAAAATTTGCAATACACAAGCAAATTCTTTTAGATATACATTTGTATGCATAGGTTGTTGATACATAGTTGTTTAAATTGTACATTAAATTTGCTTTATTATTTGTGTGATACATCCATTAGAGAATAGTACATTAAGGGTAATTGGCAGGTGTGGCATTAATGCATCCCCAAAGTCTTCAGTATCTGCACTTATATCCAAGAAATCCATGATAGTAGTGTTATGTATTTCCATTGATTGGAAATGTTCTGTTCCTTCAACTTGCACTGTCATAGTACTTATTTCTTGAAACGTTTTTTCCAGTCCATATAGTGTAACAGTTATATTTTCTTTTGGTGGTTGTATTCCCTATAGAGAAATCGTTTTAGTAATGGCACTGCTTACATGGCACTGCTTACAGGTTTTTAAAGAAAATTATTATATAAATGTAGACTTACTTGGATTTGGGTATGTCGAGTTGTATTCAAGATTTTCTCTCCATTGTATTGATGTACTGTTAGATGTGTTATTTTTACATATTTTCCAATTTCTATAGGGAAGTCCGTTGCTTCTCTCCACAGAGTGATTTTTACTGAGTCGGTTGCATCAGTTATAGTTATGCTTTTTAGTTTTGTTTCCTGTCCTCCGATGAATATCTTTTTGGTTGCTTCTTCCTGTAATATAAAATATGCTTTGGTTACTGTTTTATTAGTAAAAATGTCTTATATATTTATACAATATCATGTTGCTTTAAATGTACATGTAGGATATATCATGATTATCACATACTTTTAAAGTATTTTTGGGAAGTAGTTTTATGAGTATGTTAGTTATTGTTAGACAGTTATTCAATTTACAATAAAAAAATCATTACAATACATAATAATATATCTACATTTTATGACATATGACAAGAAGTTAATGCAATATCAATATAAGTTCTTATAGTTTTTAAATGTAGTACTTTGACATGCATTTTAGATATGTGCTTACATAATAAGTAAATGCTATGCATTATTTGCATTCATATGTATGTTGCAATAGCATTTATTATTTTATGTTATATTGTATTTACCTTCAAATGATGTTTCAAAGTTGTTGCTGCACTAATTCTTTTTGTATATATTATTGTATTTATTGCAGATATGGAAATTATTACTTACCTGTTATGTTTCTGTATATGTAAGGTTTTTTCAAATGAAAATCATGTTTTTTCCTATACAATTCATATAAACATGTCTAAAGTATTTATATATAAAATTAATGTTAAAAAATAATATTGATTTATAGTTATTGCAGTTTAGATGATAAGTTGTTATATATATTTGCTGCAAATTTATTGTGTTAGTTTTACTTACCTTTTATTAATGTCTTGGAGGCTGCTTAGCTGAATAATTATTTGTTAGTAGTAGCTTACCTGTCATGTTGTTTTATAGATAAAGTTGTTAGGAACTATATAGGAATAGTTTATTTTTAATGCATTATATACATATGTTTGTGTGCATATATATATATATATATATACAAATATATATATATATATTTATATATATATACACATGCATAGAAGATTAATATATATTAAGTATTGTATTATAGTTGTTTAGAGGTGCATATAAATATTGCTATATAAGCATAGACAGAGATAGTAGATATACTTTATACATGAATTGCAAAAGAAAGTATCTTTATATATTTTTAGTAATTCTGTTTAATATACATTGGTGTCTATTTATAACTGTTGATTTAATGTACTTACCTTTAATAGCGTTATTAGGGTGTTTTTTCTTGTCTATATATATATACATATTTGCAAAAAATACATTTATGTTATATAGTTGCTGTTAATGTTTATTTAAACATAATTTATAATAATAGTT
This sequence comes from Triturus cristatus, assembly GCF_964204655.1. Lineage (NCBI taxonomy): Eukaryota > Metazoa > Chordata > Amphibia > Caudata > Salamandridae > Triturus > Triturus cristatus. The sequence goes on along the minus strand of NC_140593.1, from coordinate 36,553,295 downwards.
TTATTTTACTCACCTTTAAAGTATGCTTCAAGATATCGTTTGGGCAAAGAAATATATTTATGTATATTAATTGTGCAAAATACTACATTTATTAGATATTTGTTTTTTATAAAATGTTACATCTAAAAGGTTGATATGAATAATTTAATAGTATTTATTATTTTGTTACTTTGTGTTTTATATATATATATATAGTAAAAAACTACATGGTCTAGCATACATTGTGAGTGCGCATGAACTAATTATTGTGCATACCTGAATCAACTACTACTAAAGGACAGCTGTATCATGGGGTTATTAGTTATTTTGCAAGTCTGCCTTCTATTGTCGAAGTAAAATAAGCAAACAGCTTAGAAATGCGTTGACAACGAGGAACAATGACGGATTTTTGTTACTCTCAAAAATGCCATAAACAATGAAGATTCTTTTTGTTTTATTGTCGAGTGTTTTTGTGAATATAGAGCTATTAAAATAAAATTTAACTGCACGATAGCTTGTTGTGAGATTAGCATTATCTCATGTAAAGGAGGGGCGGTTAGCAGGAGTTTCTTGTTTGAAGAGGTACAGCAGACGGCTCAAGTAATGAAGATGAAATCTAATCCGGAGCACACTGAAGTGCTTTTAAAATATTACAGATGTTGTGTACTGGATCGCTGTGATTTGTTAATAATTAATAGTGCTGCAGAGCCCACTATGGGCGAAAAATATAGCAGGACAAAACTACATGTTCTAGCATACATTGTGAGTTTGCACGAAGTAATCATTGCGTACATCTGAATTAACTAGTACTAAAGGACATCTGAATCATGGGGCTGTTAGTAAGCTTGCAAGTTTGCTTCTCTATTGTCTAAGGAGGAGAAGCAGAGAGCTTAGAAATGCGTTGGCAATTATCATAATGACAGTTTACCTGTTACCTTAAAAATGCAATGAACAATGAAGATTTCTTTTGCTTACTGCTGAGTGCTTTTGTGAATATAGAGCCATTGAAATAAAATTTAACTGTAAGACAGCTTCGTTGTGCGATTAGCACAGCTTCATGAAAAGGAGGGGGTGCCAGCAGGAGTTTCCTGTTTGAAGGGGCATAGCAGACGGCTCTTGTAATGAAGGTGTAATATAATCTCTAGCACATTGAAGTGCTTTTAAAATATCACAGATGATGTGTACTGAATTGCTGTGATCCCGTTAATAATTACTGGCACTGTGGAGCAGATTATTGGCGAAAAATATAGCAAGACAAAACTACATGCTGACATACATTGTGAGTGCGCAAGAACTAATCATTGCGCACACCTGAATCAACTACTACTAAAGGACAGCTGAATCATGGAGCTGTTAGTAACCTTGCAAGTCTGCCTCTCCATTGCTTATGAAGAATAAGCAGACAGCTTAGAAACGTGTTGGCAATGAGGAACAATAACATATTACCTGTTACTGCTAAAATGCCATGAACAATGAAGATTTTTTTTGTTCTACTGTTGAATGCTTTTGTGAATATAGAGCCATTGAAATAAACAATATATATATATATAAAAAAAATTTTTTTATAGAGAGATAGAAAGAGAGAGAGAAAGAGAGAGAGAGAGGAAGAAATTTATTTTTCTAATAATAAATATATTATATATAAAAATTGGGTATCTTTGTAAATTCCTTTACATGTATTAATGGGAAATTATCTTCAAACGAATGTTTTACATTTTATTTTACTTACTTTTTAACAAAGGTTTCCTTCATGGTTGCATTAATATGTTTGTATGTAATTTTACATGCAAATTATTTTATTGCATTTACAAGTATAGTTAAAAGCATTAATATTTGCAATCACTTCTAGTAACACTTATACATTAGTTAGGTACAATAGTTATATTAAGAAGCATTTTTTAGTAGTATTGTGTTTTATGTTTCTATGGTAAAACAAACAATGACAAATTTAATTTAAAAGTGATATATTTTAACTTACCTCAGATATTGTCCCGGACACACTTAATAGTGTTTTTTCATTTGCTTCTCTAACTGTCTTTATAGGAGACAGTGGTGGAGCTGGTGGCTGCAAAATATATTCAGCTTGTTGAATAATAGCTGGTGATATTGTAATTGGCGGCATTCTTGATAATTTCGTTTGTTTGGTTATTAGTAATATAGCATTTTTGATCAGATAATTGCGAATTAGCATTCCATTTTGCTCTTTGGTTTGAGTATAATAATCTTCATTGTAACATGTAGCTTTAATAGATCCAGTTTGGTCTGCCAGAGCCATATAATACAATACTTTGTTTTCTTGTTTGGCATTGCGATAATAGGTTTTTGCTGAACATTGAATAATGTTGACACGTATTGCCTTTTGGTATGGCTTTGCATCTTCTTGTTTCATGTCTTTTAATTCTTGAATGGAAATCATCTGTAAAATAAAATGCAGCAGTAAATAATGATGTAATAAAGTTTGGCTTAAACAAGATTTGTTAATATACTTGCATGTAATACATTTTTGTCAAATAGCTATCCATATTGGTTTGTGATCACTGTAATATGATTCTAATGTTCCATAATATGGGATGTCTGTGTTTGTATATATATGATCCAATAAAGAATTATAGTCTGTTGTGAGCGTGCTTATTTTTTGAATGCAGTTAAAATTTTCCATCATATAATTTAATAACAAATTGGTACTGTGTGTTGCTTTTTTTAAATCTATATTAAAATCACCCATTATTATATATTTATAGTTGGGGAAGGCATTTAATATGGTTGTTAAGATGTTTAGTAAGGTTTGTATTGTGACTTTTGGTGGTTTGTATATAATTACTATAAGGTATTGTGTGTTATTAATACATTTTGTGAATTTTAAAATGTCAATTTCGTGCTCAGTTGTAAATGTTGGTTGCAATATGTGGTGTTTGTTGTAATATATTGTAATTCCATGGTTTGTATGCTTGCTATAATGTTTGTCAAATAACATCATATGATAATGGTCAATTTTAAATATATTTGGATTTGTGGTTTGTGTATTATTTATTTCGGTTAAGCATAATATTTCAGCACTCAATATATTAGTGTCAGCTAGCATTGCTTTGAAATTTTTTGGTAGTGAACGTATTTTATGTACTACAATTGTAAAGTAGTCATGATATTTGTTAATTTGTGGTATTGATATTTCCAATAACATATATGTTTTTAAGCGTAACATTTCGTCATGCACTTTTGGGTGTATTACTATTTTAGTGTGATCAAAGTTTTTAATATATATATTTTTTAAGGATTTTGCCCTGCTAATAGCTACGTAATGTAAATGATGTATTTTTGAATTATTAAAATGTATATATAATGGTTCTATTGTTTCACCTTGTGTTCGATGTATAGTGCGTGCAGAAGATTGGCGTAATGGAAATTGTTTGCGTATTATTGTGATGAATTTTTTTGTGAATTGGAAATGTCTTGATATTGGTACAATAGGTGTCCAATTATCTGAAATGTGAATATGATATAGGTGTTTGTTTTGTTGTCTTGTATATTTGCCTACTTTGCTATGATCAAATTGTATCCATACTACAATTGGTATGCCATTATTACTTATCTACATATTCAACTATACCTGTTGCACCATTGGTTAAGCCATCATTTATATTAATATTAGATGTTAAATCATATCGTAATTTTATTGCAATATGCAATATGTGTGGTAAGCCCATTGTTTTTGTTGAGTCTGTTGGTAATTGTTTTAATATTGTTTGCTTTACTTCCTGGCTTAAGTCTGCTGCAACTGTATCTATTGCTAATGTTGTATATACTGCATTGTGCTTTATATGTTGCATTAGAACGTTATTATTTATTTCATTGACTTCTTTATTTGTAGACATTATATATGGTATAGTTTGTATAATACTTGGGTGAGGTACAATTTCTCTTAATTTTATATTTGCTATATCAGTTTGTGTATGCTCACCTATTCTTAGTCTATTAAGCATTAGTGCAAATGGCAAGTCATTTAACTGTCTCATTATTTTTGTGAGTTCATATAATTTAAAATGTGTTTGCCATAAGTTTGTACTTAATGGTCCATATAAATGTCTTGAATTGTCAAACATGTATGTGTCGAAAACAGGTTTTAATTGATAGAAATCTCCTAACGCTAGTATTGATATGCCACCAAATGGTTGGTTAGATGCTTTTATTTCTTGCAATCTGTTGTGTATAAAATTGAACATATTTGCACCTACCATTGATATTTCATCTATTATTAGCTCACTAAGAGTGCGCCATACCCTGCAATACCAAAGGAAACTCACTAGGAGTGCGCCATACCCTGCAATACCAAAGGAAACTACCTAGGAGTGCGCCATACCCTGCAATACCAAAGGAAACTCACTAGGAGTGTGCCATACCCTGCAATGCCAAAGGAAACTCACTAGGAGTGCGCCATACCCTGCAATACCAAAGGAAACTCACTAGGAGTGCGCCATACCCTGCAATGCCGAAGGAAACTCACTAGGAGTGCACCATACCCTGCAATACCAAAGGAAACTCACTAGGAGTGCTCCATACCCTGCAATACCAAAGGAAACTCACTAGGAGTGCGCCATACCATGCAATACCAAAGGAAACTACCTAGGAGTGCGCCATACCCTGCAATACCAAAGGAAACTCACTAGGAGTGCACCATACCCTGCAATACCAAAGGAAACTCACTAGGAGTGCGCCCTACCCTGCAATACCAAAGGAAACTCACTAGGACTGCGCCCTACCCTGCAATACCAAAGGAAACTCACTAGGAGTGCGCCATACCATGCAATACCAAAGGAAACTCACTAGGAGTGCGCCATACCCTGCAATACCAAAGGAAACTCACTAGGAGTGCACCATACCCTGTAATACCAAAGGAAACTCACTAACTCACTAGGAGTGCACCATGCCCTGCAATGCCAAAGGAAACTCACTAGGAGTGCACCATACCCTGCAATACCAAAGGAAACTCACTAGGAGTGCGCCATAGCCTGCAATACCAAAGGAAACTCACTAGGTGTGCGCCATACCCTGCAATACCAAAGGAAACTTACTAGGAGTGCGCCATACCCTTCAATACCAAAGGAAACTACCTAGGAGTGAGCCACACCCTGCAATACCAAAGGAAACTCACTAGGAGTGCGCCATACCCTGCAATACCAAAGGAAACTCACTAGGAGTGCGCCATACCCTGCAATACCAAAGGAAACTCACTAGGAGTGTGCCATACCCTGCAATACCAAAGGAAACTCACTAGGAGTGTGCAATACCCTGCAATACCAAAGGAAACTTACTAAGAGTGCGCCATACCCTGCAATACCAAAGGAAACTCACTAGGAGTGCGCCATACCCTGCAATACCAAAGGAAACTCACTAGGAGTGCGCCATACCCTGCAATACCAAAGGAAACTCACTAAGAGTGCGCCATACCCTGCAATACCAAAGGAAACTCACTAGGAGTGCGCCATACCCTGCAATACCAAAGGAAACTACCTAGGAGTGCGCCATACTCTGCAATACCAAAGGAAACTCACTAGGACTGCGCCCTACCCTGCAATACCAAAGTAAATCTCTAGGCGTGCGCCATACCCTGCAATACCAAAGGAAACTCACTAAGAGTGCGCCATACCCTGCAATACCAAAGGAAACTCACTAGGAGTGCGCCATACCCTGCAATACCAAAGGAAACTACCTAGGAGTGCGCCATACCCTGCAATACCAAAGGAAACTCACTAGGACTGCGCCCTACCCTGCAATACCAAAGGAAATCTCTAGGAGTGCGCCATACCCTGCAATACCAAAGGAAACTCACTAGGAGTGCGCCATTCCCTGCAATACCAAAGGAAACTCACTAGGTGTGCGCCATACCCTGCAATACCAAAGGAACCTTACTAGGAGTGCGCCATACCCTTAAATACCAAAGGAAACTACCTAGGAGGGAGCCATACCCTGCAATACCAAAGGAAACTCACTATGAGTGCGCCATACCCTGCAATACTCACTAGGAGTGCGCCATACCCTGCAATACCAAAGGAAACTCACTAGGAGTGTGCCATACCCTGCAATACCAAAGGAAACTCACTAGGAGTGCGCAATACCCTGCAATACCAAAGGAAACTTACTAGGAGTGCGCCATACCCTGCAATACCAAAGGAAACTCACTAGGAGTGCGCCATACCCTGCAATACCAAAGGAAACTCACTAGGAGTGCACCATACCCTGCTATACCAAAGGAAACTCACTAAGAATGCGCCATACCCTGCTATACCAAAGGAAACTCACTAGGAGTGCGCCATACCCTGCAATAAAAAGGAAACTCACTAGGAGTGCGCCAAACCCTGCAATACCAAAGGAAACTCACTAGGAGTGCGCCATACCCTGCAATACCCAAGGAAACTCACTAAGAGTGCGCCATACCCTACTATACCAAAGGAAACTCACTAGGAGTGTGCCATACCCTGCAATAAAAAGGAAACTCACTAGGAGTGCGCCAAACCCTGCAATACCAAAGGAACCTCACTAGGAGTGCGCCATACCCTGCAATAAAAAGGAAACTCACTAGGAGTGCGCCATACCCTGCAATACCAAAGGAAACTCACTAGGAGTGCGCCATACCCTGCAATACCAAAGGAAACTCAGTAGGAGTGCGCCATACCCTGCAATACCAAAGGAAACTCACTAGGAGTGCGCCATACCCTGCAATACCAAAGGAAACTCACTAGGAGTGCACCATACCCTGTAAAACCAAAGGAAACTCACTAAGAGTGCGCCATACCCTGCAATATTAAAGGAAACTCACTAGGAGTGCGCCATACCCTGCAATACCAGAGGAAACTCACTAGGAGTGCGCCATACCCTGCAATACCAAAGGAAACTCACTAGGAGTGCGCCATACCCTGCAATACCAAAGGAAACTACCTAGGAGTTCGCCATACCCTGCAATACCAAAGGAAACTCACTAGGAGTGCGCCATACCCTGCAATACCAAAGGAAACTCACTAGTAGTGCGCCATACCCTGCAATACCAAAGGAAACTCACTAGGAGTGCGCCATACCCTGCAATACCAAAGGAAACTCATTAAGAGTGCGCCATACCCTGCAATACCAAAGGAAACTCACTAGGAGTGCGCCCTACCCTGCAATACCAAAGGAAACTCACTAGGACTGCGCCCTACCCTGCAATACCAAAGGAAATTCACTAGGAGTGCGCCATACCCTGCAATACCAAAGGAAACTACCTAGGAGTGCGCCATACCCTGCAATACCAAAGGAACCTCCCTAGGAGTGCGCCATACCCTGCAATACCAAAGGAAACTCACTAGGAGTGCGCCATACCCTGCAATGCCAAAGGAAACTCCCTAGGAGTGCACCATACCCTGCAATACCAAAGGAAACTCACTAACTCACTAGGAGTGCACCATGCCCTGCAATGCCAAAGGAAACTCACTAGGAGTGCACCATACCCTGCAATACCAAAGGAAACTCACTAGGAGTGCGCCATACCCTGCAATACCAATGGAAACTACCTAGGAGTGAGCCATACCCTGCAATGCCAAAGGAAACTCACTAGGAGTGCACCATACCGTGCAATGCCAAAGGAAACTCACTAACTCACTAGGAGTGCACCATGCCCTGCAATGCCAAAGGAAACTCACTAGGAGTGCACCAGACCCTGCAATACCAAAGGAAACTCACTAGGTGTGCGCCATACCCTGCAATACCAAAGGAACCTTACTAGGAGTGCGCCATACCCTTCAATACCAAAGGAAACTACCTAGGAGAAGCCATACCCTGCAATACCAAAGGAAACTGACTAGGAGTGCGCCATACCCTGCAATACTCACTAGGAGTGCGCCATACCCTGCAATACCAAAGGAAACTCACTAGGAGTGCGCAATACCCTGCAATACCAAAGGAAACTTACTAGGAGTGCGCCATACCCTGCAATACCAAAGGAAACTCACTAGGAGTGCGCCATACCCTGCAATACCAAAGGAAACTCACTAAGAGTGCGCCATACCCTGCTATACCAAAGGAAACTCACTAGGAGTGCGCCATACCCTGCAATACCAAAGGAAACTCACTAAGAGTGCGCCATACCCTGCTATACCAAAGGAAACTCACTAGGAGTGCGCCATACCCTGCAATAAAAAGGAAACTCACTAGGAGTGCGCCAAACCCTGCAATACCAAAGGAACCTCACTAGGAGTGCGCCATACCCTGCAATACCAAAGGAAACTCACTAGGACTGCGCCCTACCCTGCAATACCAAAGGAACCTCACTAGGAGTGCGCCATACCCTGCAATACCAAAGGAAACTACCTAGGAGTGCGCCATACCCTGCAATACCAAAGGAACCTCCCTAGGAGTGCGCCATACCCTGCAATACCAAAGGAAACTCACTAGGAGTGCGCCATACCCTGCAATGCCAAAGGAAACTCCCTAGGAGTGCACCATACCCTGCAATACCAAAGGAAACTCACTAACTCACTAGGAGTGCACCATGCCCTGCAATGCCAAAGGAAACTCACTAGGAGTGCACCATACCCTGCAATACCAAAGGAAACTTACTAGGAGTGCGCCATACCCTGCAATACCAAAGGAAACTACCTAGGAGTGAGCCATACCCTGCAATGCCAAAGGAAACTCACTAGGAGTGCACCATACCGTGCAATGCCAAAGGAAACTCACTAACTCACTAGGAGTGCACCATGCCCTGCAATGCCAAAGGAAACTCACTAGGAGTGCACCAGACCCTGCAATACCAAAGGAAACTCACTAGGTGTGCGCCATACCCTGCAATACCAAAGGAACCTTACTAGGAGTGCGCCATACCCTTCAATACCAAAGGAAACTACCTAGGAGAAGCCATACCCTGCAATACCAAAGGAAACTGACTAGGAGTGCGCCATACCCTGCAATACTCACTAGGAGTGCGCCATACCCTGCAATACCAAAGGAAACTCACTAGGAGTGTGCCATACCCTGCAATACCAAAGGAAACTCACTAGGAGTGCGCAATACCCTGCAATACCAAAGGAAACTTACTAGGAGTGCGCCATACCCTGCAATACCAAAGGAAACTCACTAGGAGTGCGCCATACCCTGCAATACCAAAGGAAACTCACTAAGAGTGCGCCATACCCTGCTATACCAAAGGAAACTCACTAGGAGTGCGCCATACCCTGCAATACCAAAGGAAACTCACTAAGAGTGCGCCATACCCTGCTATACCAAAGGAAACTCACTAGGAGTGCGCCATACCCTGCAATAAAAAGGAAACTCACTAGGAGTGCGCCAAGCCCTGCAATACCAAAGGAACCTCACTAGGAGTGCGCCATACCCTGCAATACCAAAGGAAACTCACTAGGACTGCGCCCTACCCTGCAATACCAAAGGAACCTCACTAGGAGTGCGCCATACCCTGCAATAACAAGCATTTGCAATGCAATAGGTCTCGCAATTATAGAGTTTGAGCTATTGGCATTGTAAATTTACAATGCCTTTTTTTTTTGTTTTGGTTTAAAACAAATAAAAGGCATTGTCATTTACAATGTCAGTAGCATAAACCTGCATAAAAGCAGTGTATGGAGTGCAGCAGTGTGCGGTGTGCAACATTGTGCGGTGTGTAGTAGTGTGTGGCGTGCAGCAGTGTGCGGCGTGCAGCAGTGTGTAGCGTGCAGCATGCAGCAATGAGTAATGCAGCAGTGTGCAGCAGTGTGTGACGTGCAGCAGTGTGCGGTGTGCAGCAGTGTGTGTTGTGCAGTAGCGTTTCGTGTAGCATTGTGCGGTGTGCAGCAGTGTGCGGTGTGCAGCAGTGTGAGGCGTGTAGCAGTGTGAGGCGTGCAGCAGTGTGTGGCGTGCAGCAGTGTGTGTCGTGCAGCAGTTAAGGGTGCAGCATTGTGAGGCGTGCAGCAGTGTGTAATGCAGCAGTGTGTGCAGCATTGTGTGGCGTGCGGTAGTGTGAGGTGTGCAGCAGTGTGTGGCATGCAGTAGTGTGTTTTGTGCAGTGGCATGCAGCAGTGTGGCGTGCAGCAGTGTGTGGCGTGCAGCAGTATGTGGCGTGCAGCAGTGTGAGGCGTGCAGCAGTGTGAGGCGTGCATCAGTGTGAGGTGTGCAGCTAATTTTTTGTTCTAATAATGCATATCTTAGGAATATGGGTTTTTAAACTTTCTTTTGTAAACATGCATTTTTCTGTAATAACATTAATAATTATTTGGTTATATTAATACACATTGTAATTTAAGCTTTTTTTTAAAAAATATTATGCAAAGTATGTGTAAAAACAGTAAACATTTTTAATAATTTTTTTTGCATTTTTTAATCAGTTTTTGTTGAATAGTAGGTGTTCATGAAAACATTTTAATAATAAGGTAAATATTAGACATATTGTATTTTTTTAATGAACAGTCTAATGTTGATAGCTATGTATATACATTGTTTTATAAGGCAAATTTGCTTTTTTAATATATATATTAATAATGTACCATAGTTAAAAAATATTTAGAAAGTACTTTGCAATACAAGTATTTTTGTTATATAAAATGTCAACAAACAATTAAGTATTAGTACACATTGCTATATAGTATTTGCAGTTGGCTACATTTGTGGTCTATATAATAAGATACCATAGTTCGATCACGTATTGTACAAAATAGTATTTAGTATTACTTTGTAAAATTTGCAATACACAAGCAAATTCTTTTAGATATACATTTGTATGCATAGGTTGTTGATACATAGTTGTTTAACCCCTTCGCTGCTGCGGACATTCTGCTGCAGCGCTGGGGGGGGCAGGGGGGCAGCGCGGCGGGCCTGTACTCATGACGGAGCCGCTCCGTCATGAGCCACAGTTGAGCTGTGCTCATGACGGAACGGTTCCGTCATGACTCCGCCCATTTGCGTTGTCGCCCCGCACAGGCGGGGAAACAGCGCCGCGCAGGCGGAGCGGCCGCCGGCAGGATTGTCATGACGGAACCGTTCCGTCATGAGCACACGACAACCGTGGCTCATGACGGAACGGTTCCGTCATGAGCAGGGAAGGGGTTAAATTGTACATTAAATTTGCTTTATTATTTGTGTGATACATCCATTAGAGAATAGTACATTAAGGGTAATTGGCAGGTGTGGCATTAATGCATCCCCAAAGTCTTCAGTATCTGCACTTATATCCAAGAAATCCATGATAGTAGTGTTATGTATTTCCATTGATTGGAAATGTTCTGTTCCTTCAACTTGCACTGTCATAGTACTTATTTCTTGAAACGTTTTTTCCAGTCCATATAGTGTAACAGTTATATTTTCTTTTGGTGGTTGTATTCCCTATAGAGAAATCGTTTTAGTAATGGCACTGCTTACATGGCACTGCTTACAGGTTTTTAAAGAAAATTATTATATAAATGTAGACTTACTTGGATTTGGGTATGTCGAGTTGTATTCAAGATTTTCTCTCCATTGTATTGATGTACTGTTAGATGTGTTATTTTTACATATTTTCCAATTTCTATAGGGAAGTCCGTTGCTTCTCTCCACAGAGTGATTTTTACTGAGTCGGTTGCATCAGTTATAGTTATGCTTTTTAGTTTTGTTTCCTGTCCTCCGATGAATATCTTTTTGGTTGCTTCTTCCTGTAATATAAAATATGCTTTGGTTACTGTTTTATTAGTAAAAATGTCTTATATATTTATACAATATCATGTTGCTTTAAATGTACATGTAGGATATATCATGATTATCACATACTTTTAAAGTATTTTTGGGAAGTAGTTTTATGAGTATGTTAGTTATTGTTAGACAGTTATTCAATTTACAATAAAAAAATCATTACGATACATAATAATATATCTACATTTTATGACATATGACAAGAAGTTAATGCAATATCAATATAAGTTCTTATAGTTTTTAAATGTAGTACTTTGACATGCATTTTAGATATGTGCTTACATAATAAGTAAATGCTATGCATTATTTGCATTCATATGTATGTTGCAATAGCATTTATTATTTTATGTTATATTGTATTTACCTTCAAATGATGTTTCAAAGTTGTTGCTGCACTAATTCTTTTTGTATATATTATTGTATTTATTGCAGATATGGAAATTATTACTTACCTGTTATGTTTCTGTATATGTAAGGTTTTTTCAAATGAAAATCATGTTTTTTCCTATACAATTCATATAAACATGTCTAAAGTATTTATATATAAAATTAATGTTAAAAAATAATATTGATTTATAGTTATTGCAGTTTAGATGATAAGTTGTTATATATATTTGCTGCAAATTTATTGTGTTAGTTTTACTTACCTTTTATTAATGTCTTGGAGGCTGCTTAGCTGAATAATTATTTGTTAGTAGTAGCTTACCTGTCATGTTGTTTTATAGATAAAGTTGTTAGGAACTATATAGGAATAGTTTATTTTTAATGCATTATATACATATGTTTGTGTGCATATATATATATATATATATACAAATATATATATATATATTTATATATATATACACATGCATAGAAGATTAATATATATTAAGTATTGTATTATAGTTGTTTAGAGGTGCATATAAATATTGCTATATAAGCATAGACAGAGATAGTAGATATACTTTATACATGAATTGCAAAAGAAAGTATCTTTATATATTTTTAGTAATTCTGTTTAATATACATTGGTGTCTATTTATAACTGTTGATTTAATGTACTTACCTTTAATAGCGTTATTAGGGTGTTTTTTCTTGTCTATATATATATACATATTTGCAAAAAATACATTTATGTTATATAGTTGCTGTTAATGTTTATTTAAACATAATTTATAATAATAGTTTTATTTTACTCACCTTTAAAGTATGCTTCAAGATATCGTTTGGGCAAAGAAATATATTTATGTATATTAATTGTGCAAAATACTACATTTATTAGATATTTGTTTTTTATAAAATGTTACATCTAAAAGGTTGATATGAATAATTTAATAGTATTTATTATTTTGTTACTTTGTGTTTTATATATATATATATAGTAAAAAACTACATGGTCTAGCATACATTGTGAGTGCGCATGAACTAATTATTGTGCATACCTGAATCAACTACTACTAAAGGACAGCTGTATCATGGGGTTATTAGTTATTTTGCAAGTCTGCCTTCTATTGTCGAAGTAAAATAAGCAAACAGCTTAGAAATGCGTTGGCAACGAGGAACAATGACGGATTTTTGTTACTCTCAAAAATGCCATAAACAATGAAGATTCTTTTTGTTTTATTGTCGAGTGTTTTTGTGAATATAGAGCTATTAAAATAAAATTTAACTGCACGATAGCTTGTTGTGAGATTAGCATTATCTCATGTAAAGGAGGGGCGGTTAGCAGGAGTTTCTTGTTTGAAGAGGTACAGCAGACGGCTCAAGTAATGAAGATGAAATCTAATCCGGAGCACACTGAAGTGCTTTTAAAATATTACAGATGTTGTGTACTGGATCGCTGTGATTTGTTAATAATTAATAGTGCTGCAGAGCCCACTATGGGCGAAAAATATAGCAGGACAAAACTACATGTTCTAGCATACATTGTGAGTTTGCACGAAGTAATCATTGCGTACATCTGAATTAACTAGTACTAAAGGACATCTGAATCATGGGGCTGTTAGTAAGCTTGCAAGTTTGCTTCTCTATTGTCTAAGGAGGAGAAGCAGAGAGCTTAGAAATGCGTTGGCAATTATCATAATGACAGTTTACCTGTTACCTTAAAAATGCAATGAACAATGAAGATTTCTTTTGCTTACTGCTGAGTGCTTTTGTGAATATAGAGCCATTGAAATAAAATTTAACTGTAAGACAGCTTCGTTGTGCGATTAGCACAGCTTCATGAAAAGGAGGGGGTGCCAGCAGGAGTTTCCTGTTTGAAGGGGCATAGCAGACGGCTCTTGTAATGAAGGTGTAATATAATCTCTAGCACATTGAAGTGCTTTTAAAATATCACAGATGATGTGTACTGAATTGCTGTGATCCCGTTAATAATTACTGGCACTGTGGAGCAGATTATTGGCGAAAAATATAGCAAGACAAAACTACATGCTGACATACATTGTGAGTGCGCAAGAACTAATCATTGCGCACACCTGAATCAACTACTACTAAAGGACAGCTGAATCATGGAGCTGTTAGTAACCTTGCAAGTCTGCCTCTCCATTGCTTATGAAGAATAAGCAGACAGCTTAGAAACGTGTTGGCAATGAGGAACAATAACATATTACCTGTTACTGCTAAAATGCCATGAACAATGAAGATTTTTTTTGTTCTACTGTTGAATGCTTTTGTGAATATAGAGCCATTGAAATAAACAATATATATATATATATAAAAAAATTTTTTTTATAGAGAGATAGAAAGAGAGAGAGAAAGAGAGAGAGAGAGGAAGAAATTTATTTTTCTAATAATAAATATATTATATATAAAAATTGGGTATCTTTGTAAATTCCTTTACATGTATTAATGGGAAATTATCTTCAAACGAATGTTTTACATTTTATTTTACTTACTTTTTAACAAAGGTTTCCTTCATGGTTGCATTAATATGTTTGTATGTAATTTTACATGCAAATTATTTTATTGCATTTACAAGTATAGTTAAAAGCATTAATATTTGCAATCACTTCTAGTAACACTTATACATTAGTTAGGTACAATAGTTATATTAAGAAGCATTTTTTAGTAGTATTGTGTTTTATGTTTCTATGGTAAAACAAACAATGACAAATTTAATTTAAAAGTGATATATTTTAACTTACCTCAGATATTGTCCCGGACACACTTAATAGTGTTTTTTCATTTGCTTCTCTAACTGTCTTTATAGGAGACAGTGGTGGAGCTGGTGGCTGCAAAATATATTCAGCTTGTTGAATAATAGCTGGTGATATTGTAATTGGCGGCATTCTTGATAATTTCGTTTGTTTGGTTATTAGTAATATAGCATTTTTGATCAGATAATTGCGAATTAGCATTCCATTTTGCTCTTTGGTTTGAGTATAATAATCTTCATTGTAACATGTAGCTTTAATAGATCCAGTTTGGTCTGCCAGAGCCATATAATACAATACTTTGTTTTCTTGTTTGGCATTGCGATAATAGGTTTTTGCTGAACATTGAATAATGTTGACACGTATTGCCTTTTGGTATGGCTTTGCATCTTCTTGTTTCATGTCTTTTAATTCTTGAATGGAAATCATCTGTAAAATAAAATGCAGCAGTAAATAATGATGTAATAAAGTTTGGCTTAAACAAGATTTGTTAATATACTTGCATGTAATACATTTTTGTCAAATAGCTATCCATATTGGTTTGTGATCACTGTAATATGATTCTAATGTTCCATAATATGGGATGTCTGTGTTTGTATATATATGATCCAATAAAGAATTATAGTCTGTTGTGAGCGTGCTTATTTTTTGAATGCAGTTAAAATTTTCCATCATATAATTTAATAACAAATTGGTACTGTGTGTTGCTTTTTTTAAATCTATATTAAAATCACCCATTATTATATATTTATAGTTGGGGAAGGCATTTAATATGGTTGTTAAGATGTTTAGTAAGGTTTGTATTGTGACTTTTGGTGGTTTGTATATAATTACTATAAGGTATTGTGTGTTATTAATACATTTTGTGAATTTTAAAATGTCAATTTCGTGCTCAGTTGTAAATGTTGGTTGCAATATGTGGTGTTTGTTGTAATATATTGTAATTCCATGGTTTGTATGCTTGCTATAATGTTTGTCAAATAACATCATATGATAATGGTCAATTTTAAATATATTTGGATTTGTGGTTTGTGTATTATTTATTTCGGTTAAGCATAATATTTCAGCACTCAATATATTAGTGTCAGCTAGCATTGCTTTGAAATTTTTTGGTAGTGAACGTATTTTATGTACTACAATTGTAAAGTAGTCATGATATTTGTTAATTTGTGGTATTGATATTTCCAATAACATATATGTTTTTAAGCGTAACATTTCGTCATGCACTTTTGGGTGTATTACTATTTTAGTGTGATCAAAGTTTTTAATATATATGTTTTTTAAGGATTTTGCCCTGCTAATAGCTACGTAATGTAAATGATGTATTTTTGAATTATTAAAATGTATATATAATGGTTCTATTGTTTCACCTTGTGTTCGATGTATAGTGCGTGCAGAAGATTGGCGTAATGGAAATTGTTTGCGTATTATTGTGATGAATTTTTTTGTGAATTGGAAATGTCTTGATATTGGTACAATAGGTGTCCAATTATCTGAAATGTGAATATGATATAGGTGTTTGTTTTGTTGTCTTGTATATTTGCCTACTTTGCTATGATCAAATTGTATCCATACTACAATTGGTATGCCATTATTACTTATCTACATATTCAACTATACCTGTTGCACCATTGGTTAAGCCATCATTTATATTAATATTAGATGTTAAATCATATCGTAATTTTATTGCAATATGCAATATGTGTGGTAAGCCCATTGTTTTTGTTTTTGTTGAGTCTGTTGGTAATTGTTTTAATATTGTTTGCTTTACTTCCTGGCTTAAGTCTGCTGCAACTGTATCTATTGCTAATGTTGTATATACTGCATTGTGCTTTATATGTTGCATTAGAACGTTATTATTTATTTCATTGACTTCTTTATTTGTAGACATTATATATGGTATAGTTTGTATAATACTTGGGTGAGGTACAATTTCTCTTAATTTTATATTTGCTATATCAGTTTGTGTATGCTCACCTATTCTTAGTCTATTAAGCATTAGTGCAAATGGCAAGTCATTTAACTGTCTCATTATTTTTGTGAGTTCATATAATTTAAAATGTGTTTGCCATAAGTTTGTACTTAATGGTCCATATAAATGTCTTGAATTGTCAAACATGTATGTGTCGAAAACAGGTTTTAATTGATAGAAATCTCCTAACGCTAGTATTGATATGCCACCAAATGGTTGGTTAGATGCTTTTATTTCTTGCAATCTGTTGTGTATAAAATTGAACATATTTGCACCTACCATTGATATTTCATCTATTATTAGCACTTTTATATGCATGAGTTGTGTTTGTAGCATTCTTCTGTTTTCATGTGTTAATTGTTTATATGTTAATGTTTGGGATACTGGTATTTTAAATGTACTATGTAATGTTTTTCCATTTATATTAAGTGCTGCTTTTCCTGTTGGTGCTGTGAGTAATATATATATATTATCAGGATTTTCCCCTGCTTTAGTATTGTAGTATCGTAATAAAGTTTGATAAA
The DNA here is from genome assembly GCF_964204655.1 of Triturus cristatus. Classification (NCBI taxonomy): domain Eukaryota; kingdom Metazoa; phylum Chordata; class Amphibia; order Caudata; family Salamandridae; genus Triturus; species Triturus cristatus. Next base: position 36,536,004 of record NC_140593.1, on the reverse strand, counting down.
GTGCAGTTATTAGAAAACTTTTACCTACTCCTGCACCACCTGTACAAAAAGTATAACAGGGTGTGGTTTGAGTTTTAATCAAATTTAAGTGGTGATATATAAAGTTAAGTTGTTCAAGTGTTAAATCTTGCATGATAAGATTGTATTCGTTTTCTGGTAATATATTATTTACGAAGACTTCTTCTTCTGCAGTGCTTCTAATTCCTAAATCAAATGATATGTCATATTGTATTTGTTCTTGATATTCTTGTGTGTTATTGTGTATATCATCTATTGATACTGCTGCTATTGGTGATAATGGAGGTGTAACAATAAGGTCATTATTTGTTGCTGCATTAAAATTGTTTGCTATTTCAGTTTGTTTATTATACTGAAAATAATTTGCATCGACTTGCTTTTGTACTTGTAAGTATCTTTCTAAGTATGTGTGTTTTGGTATAATTATTTCACTTTCTATTCTCCATGGATAATAAAGCATTAATAATTCCCTGTAATAATTTTCAGAGTCATTTAGTTTGCTAAATCTACAGTATCGAATTATTTTTTGTTGTTTACGCTTGATCTATAACATGTTGGTTTTTTCCTGAAGTAAGTTATCTATTTCAATTTCTTCATCATCTGAACTGTAAAAGTTAGTTTCCAGAAGAAAATTATCATGATTGTTTTGTAGTGTTTCTTTTGTTTGCTTTGCTCTTTTATTGTACTTTGATGCATAGTCAGCTAATGTACATTGTTCTAATGTTTTTGGACGTTTGCTGTATTTAACAATTATATTGTCAAATTGTATCTTACTTGATGTATCTGGCAATGAGTTTATTGTCTGTATGTCTTTCATTAGGTATGTTCTTTTATCTGGCATATTTGTATTAATAAATACAAATGCTCTTGAACTTTTCCTTAATGGAATTTGCAAAATGAGATAAGCTGCTTCTTGTGCACTAATTTCAGTACAATTTAAATATTTGTTACTTATGTGCTTTAATTGTTCTTTGATGCTTGGATTATGGTATACTTCTTTTGCAGCTTGTGCAATTATTTTGCTTAACCCTCGCTGTGATTTACTAATATATGACACGATATAGACAGCACAAGCATCTAAAACATACTGTATGTCAATGTTAGCTTGCCATGCTTGTAATATTATATTATTATAGTTATTGATAAAGCATTCAGCTGGTGTTCTTTTTAAAAGTATAGTTTTTTTATCTATAATTGTTTGTATGCATGTTATATATTGGTTTTCAGTTAAGTGCATATGTTGTAAAAATTCTTCAAATGAATAAGTATTAAAGAATTCTGAATTCATTGTTGTATGTATTAAGTCTATGTGCTGCTTTAGTATACTATCTGTCTTGTCTAATTCTATTGGTTCTAGTATAACAGTATATGCCATAGGATATTTAGGGTACTGATATTTACATGTTCTCTTGTGTTTTATGTGACAATTTTTAGTATGTCCATGTTTTTGTAATGGTAGTAAAGGTTCTATACATGTGTCTACTGTCTTACTACATGTTATGTGACTGTCAATAACATTTATAACTTCCTCATTTTTTGCTTTGTTATACTGCGGAGCATTATTAATCCATAACAATGCATGTATATGTGGTGATCCTCTTTGTTGAAATTCTATTCTATAAAAGTAATCAGAAATTTTTCCTATAGGATTACTTTTGTGTAGTAATATACAATTAAACAATTTCCTAACTTGATAGTCAAAGTGTCGTGCACATGTTATTGGGTTTTGTTGTATTAATGTGCATTTTGTTTCCCACGACATGCTCTCAAATTGTTCTTTACTGCATTCATTTTTATTGTTAATACGCAGAAGTATATTAATTAAATGATACCATTTTGTTTCTGCTGCTGATAAAGTGAGAAAGAATGTTGGTATTCCCAATTGCCTTATCATCGCAAATAAATCTTTTTTGCAATTTTCCCAGTATGGAGGCGAACTTCGTATAGTTTTTAGTATTTTGTATCCTTCATTATATTGCAGTATGCCTTGTAAGTTGTCTTTTATATCTTTAACTGTTATAACTTTACCATCATTAAAATGTTTTTTTAGTGATATAAATATTTTGTCTTGGATTTGCTTTATATGTAATTTTTTTAGCTTAAAAAATATATTTGTTATACAATTAGCTACTCTTTTGTCACAGCTTCTTAATTCCCATTGACATATTGTACTGTAATGTACTGGTATATGTCTTTCTTTGTTAGATGGTCTACGTTTACCACCAAATATTGTTGGAAATGCTAGATATTCAGAATCTTTATCTTCGTATAACCCACGTGGTGTGTTATGTTCTGCAGGGGCTAAACTTAAAATATTTATATTATCGATAGGGACTGTCTCATTTGTTAATAATGTATCTAAGTTGCCGACTGGTACGTTATCTGTACTACTTGATGTATTATTTGCTTCGGAAGTGTTAATATCACTGTTTGTTTCTTGTGGGGCATATTCCCAATCTGTATTGACTGTTACTCCATATTCTTTGAATAAATTGCTATTGCATGCTAGCCATATAGCTGCATTTTTTACAACATTTGGTCTTACATTTTCAAAATGTGTATATGATTTATAGCTTAATCTCCGCTTTAATTTAATTGGAATTGTCATATTATCATGTATTTGTCTAGGTAAAATGGTAACAGTTGTCATAACATCAGATGGAACATTAACAACTGCACCTGATAATGATTTCTGAAAACCACGTGGCAATGTCCTAATTTGCAAAAAGGGTATTCTTGGTGATACTAACCTTTCTTCTAAGTTATGTAAATATAGTTCAGGTGGTATATCTGGAAAACCCATTCCATTATACACAGAACATGGTGGTATTTTGTCCTTGCTAATATATTTGTAACATGTAGTGCATATATAGTTTGTTTTATGTTTACTAATGTTACATAATATAAAGGTATTTTGTTTATTAATATAATGTGTTTCTTTTATTGTTTGTTTGTGCCACATTTGGTTGCAAATAGTACAAACATATTCTGGTCCATAATGTATTTCGGTATGAAAGTTATCGATTAAAAACATTTGTAATGTTCTTTGTGTGCTTATGTTATTTGTACAATTTTGACTAATGTTTTCAATCAAAAGTTCATTTTGACATTGGTTTCCCTGCGAAGAGTTTTTAGTAGTATCAACTAGTTTTTCGGTAACTATTGGTGTACTATTGTCAATGTTATTTGTTATTTGAATATTACTGTCGCCCTGCATTTTAATAGCGTTTGTTTGTATACTTGTAGATAAAATAGTTTTTGTTGAGTTGGGCAATTGTTTTGTATAATGTATATACATCTTTTTGTGACTATCTTCATTCTGTTTTAAAATTATTCTTTTTTGTGCTTTTTTAAAGGGTTCTTGTTTGATTGTGTTTACATTAATTGGTGTTATTGTCAATAATATTAATCTTGCATTGCAGGGCATTACATTATTTACAAGTTCTATTATATGTTGTGTAAGATTATAAATGGTATTTAATGTTATAGCTATACTCTTACAGTTAATATGTAAACTTTTTTTATTGTTTGATGTATGTGAGTAAAATGTATAATATAGGTTGTTAGTTTTACCAATAGAAATTATATTTGTATGTAAGCATATTATTATAGAATTATATATAGCTAATGCATTCTGCAATGCTGTTTTGATGGCTTCCTGTAATGTATTATCTATTGATATACTATATAAATATGGTTTCCTAACTTTAATTGTATATATTGTATTAATGTATTTTATGTAAGTAGGTATATCTTCTAACTGTATGTCTGTTTTGCTATAAAACTTTATCAATTCTATATACAGTGTATTGCCTAGATCCATTATATTATATAGATCTTCTGCAATCCACTTAGAAGCACTTTTTTGGTGATTATATATAATAGCAAATATATTATTGCAATTATATGTGTTGTTTATTAAATATTGTTTATCCTGGTTATGTTCTATTTTGAAATATGCTTCTATTTGCACTTTGCTAGTTTCGTCTATGGTACCTATATTTTGTTTTTTTATAGTAACTGTTTGCTTTTTGAGGTGTTGGTGTTTAGTATTAGTGTGTTTGGTTTTTTTGGGGTTTGTATTCGTATGATGTACTACATTAGTAAGTGTTTCTGTTGTGTTTAGAGCATCTATTGTTGTAGTTTGTTGTGTGTTTTTGTTTGTGGAAGTATGACTAAAATCTAATGGTATCTTTTGTATATTTGTGTCTAATGGTTTATTTTTTGCAAGCATATTTGTATCTGGTGTGTTATGCATAATGTTATATTGTGATATATCATTTTCTAATGCTGTACTTTTTTTAGTTTTTTTAAGTGGTTTACAAATAATAGTGTTTGGATTATGTCTTTTTTAATGTTTTTTTTGTGTGTAGTAATTGTATGTGGTGTATTTAATAATGACAGTGAATTTTGTGCATGCTCACTTGTATTTATATTTGTATTATGCAACTGTGGTGGTGATGTTTGTTTAGCAAAAGATTTTGCAGGGTTATCAAGTTTTGTGCATAAGCCAGTATTATGCATAAATAATTTAGGAGTTTGATTTGGCGTATTTTGTTTGTTTATGCGTTGAGCTCTGCTAAAGGACTTTTTCTGTATTGTATTTATATCAATTGGTGTTAATTCAAATTGAACATCTTCTGCATTATATAATTTTATGCAAGATGCTAAATTGTTAATGTACTTTATTAGTTCTTCAAAGGTTTTTTTTTGGAGGACTATGCATGTTCCATTTTCATGGGGCATTCCATTGCTATCTCGGCTATGTGAATCAAAAATGAAATACTTATCTTCATTTTTTATTATAGAAATAACATATATATCCATGCAAAGCAGGACTCCAGAATGTGTTAATGATATAGCTAATGCAGCTTGTATATCTGGATATAATGAATCAAAACGTTTAAATATGTTACCATAATATGGTTGATAAAGCTTAATAGAATACACACTATCCATATGTTGTATATATTTAGGTAGATCATCAGGATGCATAAGATCTTCTTTGTTAATGGAGTGCATTTCTGTATATAAAGCATCTCCAAGGTCCATTATATAATGCAAATCATCAACATCCCATATATTTGCTGGTTTGTCATAAATGTAAAGAATAGCAAATGTACTATTTGGCAAACATTGTTTACCTCTAGAAGTCATTGCAAACTTTGCATTTCCTTGGTGGTAATTGGCTTGTACTATGTTATGCATTTATATTTATTTATACAGATGTGGTTTTTAAAGTATTACTGCTTATAATTGTTTTTTAAAATACTGAATTGTATAGATATGCAGCTTTATATGTATATTTATATTTGTATTTTTTTACAATTATATGAATACTTTTATATCAGTTTACTTAATAAAAATTAGATATAATTAGATAATTTGAAGGAGGTATATTATACTGGTATGTATAAACTATCTCTATATATTGACATTGATTGATTGTAATAAATATCTTACCTTGTCAATAGGTTTTTCTTTTCTTTTTTAGGTATCTGCAAATAAAAAGAAGTATTTTTAAAATTTGCTTTAATTTATAAATGTTTACTACATTATAGTATTAGCTATATTAAATTGCTTGCAAAGTATTTTTTTACACATTGTAGCATTTATAAGACAGTAGAAGTTTTTTGTAAAAAAAATATCTTAATATTATTGTAAGATATTATATTCATAACTTTTTAAAGTAATACTTTTGTTTACAAAAGATAACAAGATATTTGCTTAGATAGGCAATAAAGAATGTTAGATTGCAATAAAATTGTTTATTATTAACTTTTTAAAGTGATCTGTCTTAGAATTAATTTTTAATTTAGAAATGTTGAATTATAGTTATAACTTGTAATGATTTTTTTTGTGTTTGTAACTAAAGTAAAATTTGAGCATGCGAGTATATTGTTCAAGGATTTAAGAATTGTAGAGGTATGGGAAGGAGTATAGGTTTAGGCTTTAACACCACAGTATACTTATTTGGCATACTGCTATAGGGCTGTAAACAAATATGGTGATTGTACTTGCATTTATATAGTGCTTACTACCCATGATGTAACATTAAGATATCATTCAGCAAGTATTTAACTGTTCTTGAATTTAAAAATGCTTAGGGATGATTTTTTATAAAAACAATAGAGATTTATTAGAAAACAATATGTAATTAAACGAGGAATGGATATAACAAGCAGTTATTTTGGTTGAAAAAGATAACTGGAAAATACAGAGGTGGCAACTATATAGTGCTTTACACCTCAAAAATGCGTTAAATTTTCTTTGTAGAAGTGGGGCTAGTACAGAAATGTAATAAGATTACTAATGAAGTAGTATAGGAAAATATGCAATGTGAACTGTAAGCATGCAAGTGTGTTTGTTTGATTGGAAAGGATAGTAAAGTGGCAAGTGAGATAGTTTGTAAAAGGCTATGCCTTATTAATTTTTACCTGTTACTTCATTATAAACTGCTGTTTGGTGAGAACTGTGTTTTTCTTTTTTGTAAATTAGAATCTGATAATAATAACAAGTTTCAGCTGTGGTATATAAGACATGCTTATTTGTGTAGGCATAGAGTATGGGTGTGTTTCCTGAATTAATAATGCTTAGAGATGAATTAGTATGGGTAAATATGAAATTAATTTGTAGGGTAAATATGCAAGTTAGTTTTCTTGCTTGGAAAGGATAGCTGGCAAATACAAGAGCGACAATTCATGTAGTGCTGGGCATCTTGTTAAGGCATTAGGAAATCTTTTTCTAAAAGTAGCATGTTAGTTTAGAAATGTAATAAGATTAGTAGTGAAGTAGTACAGGAAAATAGTTTATGTCAGCAGTGAGCATGTAAGTTTGTTAGTTTTATCGGTAAGGACAATAGGAAGGCAGGTGAGAAAGTTTGTAAAAGGCAAAGCCTTATTAAGGTATCTACCTGTTACTTGATGATGTAGTGCCCTTTAATAGGAATTGTTGACTTTGTTAGTTTTATTGGGAAGGATAATAGGGAGGCAGGTGAGAAAGTTTGCAAAAGGCAAAGCCTTATTAAGGTATCCATCTGCTAATTGATGATGAAGTGCCCTTCAATAGGAATTGTTGCTTTTCTGTTGTTTTTGTTCTGCGAGTTAAATAAATAATTGTAACAGCAGTTGTAGCTGTAACATATTAGATGTTGCCTACTTTTGCAGGCACATACTATGGATCTGTAAGCAAATATAATAATTGAATGTTGCATTTCTATAGTGCTTACTATCCCTAACGTGAGTAAACCATTTTTTTTGCAAACAATATATTATTCCAGGAGTAAAAATGCATAGAGGTGAATTAGTATAAAAAAATATGTATTAATTTGAGGGGCGATCATGCAAGAAAGTTATTTGTGTTGTAAAGGATAGCTGAGAAATAAAGGAGCGGCAATATATATAGCGCTTCGCTTTGATGGAATATTAGAAAATCTTTTCTAGGAGTAGCATATTAGTTTAGCAATTAAAGTAGATTACTATGAAAGTAGTATAAAAACTTATTAAATTATTGTTAGCAGTAGGCATGCAAGTTTGTTAGTTTGATTGAAAGAATACTAGTAGGCAAGTTAATAGGTATTACAAAGGCAAGCCTAATATGTCATTCAACTGAAATTTGATCATGAAGTGCCCTGCAGTAAGGAAGAATTGTGGCTTTTCTGTCTCTGTGTTTATGCAAGTCAAAATATTAGATTATAATAGAAGTGTCAGTTAACAAATATGAGATGTTGCCTACTACTGTAAAGGACTAGTATATATTAATCAGTGACTATGCAATAATGCTGCAAGATTTGATGCTTCCTGTTTTTTTCTTTGCATATGGTACAGTTCAATTTTAAAAGATACACTATGCTTATTTGATTAGCAAGATTTTTTTATATTTAGTTAGGGCTAGAAGTCGGTTAAAAACAAAGAGAGGCATCTTTTAAAGGGGTATAACTAAGTAATTTTAAGTTGTACCTTAAATATACATAAACTTTAAATATGTGTGTAGTATAGTAGTGCATAATATATATTTTTTGGTTTTGTGTTACCGCATCCAGATATATGATGTAAGTAATATTATACGTATAACAAGGCAGGACTATTGGCTTTGTTAATAGATGTTAGTTGCATAAAATAAATAAGCAGCAATTATGACTTGCTGTATTTTATATTAAAATTTTCTTACTTAAAGCCTGATAATACGATACTGGTGCCACCTCTGCCTGATCTAGATGGCTTGTTTAGCGCCCTAACACCAGTCCTGGTTTAGACCGGTCTGTTTTTTTTTCTATGTGTACTTGTGGACTTAAGTCAGACGCCCAGGTTTTAAAGACGCCTTCACCTTGGGTAAGTGGCTGGCATGAGTGTTTTATAGATCTCTATTTTAAAGCTACATAATTTTCCAAAAGGACGATAGAAAAACAATTAGTACAAACTTTATGTTGTGTTACTTATATGCTATTTAAAATTGCAGTGTCTGCAAGTATGTCTTGTCCTTGGCTACAGCTTGTATTTGTTTGTAGAGAGCGCCACCTCCCACCGCGTTGTTGTTATTTAAATGAAAAAATGTTATTATGTGCTAGAGTTAATGCACGTTAGGCCTATGTTTTGGTAGATTTCCCTGCATCTCTAATTCATATCAGGTTGGAAGGAAACAAGAGGAACTAATTGAAACCTATATTTGTTTACCTGAATGGGGTATACACAAACAGCTGAGTCCTTTTTCAAATAATTACGGCCCCTTTATTTAATAGCTTTTCTGGTTGTGCCAGAGTTAGATTTTGTATTGCAGATAGCTTAACATGTACTAAGTTATTTTTTAATGACTGTTAAGTGTGTATCTTAACCTTTATAAATATATGCATGTTTGAGTGTCTCCATGTGTGTGTGTATAATCTCTGTATGTATATGTGCTTGTGACTATGTTCGTGCATATTTTTTTGTGTGTATTTTTGTGTGTATGCAAGTTGACATATGCTTTGTGTCTGTATGTCATTGTATGTATGTGAATGACTGTATGTTTGTTTATGCATATGTGTGTAACGACGCATTTGTAGCTGTGTGCGCGTTTTTGTACGTGGGTGACATACACCACACACACTCTTGGAATGTTATTATTTTTCTAGTGATGGCCTCCTCAACTGCACCGGATGGAGAGTGTCTGTGAAAGATGGCCCATGATTATGTCATTTTTTTAACATTTATCAATTTACTTGCACTGCACCGTACTTAGTACCTAAACTTCACAAAACAATTTAATATTGGGCAGTTGTTTTCTATAATTAATAATAACTTTAGCAATTTAGTGACTTGCATATTAAAAAGAAACCCTTAAGATGTTTAATTCAGTATAAAAACACAAGGCCAGGTGAGAGAATCTTTTGTTCTCTGCACCTCCAGGTTCTAGTGTAATGTACCCATGTGGGGCAACTGTCTTTTTCTTATGGTGTAAACAGTGCCTCTGGGAGGTATGGTATGGTCAATATACATGGTATACATTATATATTTGTATACAGATAAGAAATGGAAAGGAAATGGATATGTGAATAAATGTATTTTTGGCTGAATGAACTTGATTGGATGGATGGGTAGGTGGGTGAGTGCGTTGATTGGTAATTGGATGCATGGATGTATGATTGGTCATATTGGAATTGATAGGTGACTGAATGGATGCCTGTGTGGATAAAATCATGTTTGTTGTATGGATGAACAGGCAAAATGCATCAACAAACGAATGGATTAATGTACGGATGGATGATTGCATGTGTGTGTGTATGTATAGATGGGTGGAAGAATGCATGCTTGGCGATAGGAAGCAGTTTCTATTTACTAGCTGTGTTTGATGGTTGTCCAGCTTCACGGAACTTTCATTCTCATTGCTGTGGTACATGATGTACATTTCAGCCAGCGTGCTCATTTTGAAGCCAAACTTTTAAAAATGGTTTCACACACTACTTTTCTACAAGAAGGCAAGTTAAATAAAGAGCATTTGAATCTGTAATATAATTTTGTATGGCACTGTACATTCAGTAGCTATAAATACCTGTTGGGAAGGGATTCGTACTTCCGCCCAGCCCTCGTTTATACCCCTTTAAGGTTCAGGCTATACAGAGACAGATCGTAAGTTGAAGAAAGAAGGCAGCACCTCTCATGCTAATGGCTTTTTAATAATATTTTAGCGAGTATTAAAAGAGTATGTTTGATAAAAATCTATTAGCTGCGCCTCCTGGACAGGAATTGTGGGCGGAGGGGTCGATAAACTGCACAAACCGCACACAAAGGCTTAGAAGTTAGCTATCTAAATAACCCACCGAGGACTCCTGCCTTGAGATGTGTTAAGACGCATGTAATATCCTGAACCGGGCGATCGATCGCTATATATTTTTAAGTTACAAAGAATACAAATTGAAAATCATTAACACTGCTTCTGTTCCTATTACCGATAGATAGTGCGATAGGAGTGAAGTGCTTGAGGGGTGGGGGCGAGGAGGACAAGAGCGCGGGATCATTCCTGCCACGAATGGGACCCACTCGATTAGAAGCGTGGTTGGCTTTCAGGTTGCTTTTATAGAATACAGGACCCGAGCGTGTCTGTAAGGTCATGCTGTTTGCGGTACGTCTGCTGCACGGTGACAATGCCGTTTTTTTAAATGTATTAAAAAAAAAAACATAAGCAAAAATAATGTCATGAGCAAGGTAATAGCTGTAAGTTTACCAATGCCGATACCATTGCATTGTAAATGCTTGTTTAATGCTTTTGTGTTATGCTTTTTCACTTTTAAGCAAAGACTTTAAACACGTATACACGTGTTTACAATATGTGTTCAAATATGCATATAATTAGTGCGTTGCCGAAAGAGCAACATCGTAAAAGCAATATATAAAATATATCTTTATTTATAGAGTATTTTTAATAACAACTAACATTTATCTTAAAACTATTCGTCATGCTGAACGTATGCTAGTGGGGAAAAAAAAATATCACGTGATACGACCTCGCTAGCGTGCTCGTGCACATTGCTGCTGGGAGCATTTTGCTTTCGATGTTATACACAGGCACAATGCAAACGTTAGCTGGATGGGCACACGGAAACTCGTAGCGAGGCTATTTTAAATGCTGCTAACTGTAAGTACCTCAAAAGATTATTACATTAAGAGGAGCGTAGAGTCTTAGCATGATGAAATAGTTGTAAAAAAGCTAAAGTAAAAGGATTGAATGTTGTAAGAAGAGAAAATGTATGGCGTAGTAACCGCATTGGTAGTGTAGTGTTTATGTATTGCAGATAGAGTAAGTGCTAGGTTGCAGGGGGGTATAGACTATATTTAAATATTAGTGTTAGTAGGAGAGTGCAAATGGGTAAATACGAGTAAAAATGGAGTTTCGCCGAAAATGTTGAGAAAGTAGTGGAGATTGCAGTTTAGTGAGATGCGGTGAGGACAGTAGCAAATGTAATCGAAAATAGCAGTAAGATAGACAGTTGTATAATCAGCAATGTGGGGAATGCTGGGGAGTAGGTGTGCAGCATGTTAGGAATCGCACCATGATAGATAGTTTTAATTGTATATGGTTTTGTTGTTATAATATATTAGAAGGCGAACTAGTAAAACGGAGTATAGATACACGTAGCAGTAAAAGGAAGTTACATGTGGACACTTATATATAGTAATTACGAACTAATGTACGGCATAAGATAGAAGGACAAAAAGATATAGAAAAACCTAAGGGGTAAAGAAAAGTGGAGAGCAAATAAAATAGGGAAAATTGAGATAATGAAATGCAGCTGGCTTATAATATTCACTAAATCTGAGGTACTCGGTTTGGAAAATGTTTTTTTTGACTGCAACAGTAACAGATGCTTATTAACGTAACATAGACTACACCATGCGAATAACATAACAGCAAGAAGTGTAATAAAAAATTACGTCTATTAGTGTTTGGCGACCTGGTAATTTATTAAAAATCAACTACAACAAGTAAATTAATCGTTATTAATATGTTAAATAAAGATATCGCGCACACAAGCTAAACAAAGTACGTGTAAACAAAGTTTATAAAACGGCAAATAAATACAGGCAAGTACATTGAGGTAATTTTTTTAAGTAATAGAAACACTGGTATTAATCTGAAAGTGTTTGGTAATATGTACACCGGGCAGTTGTATTCCATAATTCACAATAACTAGAGCAATTTAATGACTTGCATATTAAAAAGAGACCCTTAAGATGTTTAATTCAGTATAAGATACACAAGGCTAGGCGAGAGAATTTTTTTGGTTTCTAAAAACACCTCCAGGTTCTAGTGTAATGTACCCATGTGAGACAGTTGTCTTCTCCTTTGTAATGTAAACAGTGCCCCTTGGAGGTATGGTAATGTAAAAAATACAGGGTATACATTATATATTTGTATACACTAAAGAAACGGAGGGGAAATAGATGTGTGAATGAATGTATTTTTGGCTGGATGAACTTGATGGGATGGATGAGTAAGTGGGTGGGTGCGTTGGTTGGTAACTGGACGCATGGATGTATGATTAGCTATATTGAAATAGATAGATGACTGAATGGATGCCTGGGTGGATGAATTTATGTGTCGTATGGATGAACGGGCAAAATGCATGAACAGACGGATGAACTGGTGTACGGATGGATGATTACAAGTATGTATGTATGTATGGGTGAGTAAAAAAATGCATGCCTGGCCACAGGAAGCGGTTTCCTTTCACTGGCTCTGTTCAATGATTGTCTAGTTTACGGAACTTTCATCCTTATTGCTGTAATACACGATGCACATCTCGGCCAGCATGCTCATTTTTAAGCGAAACTTTTAAAAATGGTTTCACACACTACTTTGTACAAGAAAGCAAGTTAAATAAAGGGCGTTGATTTTTGTAATATAATTTTGTATGGCACTGTACATTTACTAGCTATAAATACGTGTTGGGAAGAAATTCGTAGCTCCGCCCAGCCCTCGCCTCTACCCTCCTAAGGTTCAAGCTATACAGAGACAATTCGCAGGTGGAGGTAAGAGGGCAGCACTTCTTATGCTAATGGCTTTTAATAATACTTTAGCGAGTATTAAAAGAGTATTTTTAATGAATATCTATTAGCGTTGCGTCCTGGACACGAATTTTGTGCGGAGGGGTGGATAAACTGCACACAAAGGCTTAGAAGTTAGCTATCTAAATAACCCACCGAAGACTCCTGCCTTGAGATGTGTTAAGACGCCTGTAAAACCCTGAACCAAGCGATCGATCGTATAAATATTTAATGCCAAAGGGAACACAAATTGAGACTATTAAGACTGCTTCTGTCCTATTACCGATAGATAGTGCGATAGGAGTGAAGTGCTTGAGGGGTGGAGGCGAGGGGGACAAGAGCGCGAGATCCTTCCTGCTACGAACGGGATCCACTCGATTACAAGCGTGGGCAGCGTTCAGGTTGCCTTTATAAAAGACAGGACCCGTGCGTGTCTGTAAGGTTATGCCCTTTGTGCTACGTCTGCTGCACAGTGACAATGCCGTTTCTTTAAATGTATTAAAAACAAAAAACATTAGCAAAAATAATGTCATGAGCAATGGCAATAAGTCTAACTTTACCAATGCCGAGACTATTGCATTGTAAATGCTTGTTTAATGCTTTTGTTGTTATGTTTTTTTCGCTTTTAAGGAAAGACTTTAAACATGTATACACGTGTTTACATTATATGTTTAAAAATGCATATAATTTGTGCGTTGCCGAAAGAGCAACATCGTAAAAGCAAAAATGTAAAATATATGTTTATTTGTAGACTATTTTTAATAACAACGAGCATTTATCTTAAAACTATTCGTCATGCTGAACGTATGCTAGAGGGAAAAAAAAATATCACGTGATACAACCTCGCTAGTGTGTTCGTGCATGTATTATTGCTGCTGAGAGCATTTTGCTTTCGATGTGATATACAGGCACAATGCAAACGTTAGCTGGATGTGTACATGAAAACTTGTACCCAGCTTATTTTAAATGCTGCTAACTGTAAGTACCTTAGAAGATTATTACGTTGAGAGGAGTGTGCAGTCTTAGCATGAAGAAATAGTTGTAGGTAAGCCAAAGTAAAGATATTGAATGTTGTAGGAGGACAAAAGGTATAGCGTAGTGACCGCGTTGGTAGTGTAGTCTTTATGTACTGCAGATAGAGTAAGAGCTACTTCGCAGGAGGGTAAAGACTATATTTATATATTAGTGTTGGTAGGAGAGTGCAAGTAGGTAAATACGAAATGACAATTGATTTTTTTGCGAAAATGTTAGGAAAGTAGTGGAAATTGCAGCTTAGTAAAGGTGTGGTGAGGACAGTAGCAAATGTAATCGAAAATAGCAGTTAGATAGACAGTTGTATAATCAGCAATGTGGGGAATGCCAAGTAGTAGGTGTGCAGCATGTTAGGAATTGCACCATCATGGATAGTTCTAATTGTATATGCTTTTGTTGTTATAATATAAAACAAGGCGAACTGGTAAAACGGAGTATAGATACACGTAGCAGTAAAAGGAAGTTACATGTGGATACTTTAATATAGTAATTAGCAACTAATGCACGTTATAAGATAGAGGGACAAAAAGATATAGGAAAACCTAAGGGGTAAATGAAAGTGGAGAGCAAAAAAAATAGGGGAAATTGAATAAATGAAATGCAGCTTGCTTATAAGATCCACTGTATTTGAGGTACTCGGTTTGGAAAATGTTTTTTTTGACTGCAACAGTAACAGATGCTTTTTAACGTAATATAGACCACAGCATGCGCATAACATAACAGCGAGAAGTGTAATACAAAATTACGTCTATTAGTGTTTCGCAACCTGGCAAATAATTAAAAATCAACCACAACAAGTAAATTATTCGTTATTAATATATTAGGTTAAGATATCACGCACACAAGGTAAACAAAGTACGTGTAAACCACGTATATAAAACGGCAAATAAAATACAGGCAAGTACATTGTGGTGAGTTTGTAAAGTAATAGAATCATAGGTATTAACCTGAAAGTGTTTGGTAATATGTACTTTATATACAAGCAAACATTACCTGTGTTAGCGGCAAACACGAAGCACGAAAAAATATTTACTATTAAAAGCAGTTTACCAATGAAATAATACGCAATTGCTAATACGCTTTATAGGAACAGGAAAAGTGCAATTGCTTAAGCGACGTTAGTAACTGTTAAATTGGGCAATTACTAAAGTTGATTTTACTAAGAGCATAATTGCATTTGAATTGCAGTGTATACAAATGTTATTATTTACTCACACGTATGTTCGTTGAAGTACTATAGCCAAGGATTATTTTCAAAGCAGCTAAAAATCCAAATGACGATATGGCACAATGAGTTTTTTTACCCTGCAATCAAAAAAAGATAGTTGTAAATATACAGGTACATGTAAATACATGGCAACACTAATTATTAAGTAGCATAATACATGGCAGCTGAACAGGCAAAGCGCATTAAACACATGCGTTTGTGATATACGTGCAAAGCGAAAGGTTATAGATATGTTTTCTATAATGTTGGGTAAATAATGTATGTTAAAAAAGCATCTTAACAGAATGCTTTAAGATATGCTATGCACATAATAAGAGTTTTAAAACAGGGTGAATAATAATACAATGCTGTGTACAGTAGCCGTATGTAAGTGGCACTTGTAGCAAACGCTGTGTAATCGTAACAAATTGTACAAGAAGCTATTTAAGTAAGGCTCCTAACAAAGGATGTCTCTGTATGCCTGTTGAGATGCGAGTAGTTATATGGTACTTATAAGAAAGTAATATATGTGCAATAACGCAGTATTTTACTAAAGTAGCATAACATGTAAATAAGTAATATTATAAAAGTAACGTGAAAGAAAAGTATAAGCTTAATATAATACACATGCACTTACCAAAAAAGAATGTGCAATTAGTAAGTATTCTAAGATTGTACAATAATTATGAACAGGTAAATAAATAATATAAAACTCCGCTAAAACTTACCACAAAAACAGCAGTATGTAGTTGAATATATAGCTCGTACAATGGTCACCACAGCTTCGGCATTCTGTAGAATGGTTGGTGTATCACGTTTAAATAGACCTTCAAAAGCACATTGCCATGAAGAAAAGTCATAGAATGGGGGAAGACACAGTAAAGGAAATGTATAGCGATGGTGTGAAGATAGGCAGGTGCTACAAACAACATGTGGGCATTGTAAATGTGGAGAACGCCTTCTTGCATACGGTGTAACATCAAAGCGCACATTTCGGCTAAATGCATCTAGTAGTAATGTCAATTTATAAAGTATGCAAGTACGATAAAAATATGACGAATGTGAACACCAGCTAAACTATAAGTTTGTTTGCAGTACCACTTATATAGACGTATTCTTATAAATTAACACTTGGTTCTATTTTATAAAAAAGAACAATATCATGTGCATAGTATGTAAACGCTGACAAATCTTTATATGCAGTAAAGGATTATAGTAGTATTTCTTCTTGATGTCGGAAGGATTAGACAACAATATGAGATACAACTGAGAACATCAGGCGAACTATATGTTTGTGTGCAGTACCACTAATATGGGCGGGCTGCTTTTAACATAAACGCTGATGCATTTTATAAAGAAGGCCAATACTCTGTGCACAGTGTATAAAGACCGTCATGCCCCAAAAACAGCAAAAGCGTATAGTAGTGTTCCCCCTTTCATAGCACGAAGGACCAGGCAACAATATTAGATGGTAAGCAGAATACTATTGAGCATATTTATAAGGTATGCTAAAAATTATTATAGTTTGATCAGTAGACAACTGCTCCTATAGTGGTGATAATGGCGTTAAATATAGCGCATAGAATCGCTAAACAAGTTCATGTTTTTGTAGGAACATGAGCTTGTATGCTGATTGTCTACGATAACATAATGAATAAAATTATATAGCCAATAAATGTTTAATACAGCAAAGCACATTGGACATCCAACGCATATCACAAAAGCAGTTTCTATAAGGCTGAAAAGGGGAAAAAAAGCCAAAAAACCAAACGCTCTTAAGGCTTATTCCCACTGCATTTCTTTAGTTAAGAAACACACATGGCGCCAGTGAGACGTCTGCATAAGATCTTGCTTTAGAATTGTACGTACATTAACTGTATAGCAAGCAAGAAGCTAATTAAAGTAATGCCATGCCAAGCACCAACTATACATATGCTATTGTCAAACACTGGATGGTAGAGTGTCTCTATGAACGCATCCAC
Source organism: Triturus cristatus (assembly GCF_964204655.1). Classification (NCBI taxonomy): domain Eukaryota; kingdom Metazoa; phylum Chordata; class Amphibia; order Caudata; family Salamandridae; genus Triturus; species Triturus cristatus. The sequence continues at coordinate 36,518,746 of NC_140593.1, read as the reverse complement.
CAGTTACCAACTCTGTGATACACCGCAAAGGCAACAGCCTTAACGCCTGGCTTTATAAAAAAAAAACTCTTATAACACACGCGACGTGCACGAGAGAGCGCCCAGCAAAAGGCAATGTCACCTTGCTTTGTAATAAAAAGACTTTTATAACAAAGGGGACCTCAATTTCAAATGCAGACGCTTATAATATGCCGACGCAACGTAAATTTAAAATGCAGATGCTCATAATATGCCTAGCCTAGTGATACATTGCCAACCCCATAGGTAAACACAGCAGGTTTAAGTACGTTCATGAATAAACTATTGCCCATAGATTAATTAGCTTGTAACATGCAAACTAAACACTGCTCAGATTTATTTTCGCTGCACTTCTTAAGCAAAGAAACACACATGGTGCCAGTGAGACGTTTTCTAAAGGCCTTGGTATAAAATTGTAAGTACATAAATTTTATAACAAGGCAAGAAGACGTTTATAATATGATGTAGAGAAACCTGATACAAGTTTATGTTTTTGTATGGACATGAGCTTGTAGAATAATTGTGTTTGGCATATTATTAAGCCTTTCCTACCGATATAGCGTACATAAGTATAACTGCAGATGTTTATAATATGTCCCTATGTATATTAATATGTAAAATCAATCCCTTTGCAAGTATTTTTACTTGTGCACGCTGTTGCTAAATACCTCTATGAAAAACTACTTGCAATACTGTCCTTTATCATTTTATAATAGTAGCCTAGTCTAGCATATACTATGCGAAGACTGCAAAATAAACAGCGGTTTTCCAACGTTACACAGTCCTGTTATAGAGCAATAGTAATAAACCACAAAACATAACATGCCAAGCTAAAACAGATGGCACTTAATTAATAATCAAAAAGCAGACTATAACATGACCTTAACCAGTTTCTATAAATGAAGAAATAAATATAGAAGACATATGAGGCCAATTAAACACTATGAAGACTTATTCTCACTATACTTCTCAAATAAAGAAACACAAAGGGCGCTAGTAAGTCGTCTGCCAAAGACCGTAGTATAGAAATGTAGATACATTAACTGTACAGCATAGCAGGAAGCCAATTAAAGTGACGGAATGCCAAGCACCAGCTAAACACATGCTACTGTGAAACACTGGATGCTGGCGCGTCTTTATGAGCACATCCACCAGTTCACAACTTGATAATACAACCTAAAGGCAACAGCCTTAACGCCTTGCTTTATAAAAAAAGACTCTTATAACAAACACAATGTGTACGAGAGAGCGGCCAGCAAAAGGCAATGTCGCCTTGCTTTATAAGAAAAGAGTCTTATAACAAACACAACCTAATTTTTAAATGCAGACATTTATAATATGCGTATACGCCGTAAATTTTAAATGTAGATGTTTATAATATCACTAGCTCAATAAACACAGCCAACTTCGCAAAGTAAACACAACAGGTTTAAGCACGTTCACAAATAAACTATTGCCCATAGATTAATTAACACGCAGCATGCAAACTCAACACTATCGAGATTTTTTTCGGCTGCACTTCTTAAGGCCATTCATATACGGCGTCAGTGATACGTGTGTTAAAGACCCTGCTATAAAATTGTACATACATAAATTGTATAACAAAGCAGGAAACATATTAAAGTGACGTGATGCCAAGCACCAGATAAATTTATGCTATTGGCAAGCATATGCTTATACAACGTGTATTTTAAATGCAGATGTTTATAATAAGCCCACATGACGTCATCTTCAAATGTATACGTTTATAATATGCCTACACGACGTAATTTTTAAATACAAATGTTTATAATATGCCTACACAAGATAATTTTTAAATACAGACGTTTATAATACGCCTACATGACGTGATTTTTAAATGCAGACGTTTATAAAATGCCTACCACACATGATTTTTAAATGCAGACGTTTATAATATGTCTACACAACGTGATTTTTAATTGCAGACGTTTATAAAATGCATACCAGACATTATTTTTAAATGCAGACGTTTATAATATGCCTACACGACGTGATTTTTAAATGCATACGTTTATAAAATGCCTACACGATGTGATTTTTAAAAGCAGATATTTATAATATGCCTACGCGACTTGATTTTTAAATGCAGACATTTATAAAATGCTTACATGACATGATTTGTAAATGCAGATGTTTATAATATGCCTACACGATGTGATTATTAAATGCAGACGTTTATAAAATGCCTACACAACGTGATTTTTAAATGCACACGTTTACAATACGCCTACATGACGTGATTTTTAAATGCATACGTTTACAATATACTTAAATGCAAACGTTCATAATATGCCTACACGACATCAAAATTAACACGCAATATGCAAGCAATGTATACACCAGCGCCAGCAAGCACGTACACCAAGTGGAATCCGCAAATATTGCAGAGGCTTATTTTCACTCTACTTCTAAACTAAACAAACGCACATGGCACCAGTATGCATGGCGATAGTGTTGAGATAAGCAGGTGCTACAAACAACATGTGGGCATTGTAAATGTGGAGAAGGACTTCTTACACGGTGTAACATCAAAAGCGCATATTTCAGCTAAAGGCATGTAGTAGTAAGGAAACTCTATAAGGTATGCAAGAACGATAAAAACACGACGAATGTGAACACCAGCTAAACTATAAGTTTGTTTGCAGTACCACTAATATAGACGTATTCTTTTAAATTAAAACTTGGTTCTATTTTATAAAAAAGACAATATCATGTGCATAGTATGTAAACGCTGCCAAATCCCAATATGCAGTAAAATATTATAGTAGTATTTCTTCTTTGATGCCACAAAGGAATAGGCGAGAATATGAGATACGACTGAGAACTTCAGGCGAACTATATGTTTGTGTGCAGTACCACTAATATGGGCGGACTGCTTTTAACATTAACGCTGGTGCATTTTATAACAAGGCCAATACTATGTGCACAGTGTATAAAGGCCGTCATGCCCCAAAAACAGCAAAAGCGTATAGTAGTGTCCTCCCTTTCGTAGCACGAAGGACCAGGCAACAATTTTACATGTTAAGCAAAATACTATTGAGTATATATTAAGCCGAATAGTATTGAGCATATTATAAGGTATGCTAAAAATTATTATACTTTGATCAGTAGACAACTGCTCTTACAGCGGTGATAATGGCGTTGAATATAGCGCACAGAATCGCTATAGAAGTTCATGTTTTCGTAGGAACATGAGCTTGTATGCTGATTGTCTACGATAACATAATGAATAAAATTAGATGGCCAATGATTGTTTACTCAGCAAAGCACATCGGACATCCAACGCATATCACAAAAGCAGTTCCTATACGGCTTAAAGGGGAAGAAAGAGCGAAACTTGGCAATGAGATAATAACAAATAATTTGTCATTTAATGCCCTGCTGTTCCTTAAGAAAACTATGGCGCCAGTTAGACGGCTGCCAAAGGTTTTGCTACAAGTTGGAGCTATGCTAATCGTGCAGGAACAGAGAGAGCCAATTAACGTGGCGCGAAGAGTCAGCCAAGCAGACGCATGGCGATGGTGTGAAGATAGGCAGGTGCTACAAACAACATGTGGGCATTGTAAATGTGGAGAACGAGTTCTTACACGATGTAACATCAAAAGCGCATATTCCAACTAAATGCATCTAGTAAAGGAAACTGTATAAGGTATGCAAGAACGATAAAAACACGACGAATGTGAACACCAGCTAAATTATTAGTTTGTTTGTAGCATCACTTATATAGACGTATTCTTTTCAATTAAAATTTGGTTCTATTTTATAAAAAAGGACAATATCAAACGCTGCCAAATCCCAATATGCAGTAAAGGATTATAGTAGTATTTCTTCTTTGATGCCACAAAGGATTAGATGACAATATGAGATACGACTGCGAACATGAAGTGGACTATATGTTTGTGTGCAGTACCACTAATATGGACGGACTGCTTTTAACAAAAAACGCTGGTGCATTTTATAAACAAGGCCAATACTCTGTGCACAGTGTGTAAAGGCCGTCATGCCCCAAAAACAGCAAAAGCGTATATTAGTGTCTCTCCTTTCGTAGCACAAAGGACCAGGCAACAATATTAGATGGTAAGCAAAATACTATTGAGTATATATTAAGCAGAATACTATTGAGCATATTTACAAGGTATGCTAAAACTTATTATATTTAGATCAGTAGACAACTGCTCTTACAGCGGTGATAATGGTGTTGAATATAGCGCACAGAATCGCTATAGAAGTTCATGTTTCCGTAGGAACATGAGCTTGTATGCTGATTGTCTACGATAACATAATGAATAAAATTAAACAGCCAATGAATGTTTAATACAGCAAAGCCCATCGGAAATCCAACGCATATCACAAAAGCAGTTCGTATAAGGCTGAAAGGGGAAAAAAAGCAAAACTTAACAATGAGATAAAAATAAGTAATTTGTCATCTAGTCCCTTTCCGTTCCTTAAAAAAACTATGGCGCCAGTTAGACGGCTGCCAAAGGTTTTGCTACAAGTTGGAGCTATGTTAATCGTGTAGGCCGCAAGCAGCCAATTAACGTGTCGATATCAGCAGACTGCTTTTAACAAAAACGCTGGTGCATTTTATAAAGAAGGCCAATACTCTGTGCACAGTGTAAAGGACGTCATGCCCCAAAAACAGCAAAAGCGTATAGTAGTGTCTCCCCTTTCGTAGCACGAAGGACCAGGCAACAATATTAGATGTTAAGCAAAATACTATTGAGCATATATTAAGCAGAATACTATTGAGCATATTATAAGGTATGCTAAAAATTATTATACTTTGATCAGTAGACAACAACTCTTACAGCGGTGATAATAGCGTTGAATATAGCGCACAGAATCGCTATAGCAGTTCATTGTTTCGTAGAAACATGAGCTTGTATGCTGATTGTCTACGATAACATAATGAATAAAATTAAACGGCCAATGAATGTTCATTACAGCAAAGCACATCAAATATCTAACGCATATCACAAAAGCAGTTCCTATAAGGCTGAAAGGGGGAAAAAAAACCAAAGTTAGCAATGAGATAATAAGAAATAATTTGTCATTTAATGCCCTTCCGTTCCTTAAGAAAACTATGGCGCCAGTTAGACGGCTGCCAAAGGTTTGGCTACGAGTTGGAGCTATGCTAATCGTGTAGGAACAGACAAAGCCAATTAACGTGGCGCGAAGAGTCAGCCAAGCCGACGTATGGCGATGGTGTGAAGATAGGCAGGTGCTACAAACAACATGTGGACATTGTAAATGTGGAGAACGAGTTCTTACACGGTGTAACATCAAAAGCGCATATTTCAGCTAAACGCATCTAGTAAGAAAAAAATCTTAAGGTATGCAAGAACGATAAAAACAGAACGAATGTGAACACCAGCCAAACTAAAACTTTGTTTGCGGTACCACTAATATCAACGTATTCATTTCTATTAAAACTTAGTTCTATTTTATAAAAAAGGACAATATGAAACGCTGCCAAATCTCAATATGCAGTAAAGGATTATAGTAGTATTTCTTCTTTGATGCCACAAAGGATTAGATGACAATATGAGATACGAATGCGAACATGAAGTGGACTATATGTTTGTGTGCAGTACCACTAATATGGACGGACTGCTTTTAACAAAAAACGCTGGTGCATTTTATAAACAAGGCCAATACTCTGTGCACAGTGTGTAAAGGCCGTCATGCCCCAAAAACAGCAAAAGCGTATAGTAGTGTCCCTCCTTTCGTAGCACAAAGGACCAGGCAACAATATTAGATGGTAAGCAAATTACTATTGAGTATATATTAAGCAGAATACTATTGAGCATATTTACAAGGTATGCTAAAACTTATTATACTTAGATCAGTAGACAACTGCTCTTACAGCGGTGGTAATGGCGTTGAATATAGCGCACAGAATCGCTATAGAAGTTCATGTTTTCGTAGGAACATGAGCTTGTATGCTGATTGTCTACGATAACATAATGAATAAAATTAAACAGCCAATGAATGTTTAATACAGCAAATCCCATCGGAAATCCAACGCATATCACAAAAGCAGTTCGTATAAGGCTGAAAGGGGAAAAAAGCAAAACTTAAGAATGAGATAAAAATAAATAATTTGTCATTTAGTCCACTTCCGTTCCTTAAGAAAACTATGGCGCCAGTTAGACGGCTGCCAAAGGTTTTGCTACAAGTTGGAGCTATGCTAATCGTGTAGGCCGCAAGCAGCCAATTAATGTGGCGATATCAGCAGACTGCTTTTAACAAAAACGCTGGTGCATTTTATAAAGAAGGCCAATACTCTGTGCACAGTGTATAAAAGACGTCATGCCCCAAAAACAGCAAAAGCGTATAGTGTGTCCTCCCTTTCGTAGCACGAAGGACCAGGCAACAATATTAAATGTTAAGCAAAATACTATTGAGCATATATTAAGCAGAATACTATTGAGCATATTATAAGGTATGCTAAAAATTATTATACTTTGATCACTAGACAACAACTCTTACAGCGGTGATAATAGCGTTGAATATAGCGCACAGAATCGCTATAGCAGTTCATGGTTTCGTAGAAACATGAGCTTGTATGCTGATTGTCTACGATAACATAATGAATAAAATTAAACGGCCAATGAATGTTTAATACAGCAAAGCACATCAAACATCCAACGCATATCACAAAAGCAGTTCCTATAAGGCTGAAAGGGGAAAAAAAAGCCAAAGTTAGCAATGAGATAATAAGAAATAATTTGTCATTTAATGCCCTTCCGTTCCTTAAGAAAACTATGGCGCCAGTTAGACGGCTGCCAAAGGCTTTGCTACGAGTTGGAGCTATGCTAATCGTGTAGGAACAGAGGAAGCCAATTAACGTGGCGCGAAGAGTCAGCCAAGCCGACGTATGGCGATGGTGTGAAGATACGCAGGTGCCACAAACAACATGTGGACATTGTAAATGTGGAGAACGAGTTCTTACACGGTGTAACATCAAAAGCGCATATTTCAGCTAAACGCATCTAGTAGGAAAAAAATCTTAAGGTATGCAAGAACGATAAAAACACGACGAATGTGAACACCAGTTAAACTATAAGTTTGTTTGCAGTACCACTAATATGAACTCAACTGCTCTTACAGCGGTAATAATGGCGTTGAATATAACGCACACAATCGCTAAAGAAGTTCATGTTTTCGTAGGAACATGAGCTTGTATGCTGATTGTCTACGATAACATAATGGCGTTGAATATAACGCACAGATTCGCTAAAGAAGTTCATGTTTTCGTAGAAACATGAGCTTGTATGCTGATTGTCTACGATAACATAATGAATAAAATTAAATGGCCAATGAATGTTTAATACAGCAAAGCACATCGGACATCCAAGCATATCACAAAAGCAGTTGCTATAAGGCTGAAAAGGAAAAAAAAGCCAAACTTAGCAAGGAGATAAAAACAAGTAATTTGTTATTTAATCCCCTTCCGTATTTTAAGAAAACTATGGCGGCAGTTAGACGGCTGCCAATGTTTTGCTAAGAGTTGGAGCTATGCTAATCATGTAGCAACGCAGAAAGCCAATTAACGTGGCGCGAACAGTCACCTAAGCAGACGCTGATGTGAATCACTGAATGCTGGGGCCTATGTATGAGCGTTCACAGAGACTAATGAGGAAGAAAGTGAAACTGGATACTGGCTTGCTGAGGGAAGAGAGGCAGGAGATGTGCACGCCGCATGGCTGTAGGCGCGTACACCAACTCAAATCCGCCGAGACCATGCGCGTGCCCATGTCCTGTCCCACTTCCGAGGCAAGTCAGTAACAATAGATCTCGCTGGCGACAGCGCTTCGCGCTGCGTTCGCCAGGCGAGACCTAAAAAGGAAACTCACTAGGAGTGCGCCATACCCTGCAATACCAAAGGAAACTCACTAGGAGTGCGCCATACCATGCAATACCAAAGGAAACTCACTAAGAGTGCGCCATACCCTGCAATATCAAAGGAAACTCACTAGGAGTGCACCATACCCTGCAATACCAAAGGAAACTCACTAGGAGTGCGCCATACCATGCAATACCAAAGGAAACTCACTAAGAGTGCGCCATACCCTGCAATACCAAAGGAAACTCACTAGGACTGCGCCCTACCCTGCAATACCAAAGGAAACTCACTAGGAGTGCGCCATACCATGCAATACCAAAGGAAACTCACTAGGAGTGCGCCATACCATGCAATACCAAAGGAAACTCACTAAGAGTGCGCCATACCCTGCAATACCAAAGGAAACTCACTAGGAGTGCGCCATACCATGCAATACCAAAGGAAACTCACTAAGAGTGCGCCATACCCTGCAATACCAAAGGAAACTCAGTAGGAGTGCGCCATACCCTGCAATACCAAAGGAAACTCACTAGGAGTGCGCCATACCCTGCAATACCAAAGGAAACTCACTAGGAGTGCGCCATACCCTGCAATACCAAAGGAAACTTACTAGGAGTGCGCCATACCCTTCAATACCAAAGGAAACTACCTAGGAGTGAGCCATACCCTGCAATACCAAAGGAAACTCACTAGGAGTGCGCCATACCCTGCAATACCAAAGGAAACTCACTAGGAGTGCGCCATACCCTGCAATACCAAAGGAAACTCACTTAGAGTGTGCCATACCCTGCAATACCAAAGGAAACTCACTAGGAGTGCGCCATACCCTGCAATACCAAAGGAAACTCACTAAGAGTGTGCCATACCCTGCAATACCAAAGGAAACTCACTAGGAGTGCGCCCTACCCTGCAATACCAAAGGAAACTCACTAGGACTGCGCCCTACCCTGCAATACCAAAGGAAATTCACTAGGAGTGCGCCATACCCTGCAATGCCAAAGGAAACTCACTAGGAGTGCGCCATACCCTGCAATACATGTGCACATCTTATATAAATACTGCATGCTACAAAATTTTAAGAAAAATGCAGAAAATGACGACATGACAGAAAGCGGCTTATTTGCTACACGTGTTCTTTGTGTGCCGCTTGGATGTTTCACAATTACTATGACTTTGGTGTTGTAGCATTGATGCACACCCCCACTCTGAAAACTATTCCAGCTCCTCTGCCTTTTATGTCACAAACATATCAGATTCATGATGCACGCAGCAAATAATCCTGTGAAGCATCTGGAATAGTGCACACATGTTGTTGTTAGCTATGCCTACAGTTTGGCATTTTTCCTGGTGAACTACTTCCTGATTCCTCTTTTCCAGAATTTGGGAGCCAGTGGCATCATTAGAGTGGGGCACATGCGGCAACTCCCCAGGCTATATCTGTCCTGGCCCTCCTTGTGCCGCGCAGGAGTGTAACACAGGCCTTTGTAGTATAGGGGTCCACCTGCACGATTGGGGCCCTCCAACTCTTCAGAGGACTCCCATTAAGGCCATGGCCAATTAGTATATGTGCGATATGGGAGACACAGGGGTCCCGCTTCAAATTCTGCAGGGAGGCCCCATCATTAGGTCGAGTATTCAAGAACTCTTGTATATACTTTAGTATATACTTCTATGTGTATGTACTTTGTAGGGCCTGGAGATCAGCCCTAGGACTTGTCTGCTTCCGCTTAGGGACTTTTGTTTCTGTTCAACTGCCTCTATTTAACTTTCTTAATAAAAAAGGACCAGTAGAGGTCAGTAAAATACCAAAATTGCTTTCTGCTGAGGGACTTTATGTTTTTTAATATTTCTGGCATCTCCCTCTATTTAACTTTCTTGATAGGAAACGACCAGCAGAGGTCAGTAAAATACCAGCATCACTTTAGCATCCTCTAAATTCCAGTCCATAGAAATTGTCTTCCACGAGCACTCGTAGACAATAATATTTTTTTCAAATCTTGTATTTTCAGTTATATGACCACCGAAGGCCCAGATTTTATATTAAAAACAGAGCTTTGGCTATACCATTTCCCGCTGAAAGGCAACATTTCTCTCATGTGTTCCTATAGGCGTGTCACGCAGTTTGGTGCTTCTTTTCCCTCCATGTTAAAGAACAGTAGATGTTTCAGCCTCCAGGCTAATGTGCTGCATGGCTAAATACATATAAGGTCCTAAAGGCGAGACCAATTCCAGTGCAAATGCTTGTTTATGATGCAGCAGCAGTGCTGTCATTACACACCAGTAATGACGTGTCACATACATAGGCATAGTGGTAAAGGTAAGAACACGGGGGCGGAGCTTGGCTCTAAACGGAGATGGCAGCTTGAGCCTCGAGCTCCGGTGCGCAGAAAGCAAAATCCTTCAATAATCCTGCCCTACACCGCTGGTATTCGAAGCGGGTGAAGCGACACATGCGGCGGAAGAGGTGGACGATCCGACGAGACAATCCCGAGGTCTGGGGGCACGGCTGATGTTCAGATAGAGTCGCTGAAGCGCGGGATGTTGGAGGCCGCTAATCCCCGGGCGCTGGTATGTGCGGCGGCGGAGTGACGTCGCCGTGCGTGCGGCAGAACAATTGAGGAGAGCTCGGACCTTCACGTCGTCCCCGTCGCTGTGGCCCAGATGCGAGCGGATTGGAGGAGGCGGTGCTGCAGGATCGGCGTGGCTGTTGCTGCGATCTGCTGACAGGTGGAGGGAGCGGATCTTCAATACACTGGCGCTCATGCACCTGAATTTATCACTGCCAGGGAAGGATCACAGACAAGGGCGCCTCGGCCTCGATCGCCAGACGGGCGAGGGACGGCCGGAGCTGCGCAGGACACTGCAGTGCACCGAGGCGCCGAAAAAACGGGTGCATTGGAGGGCCGCCGGGGTCTGGTGAGTGCTGTGAAGCCGCGGGCGGGCCAGGTGAGCGGTGAGAGTGAGCCTGGCGCTGCCGGAGAGACCGGTGATCAGAGGATTGTTGGCCTAGGTCGCTACATACTGCCCCACTGCGGTATGGCATAGGGGCCCAAGTGCTGTTGGCGGATTGTGGGCAGCGCGAACCGGCAGACCACCCATTGTAGCTTCAACGACCACAATAGTGGGGGGGCGGCGTCATCTCGGCTACCCGCCGGCGCGGCGACTCACGGACGGAGGGCGCCAACTGCATAGCGGAGCTGGGGCTCGGATGTGTGAGCAGCGGAGCGCAGCGTGAGGTCGGTCACTGGAGAGGCGGTGTGGTGGCTGCGACGGCGCAAAATCGCTCGACATAAGGCCATAGTGGGTGAACGGAAGGCGGGAGTCCACACGACGTAGCCCACGCTCCAACAAGAGGACCCTCCTTGGGGGTGCAGAGTAATACGAAGACGCCCTGGGCGGTGGTTGAGAGGCGGTGGGTCCCGAGGCAGACGCCAGCCTGCAACTGTGTCTGAGAGTCGCCTGGAGGCGACTCTCAGGCGAGGAGTGGGGGAGCCTTCGGGACGTGGAGCCCCACTAGAGTGTAGATCGCCTAGCTGGAGTGCCAGACGGGGCGGGCTGCTTTGGCCACAGAAGGATCCTGTGTAGAAGCGCTGTACACCTGGGGAGTGTGGGCAGTGGCCGGCAAAGCGGCAAAGGAAGGGACCACTTGCAGACGCTGCCAACAAGCACCGTGCGATGTCTCGGGACTGAAGTGTGCGGTGGTTTGCTCCTGGTAAGAAGACACACTTGTAAATTAGCACTATTTGGCGCTTTGGTGTGAAGCTGCGGAAGCGGTGAGTGACGCCCAGAGGCAGCAGAATACGCGATGGGCAAGTCGGACAGGACCCAGTCGAAACTAACGTTCAAGCAGAAGCGCTCTAAACCCCATGACCCTGCTGCGGGGGCAGAGGGTAGCGCAATCCCACCCCCGGATGAAGGACAGGATATCCGGAGCTTGTTGCTCTCCATGGAAAAGGGACCACAGAACGGCATCACTTCCTTGGGCGCAAAGATCGATGCTCTCTCATACAGAATGGACCGGATGGGGGAACGAATCGACAAACATGCTGAGCGACTGGACCAGTCGGAACAACGGCTAGCGGGAGTTGAGGAGGCGCAGACCTCGCTGGATACTGAGCATAAGAAACTGGGGCGTATCATGCAGGTGTTGCAGGATAAAACTGAGGACCTTGAGGCCCGTACGAGACGCTGTAATTTGCGAATTACGGGCCTGCTGGAGACTACGCCAACGAGTCGAATGGAGTGCTTTGTGGAGACCTAGTCCCCCTCCAGGTGCGCCGCCGTGACCAATCATAGCGAAGCTATTGAACTACCAGGACAGAGATGCGGCCCTTCGCGTGGTGAGGGAGAAAAAGACGCTGACATATGAGGGGTCGACTATCTCACTATATCCGGATTTTACTGCACGGGTGCAGGAGGCCAGACGGCAGTTCATCCCGATAAAAAAGCAGTTGAGGGAACTGGGCTTGGATTACGCGATGCTGTACCCTGCCAAGCTGCGAGTGAACAGGCAGGGGAGAACCCACATTTTCCTGGGTCCTAAAGCACTGCAGAAGGCACTGAAAGACTGGAGCAAAGAGCGGAGGCGGAGCCCAGAGAGACAATCGCAGGGAGAAGCGGCGGAGGGTGTGCTGGAGCACCAAGACTGAGCATGGTCTGGTGGCAAGCGTGGGCTGAAGTAAACTTGGGTCTGGGGGCTGGAGGGACGGGGGTGGAAAAAGGGGGCAAACTACGTAGACAAAAGGCATGTAATTGCCGCCCAGTAGACATTCACTGAAATATTGACATACGGGCTACAAAGATGCTGGCAAACTGACATAGTGGTATTGGCCAAAAGTACGTAGGCTGTCAAACAGGCTTAGGCGCGGGCGGAAGCCTCGCCACATACAAGGTATGGTGTGGACGATAGCAGGGCACACACCTGGGGGGTGTGTATCACGCATGGATGCATACAGTGGTTAAATTCTCCCTTAGCGGTGGGGCAGAGATATGAGATCTGCGACCGGAGGTCGTGGGTAGGTACAAGGTGACATTTTTTCTATAGATTAAGAACGGAGCGACCTCCGCTCGCGAGTGCATACCACAACTTTGAGGGGTTAACTTGTTGGGGGGAGGGCAGCGGGAGGTGTGGGAAATCTCTAAATGGGATGCGGCATGGCCGAGCTGCGGGTGGTCTGCTGTGAGAGGGGGGTGAGGGATGGGTTTCAGTTTTTCGTTCAGAGGTTAGTCCGGCAGTACACAACGTTGCTCATTTTTCATTACACAGGTCATATACAACACTTAGAGGGAGGTGTAATGCGTAACGGACAGGATAGTAATGACTAGCACAACTGCTCCCCGGGGGTCGCTGGACTCCATAAAGGTGGTGACCTGGAATGTCAGAGGCCTGAATAATCACCGGAAGTTGCGTAAGGTGTTGCATTACCTCAATAGACATGCCATCGATGTAGCCTTCCTTCAGGAGACGCACCTCCCAAACCAGAACCAGAGGGCTGCTGGGAAATGCGCATGCAGACGGATTTACAACACGTGCCAGGGGGGTCATTACTTGGATCAACCCTATTTCGGACTACAGGGTGCAGCTGGTGGCAGCGGACAACGGGGGTAGGTATGTACTATCCCGATGTCAGGGTAGGGGCCTTGATTTGCTATTGGTCAATGTTTACGGCCCAAACTATGACTGCCCGGAGTTTTAGAATACGCTGGCCAATACAATGAGGGATAGCGGAGCGCCTCAAATCTTGTGGGGAGGAGATTTCAATATGGTTATGAACCTGAGCCTAGACAGATCGGGAGGTCCGGCCAGAGCGCCGGCGTCGGCAGTTAAAATACTGAACAGGGCAATGATCAGTATGGCACTTTCGGATGTATGGAGAACGCTTAACCCAATGGAGGGAGGCTACACGCACTATTCAGCCTACTATAACCTACACATGCGTTTTGTTTACTGGTTTGCATCGACGTCTCTTATGTCGCAGGTGCGATCGTGCCAGGTGTTGCCACGTACCCTATCGGATCACTCCCCTATAATGCTGATTCTCGCCACACCTAGGAAGGCCATACCCCCGTTTACGTGGCGGTTTCCCCCATATTCTCTGTTGGATCCTCTATTTAAGGAGAAAATGGCGGAAGCGATAACAACGTTTTTCGACACTAATATTGGTTCAGTGGATAGTTTTCAAACGGTCTGGGAAACATTTAAGATATATATTAGAGGGGTGGCCATTACTAAGCATTCTGGGGTGCTGCGCGCCATTCGACAGAGATTATCGACATTGGAGCGCAGATTGGGGGAATTGGAGGCTGTGCAGCAACTGGATACGGCGGATGGCACTACAGAAGAGCTGAAGGCACTGTTAGAAGAATATCATGAGGCAGCAGATACTGAAGTGCAGCATTTAGGGAAGTATGCTATGGCCAGGGTGTGTGGAGAGGGTGACAGGCCTGGCTCAGTGCTGGCTAATATACTAAAGGCCCAGAGGGGTAAAGCCACCATCACCAAGATTAGATCGGACGAAGGGGAGCTGATGATGGAGGAAGCGGATATAGCAGCTCGCTTCAAGTCGTATTATGCAGCACTTTACGCTTCACGACAGACTGATATGGATGAGGACATAGGGGATTACCTGGATCATATTCAGTTACCCTTCCTCTCTAATTCACATAGGGAATTCCTGGCCCTTCCCATTGAGAAGGATGAAATCCTGGAGGCATTGGCGGGCATGAGGGCGAATAGCTCTCCGGGGGCGGATGGCCTAACGGTCACTTTCTACAAAACCTTCATAGACTTATTGCTCCCACATATATCGCAGCTGTTTGATGATATGTGTGTTACGGGCCAAATGCCACAGTCTATGCGTGAGGCTATCTTGGTAGCTATCCCCAAACCAGGTAAGACCCTGGAGGAGTGTAGCTCCTATCGACCGCTATCCTTGCTAAAAGTAGACACTAAGATATTTGCGAAGGTCTTGGCCGCGCGCCTTGCCTTGCTCACTTCGGAGCTGGTGGCTCCAGAGCAGGCGGGGTTTGTGCCCGGTAGAAACCTAACCTACAATTTACGGACGGTGTTTGGCACTATGCAGCATGTCAGGCAGGATTCGAAGGCGCTCGCGGTCTTCCTGGACATGGAGAAGGCATTTGATTCGGTTGAATGGCCCTTCATGCGACAGGTTTTGACTAAAATGGGTTTGGTTCCAGTCTTCTTACAAATGATCGGGGTGCTATATAAGACACCCACTGCGAGGATACGGCTGGGTGACCTAGTCACGGACGCTATCCCTATTTCCAGGGGAACGCGTCAGGGCTGCCCCCTATAGCCCATATTGTACGCTCTGATTGCGTAACCTTTAGCGTGCGCTCTTCGGGAATATCACAGCCTCAGAGGGGTGAGCTTCCCCACCTACAAGATAGTGGTCTCCACGTACGCAGATGACACCCTGCTGTATGTTCGAGACCCCGAGAATAATTTGGCACCGGTGCTGCTGGAGGTGGTGCATTTTGGGGCGCTTTCTGGACTGCAGGTCAATTGGACTAAGTCCAACGCCTTTCCGTTGACCCCATCCACTACTTCGTTTGAGATGGAATATCCGCTTCAGTGGTCGGATGATTCGGTCAGATACTTGGGGATAAGGCTGCATACGGATCCCGAAATAATACTCAGGGAGAACTATGGCAGGGCCATTGATAAGCTGGAAGACGACGTGGAAGTCTGGATTGGGCTACCTCTCTCACTGGTGGGTAGGATATCAATTATGAAAATGGTAGTACTGCCTAGATTTTTATTCTTGTTCACTAATATTCCTATGGTGCTGCCGCACGTCTTTTTCGCTAGACTTAATAAATCCCTGTTGCGACTGGCATGGGTGGGCAAACAGGCCCGAGACAGCTGGCGAGTGCTAACATTGCCTTATCATATGGGAGGACTGGGGGCGCCCAATTTGGAGCTGTACTACAGGACGGCACAGGGAGCTCAGGCGCACAGTTGGATACACGGAGAGGAATCAGTCCCATATCTTAAACTGAAGAGATTGTTTGCTGAACCTCTCCCGCTGCCGGCGGTCATCTTTGAGCCAGCTGACCGCAGAACGGGATTTTTAGACTCACTTAATTCAACCAGGCATGAATGGAATAACATACTGCAGCACACGGCTGGGGCACTATTATACTCTCCGGCAATGCCACTAGACTGGGCGGTCTGGCTGCCTCCTTGCAGGGATCGCGGAGTGGTGCGGGCACTCCGGGAGTTGGTAATTCACACGGTGGGAGAGCTATTCACAGACGGCATCGCTAAAACGTGGGACGAGGTCGCTGCCATGGCGGAGGCCCCTACACAGCTGCAACGCTTCCAATTCCACAGGGTTAGGGGGCATGGCGGCAGCATCTAGGGGACGACATGGCTGAACCCCCAGAGGTACCGGAATTAACATATCTCATCAAACATAAATGTCCCCGTAGACTAATATCTAAACTCTACAGCATAGCAATGTCACAGAGAACACAGCAATACACTAAGGCCAGACTGGCCTGGCAAAGGGACCTAGACACTGTGATAGATCATGCCATGTGGGCGTATTGCTGTGCTGGTACGCGTCGAATATCATTGCATGGCAAGCACAGACTGCTACACTTTAAATATATAAATAGAGTCTATTATATGCCAGAGAGATTACCGAGGTATGGCCTAAGGGAGGAATCGACTTGTGTGACATGCGGCCACCCAACTGCGGACTTTATTCATTTGGCATGGGAGTGCCCGGGGGTTTATAAATTCTGGGACGCCATTTTTCAGAAGATAGGAGCAATGGTGGAACTAGATCTCACGCCAGACCCGGCAGTGGCTCTGCTGGGCTACTCTAAAAAGCTACCTAGGGCAGTACGTAAAATGGTGGACATGGGATTGTTGATGGCAAAGCGTAGGGTAGCAATATGCTGGATGCAGGGGCCCCTGCCCACAGTGGCGCAATGGGCTCACGACGTACTTTACTGCTGCACGCAATCAGAGGTATTTAGTGAACTGCTTCCGCCGTGAAGTAGGCCAAAGAACTTCTGGGGACTATATACAGATTATCTTAGAAGGGGCGGAGTGGCCGAGGAGAGGGGGACTGGCACGGGCAGTGGGGTGGACCCTGGCGCGGCTGTTCCCTGAGCAGTCTAGGGGAAGACCCTCTAGAGATCAAAGGGCCTCCTAGACAGAGGTGTAGTAGTGCTACTAGATCAGTAAGGGATTGATGATAGGGGGGGACATGAAGGCCAATCACTGCTAATTCTAGTCTGATATAAGTATCACGTAGTGGAGCACCCTCCGAGTGGCGACTACACAACAAGGCAGTGTGTACGAGCATAAATCCCATGAAGGGCACTGACTGGACGCCTCAATGGTTGCGGGTGGGGGGAGGGGAGGGTGTTGGTTTTATGTGTTAATTTAAGAAGAAAATTACGTATCCCCAGTGGGGAGATGAATACGAGAAATGACATACTCTAATATTACACCTGTTAAATAGAACGCATCGCAACTTCAGTATACAGTGATGCCCAGCCTCCGGGATGTGGGATAAGCTAAGAGGAGACGCGACCTTCAGAGTTAATGCAGCCGGCCTCAGGGTTGTAGGTGCACAGCTGTGTATGTCATCATGTGTTATCAGTTATTAAATACAAATAATAATAAAAAAAAAAGGTAAGAACACAATGCCCACTTGTATGCGTGACATCCAGGACCTATGTAATAAGTGCAAGGTGAGTTTTTCACCTTTTCACACTCCATTGCATTGGTCCCCATACAGTCGGCTACTTGTGACAGTAATAACTGACTCATCGCCTCTGTTTTTTGATGCATTGCTGTAGTTCAATCTGTTTTATGTCCAACTACATAAATGCGCCACTTTTGGGTCGGATGCTTCGTGGCATCCATCCCATAGATGCGTCAGTATTTCTGACGTATCCATGGGTCCTTGCACCATGGAGCGCCAAATTGTAAATACTGTGGGGCAGATTTACAAGAAACTAATGCAGCATGGTGCAGCAAGTCATTTTGCTGCGCTGTGCTGCGTTAATTCGGAAAGTGCAGTGATGGAACATATTTACAACAATATGTCGCATCTCTGTGCCTCCCACTGTGCTGGCGCACAAACTGCTGCCATGCGCCGACGCAGGCACCCTTGCACCATGGTGCAAGTATGCCTGCGTCGTAGGGAGATTGTTTTTGTTCAGGACGTGTTCCCTTCCTGCACATAAACAATCTGAAATGCTGTTTGTCAACTTATATGTGTGCTACATTAGCACACATAGAAGTTGAAAAACAGCCTTGTTTCAATGATTGTTTATGTGTAGGAAGGGAACCCGTCCTGAACAAAAACAATCATTGGAAGTGATTTCCTCTTTCTATGTGTGCTGCAGAATGCAGCACGCATAGAAACAGGAAACAACAACGAGGAGAAATGAATACATTTCTCCTCGTTGCGCCTCCCTATGCCTCGTAGCATTCACACACATTTCCAGACTTAAGATCCCTCGTAAATCTGGAAATGTGTCTCCTCCTTTCATGGGTGTTACTTGGGAACACCCAGAGCAACACCCATGGTACGCCCCTTTCACGCAAAATGCTGCGTGTAAAGGGGCCGTATTTACTAGGACTGGATAAGTCACGCAGGGTGGCTTTTCCTGTCCTTGTAAATATGGGGCAGGGAAATGAGCTGCCAGTGCATCACAAAAAGTGACGTACTGGCAGCGCAAGGGGCTTGTAAATCTGCCCTTGTGCATTTATGGTGTCGTAAGGATTTTTCACGCTGGTGTAAGAATTTTTGACACATCGCTGCCTTGGAGCAGTGATGCATCATTTCTTGTAAATAACCCCCTCCCCCTCTGTGCTGGAAATCCAAAGTGACACTGACAAGAGCTCTAATGGGCTAGGTGCTTCCTTGAAGTGTTCTGGTTGGGCAAAAACCATCCTACATCTTGAAGCATCCAACGGGAAATGCTTTCTAGATGTCACTGGAAAAAAAGGAATAAGTTACAGAAACACATGATGAAAGAAAGGCAAAGTGGCGTGTGATCAGACCGTGCTTTAAATACAGAAACAAAGATACCTTATGTGTCTTGACTAGACACACTCTCAAAGGCCACCGATCAGGTGGTGGTCCTGAAGGATTCCATGTGCGAGATAACTGTGCAAGGCATGAGGCGAGTACATTATCAGCTGGTCTTTAATGCTTCACCCCTTCCAATCTATTCAGTAAAGGAATTGCCCCAAATTCTTTAGAGTCTCTCATCCATCTATTTATCATTTTGAAGAGGGTGTTCACGTCTATGATGACCGCATGCATACTTGTATTTTAGTTTTTGGTGCAGTGAAAGGATCTTGTGCAGCTTGAAGTTTCTCTTTCGAATGAGTAGGATGATAATGCTGTTGAACTGATGGTACTGGACAGTGGTGCAGACTTCTATAGGTTACAGGTATGGATGGTGTCTAGTCTAACAAAAGAAATGGGAGTACCCAGCGGCAGAATGAACAAGATGATTATCAACAGATTCAGCAATGACAAAGCTTTGACCCAGTATTCAGACAAGGTAGCCATTAAAAAAGTTAAACATTGCTCCATTGATTGATTCATTCGTTCAGCTTGTCAGTGTGTTCGTGGACGATACGCAGAAGACAAACTTGCTTCACTGGTCAGCGATATACACAATTCTTTACAGAAACATGACATACATTGTGGACATCTGTCAGCTATTAATATTGATGGTAACACTGATAGCCAAAGTACGTATAGAACAAAATGTGCCAGATCTTCAGAGGAAAAAATTTTTATTGAGACAAAATTAGCCATTTTAGATAAGTAATCTACTACTACTAATATGGTTGTACACTCTTGACACAAAGGTGTTTCTACCACAAAATCCAAACACACAGTATTCCCGAGATTGAGGGGAAACTGATATTGGGCATAACAGGTTCCTCAGGATTATTATATACATTTTTAAATGGAGCACAATAGTCTGAATACATTGGTACACCATCTTGGGCATTAGGTTCCACCAAAACAATGTTTTATTGACCCTAATGTCTCCCCTTCTTCTGGGACAAAAGGTGGGTTATGACACCATTTGATGATTTCTTCTTGCAATTGGTTGCTTGGTATAAACTATAGGTGGGCGTAACTGGCACATTGCCTCTAGCATATTCACCACAAAATTGTGCGTAATTATTTGAAAATACATGGGGAGCGTAATCCAGCAGTTAGCACTATTTTCTTAGCACAAAATGAACCGTTGAGTCCAAAATGTACCACAGGATGCACTTTGTGCTAAGACAATGGCATTAAATGCAAATGGACAAGAACAACAGCAGCCAGCAGCTGTCGGTGCTCTCTAAGTTTGTCGTTCCTGTCCTCCTGAGGTAGGATTTATGCTCCAAATTACGCTTCATTACTCATGCTGGCATAATTGAGTAAGTATGGTAATATCATCAAAAGGGTAATGCAGCATTACCAAAATTACTCCAACCACACAGGTGTAATTGACATTTCACTCAGGCCCAGTATAACCAGGTGTGAGAAGTTGGCCTAGTATATGCTGTTCACTAGTTAAAGTGGCTACCTTGCACCAGTACAATTCGACACTTATGGTGATAGGCTAAAGACAACCTTTAAAGAAAGCTATCCTAGTGGTAGCTGTGGAGATCAGCCTTCAGGCTAAGTCTTTACAGGAATGTAAAGCAGCTTGTTTTACCTTATAATCTCTCGAATTACTAAATGAAAGGACACCACACAGGTATATATATCAAATATATATGTATTTATTACTAACAACTCTCTGCTAATCTCTTTATGAGATTAGAAGTCAGGAACATATGCACAAATCAACATTTAACAATACGTTAAGCACAAATATGGCTGGGGCCCTAGGGGCGTACCAGACCATATACTAAAAAAGAGGTTTAGGGATAACGACTTGAAAAGGGACAAGGCCTAGGGCCTTCAGAAGCGCTGGGGCCTCATGAAACCACCCAAGGCAGGTAAGTAAAGGACCCACGGGAGACGCATGCAGTGTGAGAACACAGCCGCAGATCCCTATTGACTTCAATGGAGCAAGTTGCGATTGGAAATTAAGAGTTTAAGGATACTTCGGGAGAGTCTACAAGCAAGTCACTTACAGGGTAAGTAGTTCTAGAGCCAACACCCACAGGAGCACCGTAGTGCTGGAGTTACCTCACCCAGGGAAGCCGGGTGCATAGGTGTCTTTTGGTGTCGGGTTGCGGCGTCGTTTTCAATGGGAGCCAAAGAAGACTTGCTTGTGAAGACAGAAGAAGTGTCCGTTGGAATCCAAGGCTGGATTCTGAAGAAGGAAGACCTGAAAGCAGAGGGGACAGTGTTCAAAGTCACTTGGCAGTGACCCGGGGCAAGGAAGATGGATGCCCACAGTCATCGGGTGATTTCAGGTGATCCATGGGTGTCTTGACTCTTCAGCCACGAGGTCCAGGTGTTGTTGACAACAACCAGAAGCTGGATTCAGTGTGTCCCACGAAGTCTGAAGCTTACTGTGGTGTCGGTGACCAGATTAGAGCCAACAAGCCTTGGTAACAGCAAGTCTCATGGAAAGGATAAAAAGTCAGCGGTGCAGACCAGCAAGGTCTGAGGGACTCACCCAGCAAAGGTAAGTCAAGGCAGGCCTGGAGCAACCAGAGGAGCCCTTTGGAACTGTAGAAAAGTCTTCAGGGGACCCACAAGCCAACCGGCAAGGGATCGCAAAAACGCCTTGGGAGGATTCACTCAACAAGGACCCACGGTCACTCGGGACAGGGTAGGCCTCTGATCTTCAGAGAGAATACTGCTGGAGGCTTGGACCACACGTGGTCCAATGCACAGGTTCGTAGAACATCGTGAAGGGGTTGCACTCGAAAATAGTGAACAGTACCCAGGTATTGCAGTTCCTCGTCACTCGTGGGGTCCACTTGCCTCAGCGTCGCTGGGGACTCACGATGGCCTTGGCGAAGTCATCCTCTTCCTGGGCTGCAGAGACTTCGGACTTTGGCGGGAAAGTTTGCGACTGTTGATTGCAAGATTTGGTGCCTGCCAAGCAGGGGAGTCCCTCCTTGACTCCAAGGGAGATTCTTCCGTCTTCCAGCGGTAGAGGAACACCGAAGGTCCAGGATTCTTCTTCAGAGTGTCGTCCAGGGATATCTAGTTTGCAATGGCAAGGGTTCCCCAACTTATACTGAAAGGAAGGGAGGGACTAGCTCTATGACCCCACCTATGGGAGGGTCAGGGGAGTGGGTGGCTACACCCACTTCCCTTTGTCCAGTTTTGCACCAAAGCAGGGGCAGGTAGCCCCTGAGCCGGTTGGAACTGGTGTATGCACAGAGGAGCCTACTGCTCCCCCAGTGCAGGACTACAAAGCACTTTAGGAGTGCACCCACCCAGCCCCAATACACTAAACCCTGTCTGGGAGGTGGTCACACCTCCCTGTGACAGTATGCCTATTGTTGGGCCTCCTCCACTGCGAGATTTGGTCAGCAGCAGGAGGGCAGCCCAGTGTCTGTGACTGGTGGCATCCATTTTGTGATGCCAGGGTTCTTCAGGATTCTACCGTGTTTCGACAGTGGGTACATGTCTATCCCTCTAGAAGGGTGGGATCATACTCCCACACCAGTTACTGGTGTGGGGTATGATTCCAAAGCGTTTGACACCACACACGACATGTTTTGATGCAGCCACTCCAAAGTTAGAATTTACTGCGAGGTTATAATGCACTTAAGAGTATATGGTTTGACCGCATTCACAAACAGCCCCAGAGAATGGACTCTGAGAGCTGCAGAGGGGCCCTGCTCAGGCAGAGGCACCCCCTCACATGGAAACCAAGCACCCTGCCCTCAGGATTGATAGGGCCTGCCTTAGGGGTGACTGATAGGTTTATATGTGTGTGCAGGGAGAGATATAGTGAACCTATATCTCAGTGAGGATTGCTAACACTACCTCACCCAGGCTGCAGTAGCAGGTCTGTGATGTCAGATTTAGTCTGCTTCCCAGGGGTGGCATAATACATGTTTCAGCCCCTGGTAGGCCTGTGAAGTACCTATGCCCTTGGTACCTAAGGTACCATATACTAGAGACTCATAAGGCACCACAGTATCCAATCGCTAGTGCACCTAATATGCACTCCATGTTGTTTAGAGAGAACAGAGAGGCTGGGGCCCTGATTAGCAGGGACCCAGCCAGACTATAGCCAGAAACCAGAGTTAACATCAGAAAAAAAGTGGGGGCAACATAAGAGGTGGATCCTACTCTCCTACACCAGGGCTCCTTCTTTATAAACAAGGCATCTCGAATTGAACATGTTGCGTCTTTACTCAACGCTTATGAATGCAGGGAATTTGATTCAAGATCAACTCTGGACAAAAAATTATCCTTGTGAATTAATCCTATCACTGCACCTTTGTGTGAAACCATTTGAAATTTTGTTGAATCTTTGAAGGTTCATGATTTTCCAATATGGAAAAGGCATCAGCTTTGGTAATTTTTTAACTGGGTTAAAATGTGAGGACAAATCATATTCTTTACAACATAGCTTAAGCTATCTTGGAAAAGTTCTAGCGGAGTTTAAAAATTGTAAGTTCCACTCATTAATAACAATTATTACAGCATGATGTGCCCTCAATAGATACTTTCTCCACTCTTGAAAGACAGTTTTTATAGATCAGGGGTACTCACAAACTTTCTCTTGGGGGCCAAATTTACAGTGTGGTTTGTGGCCGAGGGCCGCACCTTGGGGGCGGGGTCATTGGGGGAGGGGGCGGGGCTAGAGAAACAAAAAAAAACTGTGACCATGAGGTGGAACACAGGTCCCTGCAGCGGACGCCTTCGTCCACTGAGCCACCGGACCCGGCATACACATATCTCTCTCTCTCCCTCTCTCTATCTCTCTCCCTCCCTCCCTCCTCCGTCTCCCTCCCTCTCTCCTTCTATCCGTCTCTCTCCCTCTCCGTCTCTCTCTGTCTCCCCCTCTCTGTCTCCCTCTCTCTCTGTCTCCCTCCCTCTCTGTCTCCCTCCCCCTCTCTCCCTCGCCCTCCCTCTCTCCCTCTCCTTCCCTCTCCGTCTCCCTCCCTCTCCCTCCGTCTCCCTCCCTCTTCCTCCGTCTCCCTCCCTCCTCCATCTCCCTCCCTCCTCCATCTCCCTCCCTCCTCCGTCTCCCTCCCTCTCCCCTTCTATCCGTCTCTCTCCCTCTCCGTCTCTCTCCGTCTCCCCCTCTCTGTCTCCCTCCCTCTCTGTCTCCCTCCCCCTCTCTCCCTCTCCCTCCCTCTCTCCCTCTCCTTCCCTCTCCGTCTCTCTCCGTCTCCCTCCGTCCTCCGTCTCCCTTCGTCCTCCGTCTCCCTCCCTCTCCCTCCGTCCTCCGTCTCCCTCCCTCCTCCGTCTCCCTCCCTCCCCCGTCTCCCTCTCTCTCTCCTTCTATCCGTCTCTCTCCCTCTCCGTCTCTCTCTGTCTCCCCCGCTCTGTCTCCCTCTCTCTCTGTCTCCCTCCCTCTCTGTCTCCCTCCCCCTCTCTCCCTCGCCCTCCCTCTCTCCCTCTCCTTCCCTCTCCGTCTTCCTCCCTCTCCCTCCATCTCCCTCCCTCTTCCTCCGTCTCCCTCCCTCCTCTATCTCCCTCCCTCCTCCATCTCCCTCCCTCCTCCGTCTCCCTCCCTCTCCCCTTCTATCCGTCTCTCTCCCTCTCTGTCTCTCTCCGTCTCCCCCTCTCTGTCTCCCTCCCTCTCTGTCTCCCTCCCCCTCTCTCCCTCTCCCTCCCTCTCTCCCTCTCCTTCCCTCTCCGTCTCTCTCCGTCTCCCTCCGTCCTCCGTCTCCCTCCCTCTCCCTCCGTCTCCCTCCCTCCTCCGTCTCCCTCCCTCCCCCGTCTCCCTCTCTCTCTCCGTCTCCCTCCCTCTCCGTTTCCCTCTCCGTCTCCCTCTCCGTCTGTATCTTTGCCTCTCTGTCTGTCTCTGCCTCTATCTGTCTGTCCCTGTCTCTGCCTATCTGTCTCTGTCTGTCCCTGTCTCTGTTAGTCTCTATCTCTATGTGTCTCTGTCTGTTTCTGTCTCTCCCTACTGCCCTCTGTCATCCTCTGTCCCCTTACCCGACTCTCACACCCGACTGTTCTCTTGTCATTCTTTGTCACCACTCCCCTCCCCCCCGCCCCCTCCCCTCTGCTTGTGTGGCAGCTGAGGCAGCTTCCCTTCCAGGGCACACACACAGCTTCACCCGAGTACTTCACAGGTCTTTAAGAGAACATTTGCATGATAACGAAGCTTTGTTGTATTTCACCTCTTAGCGCCCCAGCAGCTCCACTCGGACTATCGCTTGAATCCCCGGGCCCCCACAGAGCAGAGTCTGTGTTTGCTGACACTGTTAAAAAAAAAAAAAACACCAGTACAATGTCTGCAAGGTCCGCGGGCTGCCAAGAAAGGCTTGCCGGGACGCTGGCGGCCCGCGGGCCGTACTATGAGTACCCCTGTTATAGATGATGTGAGTGATTATGGTGTATTATTTGGTGTGGTTATGTAACCTCATCGGGAAATACACTTTTGGAATCAACTTGGGTACACTCGGGATCATTTGCTAAATCTTAGCTCAACCCTGGGTAGCTATAGCTTCGAGCAGTCATGCTTAAACAAAAGAACAAATGTAACACAATTAAGGGGGACATTCTCAAGAACGTGTGATAATTATCGCAAAATTAGCTTAATGCAACTTTGCACATCGCAGTCTATCTTGACAAAATAACACAGTGTTAAAGTTGTATTCCCAACCCGGCGGCACCATGCGATAGTATCAGGATAATGCGTCAAATGAATGCGTAAAAATCAACGCGATGCCGAAAAAATGCAAAACACGAACGCGAAAAAAGTTGCGATGCCCCAAATTGCGATACAGAATTCAGTGACAATCAGCGACCGGCCTGCAATTCCCACGAGTCATGCGGGAAAATGCACTATAAAAGCATTAAAAAAAACATACCAAAACCAAATCAAACTGCGTAGCACCATGGATGCACCCGGACCGAGTGCAGAGGACAACCTGAACCCCACAAGTCCCGCAGAGGACCAGCCAGGAACCCAGTGTTCGGGGAAGGGCAAGGAGAAGAGAAAGAGGAAGACGGGGATCAGTTCTCAGGAAGACCGGATCATCGTCATGGAGGTGATAGAACACTACCAACAACTGTTCGTCACCTCCACTGCGTCATTGGCAACACAGACGGAAATATGGCAGTCCATCGTGAACAAAGTGAATGCAGTCGGAGTGTTGAGGAGGTCAGTGGAGGAGGTCAAGAGGCGCTGGCATGATGTGCAAAGCCAAACCAAACAGAAACTCGCTGCCAACAGGAAGGCAGCAATGCAGACTGGAGGTGGGAGTCCTGCGCCACAGGAGGAGCTGGATGAGCTGGAGGAAATGGTGGCCACAGTCACCAGTGTGGAGACAGTGCAAGGAGTTGGGAGCCCAGACACAGGTCGATATGACCTGACCCAACAGCAACATGGTGAGTAACGACCAGGGACTGGGGGGACGGAGGGAGATGGGCACAATGCCACACATGCACAATCATGCGTAGCACACTGCACACGCACAATGATTGTGGAACATGTCCCTGATACCCTTGGCACACTGCAGCACACATAGAAACACCAAGTAGTCCCCTGTCCACTATGTGCACAAAGGGGCCCCCCTCCCTATCAGCAATCCCACAACCTACCCATGCACATGTGCTGAGTCCAGCAAAGCAGCGGCTCTGTGAGCCACACTGACAATGCAAGTGACACTGCATGACCGATAGCATGGCTGCAGCCAAAATACATGACATGGTGCACAACACGACACTGTGGTGGCCCAGTCTGGATCACATCCACAAAGTAGCAGGTCACACTCTGACACATCCACGTGCACATACAACCCCTGACGTCAACAACACATCTGCAGACAAACCATGCATAAGAGTACAAAAACCGTCCAAGAGCACATATGACCCAAGTCGTCAACATCTCAGCACCGGAAAAGCACACAAGTCAAAGGCACACCACCTCAAAGGGATAAGGGGCTGCTAAATCAGAGCTGCAGGGGCGACTCTCCCACAATGCAGCACACACACATAGCAATCACAGCACATCAACATAGACGACAATGTGGTACAAAGTGCAACACTTACACCACAGGACAGAGGACACAACTGGTGCCGCTTGTGCGTAGAAACTGGCCAATCGCATCTGGCATTGCAGGAAACTGTGAGATGATAATGTATGAGTAAACCTCATATCCGTCATGTAGTCGAAAGTTCCACTGTCTCACATCAAATAGCCAGCTCCTCCAAAACAGTAACAATGTACATTGTCATGCTGTCTAGAAATGTGTACAATGCGTCCACATGCTTGGAACACACTGTTAACCTGCATCTCCACTTTACATTGCAGAGGGACAATCAACACCTCCTGCAGAGCAGACCAGACATCTCTTCAGTGATGATGAAGAGGACCCCCTGGCCATCTGCTCCATCACCCTCCAACGGCTCGTGGACAGCCTCTGCACCCCACCTCCAGGAGCAGGTCAGCCCAGCTGCATCGAAGTGACCCCAACCCCTGCACAGACCACACAGCAGGAAGCATACACCACCACGGCTGGCTCACAGAAGCCCCACGACCAACACATGGCATTCCAACGCCATGTGTTAGGGTACCAGGAGAAGATGGCTGATCAGCTGCGGGTGGGGTTCGACCTCATGGCAGCCAAACTAGATGCCATACGTGGGTGTCTAAGTCCCATCAGGGACCACTTACAGTCCCTAACAGACACCCACTGTCCGCTCCATGCTCTCCAACAATCCTTGGCTGACATCGCTGGGGCCATTACTCAGATACGAACTGTCTAGTCAGACAGGCTCTAGCGATGACAACACAGAGTAGGCACAGATGCGGAGGACAATGGAGACCATGGAACCGATGAAGACTGGAAGTATGGCTGCCATGGCTGAACACCAGTGAGATGTAGCTGGGATCTTCCATGCCTTGCAGATCCTCATCTTGCCATTGCTGCCACAGAGCCTGTCCCAGATGACACACACATCTCCGCCCCTGATGTGTCAGTGCCACACAGTGATGCAGCCATACCACCTCCGCCCCCTGATGTGTCAGTGGCACACAGTGATGCAGCCATACCACCACCACACACACCTGACACACCGGACACAGAAGACGTCTCAGAGGAGTAAGATGTGGATGGTAATGACTGTGTGAGGAAGGAGGTAGTTGCATCTATCCCCGCTACATGGCCTGTCCCTGCCTGGTTCAGCCCTATGCATCATGCCCTGGAACAACACCCCGCACTGTCCCCACTGTCCCCCGGAACACTCAGCGACATTCACCTGGACCCCGACATGGACTGCCATATCTGCTCTGGTTACCAATGACACAGCAATCCGGCTGCGGACTGAACTCTTCCTCTTCCGATTAACTTTTCATTCCCCCAAGGACTCTGGTTGGCCCTCCACTGGGCAAGCATGTAATGTGGGGTGGGCATGGCCATGGCCATGTACTGCTCCAGCTCAGACACTCCACAGAATGTGAATAAAACATTCCAAATCACACAGATGTGTCATGTCTATGTTCAATCAAGTATAAAAGTATGGATGAATGTAGGGACACTGATTGCACTAAAAGGTACACCCTGGTAAATGTAGTTATATTGTAAGGGGAGCACTCCGTTATATGTTCTGAACTTTTTCAACGTTAGATCAAGACGTGTTTCCTGTGGTGCTGCAGCTAGCAGAAGTTGTCCACTAATGCTGGGAAGACTCTGAGTTAATTACAAGTAGAAAGCTTGTATTAAGCTGCGCACAATTCACCTGGTGTTTTTATCATTACTCACTTGAGGATTAGAGCAAATGCGTTTGATTCTGATGAACTGGGAGTACGGAAGATTTCTAATAAGGCTTCTGGGGTGAAAACTGGAATGGTCTAAACCATTGTTGAGGTCCGTAGGTTTTGTGTATATTGAAGTTTCAAGTCTTCCACCTTCTGGTGGTTTAAAGATTGTAACATCAAGGTATTTAATGGAATGTTCATGGATTTTATGGGTAACTTGAATCCTAGAATCATATGAATTGATTGTCTCAATCATGTGTGCCAATTTTTCCCGTGTTTCCTTCCAAATTAGGAAAATGTAATCTATGAAACGACAGTATAATTGAATATTAGTGCACCAGAGAGGGTTACTCATAAGGAACCGTCAGGTTCCGAAATGCATTGGGCGTGATTATTATCAATGTATTATGTGATTGTCAGACACATTGTAAACAAGCATTTATGTTATACAAATGAATGATGTATTTTAAACCATTCAGCATGTAAAAAACTTATCGTGTATCACTGTTTAAGCGTTATTGTAATTGAATATATGCATCAGTGGAACAGTAAAATTTATTTTCATTTCATGAAACAATTGATAAATCTCGAGGAATTTTTTGAAACAGGTGTATAAAAAACACCAGGTAAATTGTGCGCAGCTTAATACAAGCTTTCTACTTGTAATTAACTCAGAGACACCCTGGTAAATGACATCAATGCGCATGTTTGACCCTGACCCACACGGCCAATTAGATGACTGTGAAGGTGTGAACTAGCTGTGGCCTCATTGCACAAGAACAACAATCTCGCAACCCACCAACGTAGCCCCAAATCCATGTATTAAATAGGGCTGTGTGTAAAAATTTCAAAATCGGTAGCAGGCCTGAAGTAGTGTCCCCCATCACTTGACAACAGAACATCTCTTTGCTTACTTACTCAGTCATTTCTGTGTGGACACAGCCTGTTTTGATGGATCACATTGATCCACATGGTAAGAAGTTGGACACCATACTCACATTGCTGAAGGCAGGTAAGAGCACAGGTCTACCAGCAACTATCCCAAACACAATGTCTGGCTCACAGAGGTGGAGCAGGCAATATGGACTCACCCCCAATGGGAATGCATCAGTCAGTCCATCCCTGTGTACGGACAATGCTCATTGAGGCACACGATTTGTCATTCTAATCAACACTCATCACAGTTGAACACTAGTGAAGTTGCGTAGACTTTATTAGCATGTGTGTGTGTCAGTACGGACAAGACAAGGGCCACAACATGCAGACCAATGCTTAAGACACTTACAGGCAGCATAGGAACATGTCGAGGAGCAAGAAATGGGGTGGCAAAAATGAACACAAATCATTACAGATGGCAATGCGCTCAGCACACCTTATCTTGCTCGATGAGTCATGGGATGTTTGGCATCTGCTCATTGCCCCGTGTCAGGGGACACGACTCACAGCCCATGGGATCTGCATAGTGCTGTACCACCGGACATCGCCGACTGTGTGCTCTGCTGACAGTGAGCAGGTGAAAGGGTCCAACAAGGTCACATGTCGTAATACATTGCCATGTGTTTACTCTCCCTCCAGCAGTATGTCAGATTTAGGAACGTTGCCAAACTACGCTGTGCAGCTCCGCCCATGGGACTGCATCACCTTGCACAGGTGTGTGTCAAGACGCGTAGGTGCATGCACATGCATTCTGAGTCCAGGCGAATGCAGACATGTCCACTGTTGTGGTGGGATATGTGATCATTCCTCCAAGATGCAACAGGTGTTGGGACCTGTGCTCTGGGTTACAATCAGTTGTGGCTGCAGGAACGTAGTTACTCGTCCATGAATGCTTCATGGGCAATCAGTTCCAAGAGTACATCGTTGTTGAGTTCAACGAACACGAGGGAGAGCCAATCCATTAACTGGTCCAGAGAGCTGTGCTCCGTCCACGCCATTTCACCAATCCGCAACACAACCCAATAGGGGAGTGCCTTGATGTGGTCACTGCACACGATGACTTGCGTAATCTCCCATCCCCAACTGCCAGCACATACGCCAGATATCAAGGCATCCTATTCACGGGTATCACGGTTACACTCCTGGTCGTGGGCTAACAGGGGGCGCACGGACAAGTCATAATCCAGTTCCGCTACCGTTGTGTTGGATAGGCAGACATCGATGGGCCACTCGAATGTGCATAATCGACAGTGGAACCAGGGCTGGATGCAGGTGACGTACTCAAGACGGAAGCTCAATCGGTAACTGATGCGCAAC
This sequence comes from Triturus cristatus, assembly GCF_964204655.1. Classification (NCBI taxonomy): domain Eukaryota; kingdom Metazoa; phylum Chordata; class Amphibia; order Caudata; family Salamandridae; genus Triturus; species Triturus cristatus. The sequence continues at coordinate 36,487,737 of NC_140593.1, read as the reverse complement.
AGTGTCAGTGGCAGTGCTCCCAACAGATGCAGCATACTTGCACGGTACAGTTCCATGTAACAGGGGTTGTGCATGTGCCCGGGATGGCCTGCCATTGCGTTTGTTGGTCTCGTAGAACCGGCACTCTTCAGACCTGCGGCAGTTATATGGATGATATGGCACAGCTCGGAGCAATGAGTTGTATGTATGTGCAACCTTTGAACGTATGGGTTGTTTTTTTACTAATGTGTCAAGTGCATCCCATGCAGGTTTACCTCAAGCAGGGACAACTGTGTGTGGGGTATGGACACATTGGTCTTTCATTAGCGCAGTTCGTGGTGTGGGAGTCATCAGAATCTGGTATGGTATCTCTCTCAGGGAGGGCCAGCTGCATTAAAGTCCAAGATCGGAGGTTCAGATGTCCTTCCGCCTTATGTATTAAGACAAAGGAGCTTTCATACCTAATGTTAGTCTGACTACTGCTTGCATTTTTGAAATGTGATGTGGCCTTTGCGGTGCAATTGATGCCAGGCCTTAGCCTTATGGTGCACCAATAGCGATACACACACAACAGTTGCCAAGAGCCCAATTGGCCTTGCGCTCCTTGTACAATCTCTCTCTTTCTCTCCCTCTCTCTCTTTCTCTCTCTTTCTCTCTCTCCCTCTCTCCCTCTCTCCCTCCCTCTCTCTCTCCCTCTCTCTCCCCCTCTCTCCCTCTCTCTCTCTCCCTCTATCTCCCTCTCTCTCTTTCTCTCTCTCTCCCCCTCTCTCCCTCTCTCTCTCTCTCCTTCTATCTCCCTCTCTCTCTTTCTCTCTCTTTCTCTCTCTCTCTGTCCTTTGATGAGTGTATGACACACCTTGTTATCTTGAATCTTTTCTTGCAGGCTGTGACTTATAGATTGTCCACGGATGACCCCCCATGACTCTTCCAAATAGTTGTTTCGAGTCAATTTTGATGGTGATATTTTGTTTGGACTTTCAATGGTGAATGAATGATTCTCCTTTTTCTGACCACACATGAATGTTAATGAACGTTAATTGTTGTAATTGTGCGACATCGGGCGAATGATTTTGTTCATGAGTTCGTGAAGTTGATGTGCAATATCTTGGCCGGGGGGTGTTGGGGGGTGCCCGGAGGGTCCTGGGAGTGGTGGGGGTGGGTGTTGGGTCCCTCTTGAGGCTCCGAGCTGCATGATCAGTAGCTCCATGGCATCTGTTGTTCTTCAGGTGTGGCTCTGGGCTCGGCTCCCTTTTATGGTGCAGGTTGTCATCCCACTTTACACCAGGTAAGAGCAGGTGTTAAATCTCTGCTGCTAATGCACCTTATCACATGTTTTGTGATCTTACCACAGATCTGGCTGGTCGTTGAGAATGTTGTGACGGGGTGTTGTTGCGGCTTTTTACATGGGAACGCCTACTCTGCATATCATTAGCGTTAGTTGCCGGGGTCATCTGTGGCAAGGTTTTTGGGGCTGCTATCGCAGGGGAACTGGTGATATCGGCTGTTAGCACCAGCTTGTGAATGGGGTGCTAAGTTTATGACCACTTTGGCTGAGATAAAGTGCCGATAACTCGGCGATAAGTCCTTGAGAATATGCCCCTAAGAGTACCAAAACAACAGAATAGGAAAGTCACACAACAGGAAAGAAATTCAACACCAATTTATATAAATAGATCTTATTTTTATGAATGTAGGATAGTAGGATCTACTTTCATGGTTACCCCCACATTTTGCTGGTGTCATACTGTTTTTCTGACTAGTCTGACTGGGATCCTGCTGACCAGGACCCCAGTCACTGTGCTTCCTCCCTAAGTTTGGCTATGGTGAGTACCTCTGTACACTCCTAATTGGCTGCTGGTGTACCCTAGTAAGTCCCTGGTAGATGGTACAAAGGTACCCAGGGCCTACGTACACCAGGGGTCCCCCATGGGCTGCAGCATGTATTATGCCACCCATAAGGGACCCTCCAAACTCTGACTACAGGCCTGCCATTGCAGCCTGTGTGAGTTGGTGCTTGCACCTCTCACAAAAAAGTTGTCTGCATATATCTAACATAAAGGAACTTAAAACCTCTAAGTCACCCCTCTAGTAGGCCTTTCAGTCCTAAAGGCAGGGTGATCAGTGCTAAGTGTGAGGGTGCCCCTGCATGAGCAGGACACCCTTGCAACCTGCGGCAACCTTTTCTCTCGGGTTGCCAAGTGAACCAGCCCTTACGGTATATAGAGCGGCTACGCGTCATTCCGCGATGACCATCTCTAAACTGACTGTAACGAACCCTGTCATGTTTGGTATCAAACATGTTGTAATCATACCTCCCACACCATAAACAGTGTGGGAGTATAATACTATGGATTGTAAATCTCCTACGGGAGGCACTCAGTGCTCCCAGTACCAGTCTACCAGAACCGGACAGCAAGCTAGGGCTGCTGCCGACCTGAGACATGATTGTGCCCTCCTGCTGCTGAGCCAGGCTCGAGCAGGGGAAGGCAGAACAATAGGTATCTTGTCACAGGGGGGTGTGACCACCTCCCAGACAGGGTTTAGTGTATTGGTACAGGGTGAGGGCAATTTCCAGTGCCACTCAGATTGCTTGAGGGGCACATGTGGTGCCCTTCTTGCATACTCCAGCTCAAACCGGTTCAGGAAAACGTTGGCTCCCACTCTGGTATGAAACTGGACCAAGGACATGGGAGTATCCTCCCCACTGTCCAGCCCCTCCTCTGAGAGGGACCCCTGAATCATCCCAACCCTTTCCTTAGGGTACTTAAGGGCTTACCTGAGGGTGGGTCCCTAGATTCATCGTGGGATTCGATTCAAATCCTCTTCATCCGTCTGGACATTCTGACCCAGTCGTGCAGACCACGTCGGACTGACCGCATCGGACTTCACCTTGGAACCAAGAATGCAACGGGGAAGACCCCGTCTGCTCCGGATCTCTTCGTTCTGCAAGCTCGCAGCAGCGTCAGTGTCCATGCGCCACACAGGGCCCTTCCAGGTCCTGTGGACATTCAAACAATATATATTTATGAAGAACTGGATGCTGCAACTGCTGCCCTCTTCAGTTTTGATGTTGTGCCCTCACAAAATCCACTCCTGAATCTACGGTAGACAACCTTCAAGTGTCTCGCCCGGTACCTGTGGTGTTGTGTCTTAGCCTTCACACTCCAGTTATGCTTTCTCTTGGGCTTAGCTGGATATCCGCACTTGCCACAGGTACATTTTCGGAGATGGTACGCCTTTGATTCACAACGATGACACAGTGTGTGCGTCTTGTTTCGGCGTTTGCCAAATGATGACGTTCCCTTCGTCATCTTGCCACAATGGCCGATACGATAGAGGTCCAGGTCCTGTGGACATTCAAAGACACCTGAAGGAGTCTCCCTTGAAGTGAAGGAGTGTCACTCCCCTGCATCCACACGTACCAGTAACACAGCTGACCGATTGCTGACCCTGGTCTCCAACCAGGTCAGTAACACAGGTGACAGTCCTACAACTTCCTTGAGGCCTGCACTGTCTTCAGACAGAGTCTGAGGTCAGGATTCCTCGTCGACACCGCCAGAACTGAGGCCCTGTGTACAGAGTCGGCTGGCTAAGGCTGGGCGACTCTCATCTTCAGAGATCTTCGGGCCTTGTTGAGGGTCTTCTTTGATTCCAGTAGGTTCCCCTCTTTGCTTGAGGCCTACTCTGACTTGTTTGAAGTGGTGAGTCTCTTGGACCTTGCTGGTCCCGACACTGTACCTCTTCGTCTTCTTCCACGTGTTGTCATTGCCAAGGCCTGTTGGTGCTCCCGCTGGACACCGACCCCATGGATATCGACATTCGACTTTGGACAGCTCCTACACAGTTCCTGGTCGTACTCAGCATCACCTGGTCCACGTAGCTCCAAAGACAAGGGCACCGTCAACTCTCCTGCAGCAGCCGACATTGGTGGGCACTCGACTCCTGTGCCCCTGGCCACTCCCAGGTGACATAGACTCTGTCCCCTCTTCTTGCAGGTACTACACTTCTTGAATCCACCCTTGGATTTCACCGGACTCTTCCAGCTTCTTTGTCAGCAGCATCTTGCTTGCTGTCCTCCACTGGACACGCCACTTTGTACCTATGCACCCGGCTTCCCTGGGGCAGGTAACCTGGTCTCCTGGATATCCGCAGGTGGGGTGACTATCGAACCGTCCATCTTGCATGAGCTGTCTTCCAAGTCTTCTGGGAAGGGTCATTTTTTCTAAGTATTGCAACTGCGACTTCCCCATTGACTTACCTTGAGTACGCGGTTGTGTATCCACTTAGCACACAGCCTCCGTGGGGTTCCTGGGCCCTTACCTCGGGTGGTTCCTTGGTTCCCCAGCACTTCTAAGTCTTCTGGGCCCACTCTCGACTTTGGTTGCTAATCGCAAATAACCATTTTTATATATGGTTTGGTCTCCCCCTGGAGCCCACCTTATTTCCGTTCTGTTTACTTGTCATATGATAAAAGTATTGTGTGTATTGTAATTAGATCTCCGGGTAGGAGATATTGCATTGAGTTAGTGAGTGTCTGTAATAAATAACTATGTTTATTACTACTCTGTGTGGTTCTTTTTCACTTTACCTTCACTATAAGATTAAATACTGGTGAAACAAGCTGCTTTACACTCCTCATAGACTAAGCCTGAAGGCTGCTCTCCACATCTACCTCTTAGAGAGCTTTCAAAGGTTGCCTAAACTACTAAAAACACCATAAGGGTTGTCTGGATTGGCGGAGGGTGTTACACTTGAATAAGTGGGCACTATATACCAAGCCAGCCTCCTACAACACCCAAATGAACAAAATACGCCAGATGGTTCTGGAGAGACTTTTTAATAAAACTTAAACCTCATCTTTTCATTTGAAAATGCAAACAAGCATTGGTACCTGCCAAGTTTGAAAATCTATGAAGAGTTGTGTTCGGCTACCCCAGCCCACTTTGAATGACCAACTCCGACAGGCGGGATGTCAGAGGGGCCATCAACAAGTAGTGTGGCAGTTACCTTGTCACCAAAGCAGTCTCAAGTCCAGTTTTGGACTCTAATGGACTGGTTCTGATGCAAGGTTACAGAATGCTGAAGATGCTGAGGATGTTGTGCGGTTGATGGGGCTTTCTTGGGGCTACTTCTCAGTCCACAGTCCAGGTGAGTGACTTTGGTTATAGGGTTTGATGTCCTTCAAAGTCCTCTTGGTGCAGCAAAAGCGCAGTTCTCTTTTTTGAAGACTAGAGTCTATTTTGGGTGACAAACTGCACTCTGACGACTCTCCCTGGTCCAGCAGACTCGGGTGCAAATTTTGAGCATCAGGACCCGGTTGTCCCCTTTGCACGTCGGTTCCACGGTTCAGGTGGGGCAACTTTGGCCACAGGTCGATGTCCCTTGAAGTCCTCTTTGGACCAGCAAAAGGCCAGTTGCCAGTGGACTACAGGTCTCTGGTTACAGGGAAACCAGCGGTGTACTTTTGTGAAGGCCACACACCCACAGAAAAAACGGTTTGGCAACTGGTCTCCCCCAAACTGTCTACCTCTATAAAAGAGCCACCCCTCTTGTGTGTGTCCACCATTTGCCCTTCAAAGGTGTCTTCTCCTTTGAAGCTCCTGTTCCGGGCTCACACACTGCGTGGCTTTCTGACAAGGATAGGTAACGTCTCTTCCAACAGCAGGCCTCTATTGTGCTTGCTCCTCAGCGTCGTCCACACTCGTCCCCAGGAGGGCTGAATACTGTCTTGTGGCAAGCATGAGAATGACCAATGGTAGATTGGGCACCAGAGGGGCAACTTTATAAAAGTTGCATTTCTTAAAAAGTTAAATTAAATTTGACTTGGGCATCGAGTCAGGTTTAATGTGAAGATTAATTTGGTACCCATAGTACCATCTTTAGTAGCCCTCCGTGGTCAGCGCATATCTCTGTATTTGCCAAAGCATTCCTAGCCTTTCCACATTAAAAGCTACAATTTGAGGTTTTTATTGTTAGGACACATAACAATAGATGTCCTGCCATCTAATATAGAGCACCCTGCCTTAGACTCAGCAGGCCAGCTGTATGGGTGATTTGTGAATCTCTTAAGAAGGGAGGTTTGGGCTTTGCTATTAGCTTACAGAGTTAGAACTTTAAAACTGCTCTGCCCGTCTGCAGTCATAAGCTGGGAGACATGTTTTCACAGTGTCACTTCCAGGGCGGCACAACAGGTGCTGCAGCCTCGACGGGACACTTTAACGTACAGGCCCTGGGCACCACTGGTACCATATACTAGGGGTCCATAAGCAAAGGTATACCAGTTGTATGTGTGCCAATCAACATATACCTGATAGGGTGAGACCACTGGCCCTGAGGTCTGGTTAGCAGGCCTCCGTGCACCCTCAGAGTCGAAAAACCAGCAGCATCAGTCCAAACTTTTGTGGGTGGTCCTGCAAAAAGAGGCGTTTCCTTCCAGCTCGCGATCCTCTAGTTGCAGGGGTATAACGCGCTTCATCTGGTGTCTGTATGCTTTGGGAAAAAGAATAATGGGTGTTGTTGCCCAAATTGTGGATCTTTTTGCGAGAAAACAACTCCCCCTGTGAATTGTGAAACCTTGGCATCCACTAAAAATGGTTGTTCAATCAATCAATTTGTGTTTATTCGGGGTCCAAGCTCCATTCACACCCCAAAGAAGATCCTAGTCCAAATACTTAAAACTCCTCCGTTACTTGGACCTTTTCATACACAATAGAGAGAATACATGCAACTTAGAATCAATAATCCTGTACCAGAGAATGAAATATCAAATCCATGATTGTGCTACCACTTCAAGTAATTTAAATACATCAGACAACTATACTTTCCTTACATGTGCAAGGAGTGCATTATATATAATATTAAATTATCATAACATAATATTAATACATTTCATAACAAATCCATATCTTCTCTAGTCCTCAAGGGACATAAAACGATATATTCCAGATATGAATACTTAAAATACCAGGCACAGATGTTCAAAATCCCGAGGAAAGACCTACTGGGTGGATCCATTTGTTGCAGCTAAAAAATGCGCCGAACAAAAAAATGAAACATGTTCAATGGTTTCTGCAGCCCCCTCGTGCGATCAGTGCACATGTTGTTGGGCTCAGTAGGCATCTCTGTTACATAGAAAGCTCTTGAAGTTTGAGATACCAAACAGGAACTTCATAAAAAGAGCTTTAGACGGAATCCGTACAATATCGCCTAGATATGGTTCCTACCAAGGGAAACATTTCGACTCACGGAATTGAGGCGATACCATGGCCGTTAGGCCGATCCTCTGGCTTGAGTCCATGATGTGGCCCCAGAAGCACCGGGTCAGCTACAGTTCACATTCCCCGCTTGTCGCGAGCTGATCCAGCCACGTTGCTTCATGGCCCAAGGTTGTCAACCAGCCCTTGACATGACGCAACCATGGCATGGGCTGGGTGGGTCCAGCCGGCCGACCTCCTGAAGACCCCCCTGCACTTGGTGAGGTGAGACCTTGACACACCCTTATCCAGTAAGACTAAGGGCGAAAGGTGCCAAGCTGATCAATTTTCTTTATGCCCATGTCGGGGTACAATGGGGGCAGTGGGGTGCTTTGGGGCAATTTAACTATGACCGAATACATCTTTCCAACAGAGTGCACGCAGAGGCTTTGAAACCCCCAGATTTCTGCCCCATACTGTGCTGCACATTGAACCTTCGCTTCATAAATCTCCTAGCTTGGGTACAAGTTCAGTAAAAGGGTCTTTCTGGGCCTGGAGGATCACTCTGCCCCTATGAAACATTCTTGCTTTACTTTTTCCAAATTGGGGTTTCCACAATAGGTTTTTTGTGTATTCGAGCACCTACGTAACTGAATGTGAACCCTCTCCAGACAAGTCCCACCCAGCCTCCTGGTGCCCCTATAGGCCCCATTGAGGTTCAATGCCATACACTTTATGTTAGCTGTGTTCATTTCTAATCCACTATACATACGAAAATCATGACATTTGTCGAGCACATTTAGCGAGCCCACCGGGGTTCGTGAGATTAGAACGGTAATATCAGCAAAAGGCAGCGCCGGAATGGAAGTGCTGCTAATCAACAGCTCGGACACTGTGGGTGCCCATGTGCCTCCCTGACGCACTGCTCTGCGAGTCTGCATGCGATCCTTAAGTTCCCCCTGACGCACCCTCTGACCTTGCGCATAATTCTTCTCATGCACTCTAACTATGATAGAGAGTTAAGGAGCTGGGACTCCCACGGCCTTGAGTGCCTCCCACAGCTTGAGCCCAAGGACCGGGTCAACTGTGGCCCTTACGCCCACAAAGACTGGGTAAAGATGTTCCTTCCTGTTCTTTCATGCTGGGGAGATGACAGCATTTAGGTTTCCTTCATTCACTCTCTCCATTTGCTCAGATCCTGCCGCACAAGACCTTTCGCAGATTGTCCCATAGGCTCATGGGCCTAGGACTGCTCGCATCCTCCCTGTCTTCAATCTTGTAATAGATGATAATGATGCCACCCCTCCAGGAAGAAGGGAAGGACCCTCCTTCCAAGATGACATTGGACTTCAGATTATTACATATGGGGCCTCATTTATGAGCCCTTACGTCACTTTTGCGCCGCCGGTGCATCACTTTTTGTGACGCACCAGCAGTGTAAAAAAATGTGCCGTGTTGCGTCATATTTACAGAGTGATGCATCTAGGTAGATGCGTTACTTTGTAAACCCCCGCGCCACATTATACGTGCGCCCGGTATAATGTATGCAGGGTGGGCGTTCTGACGCAAGAAAGGGTCCTAGAAGTGACGCAGTGAAATCTATGAGATTTCACTGCGCCACTTCTGGGACGCAAAATGCGTCAATATCTTACGCCTGCTTCATAGCAGACGTAAGACTGACGCAGGCACATTTAACATGGGACTTGCCCATGTGTAATGACCTATTGCTGGAGTTGCGTCACTTTTGTGTCACACTCCAGCAATGCGTAATTTTTGTGCCTACAGATACGTCAGTATTTCTGACGTATCTGTAACTCCTTGCGCCATGATGCGTCATACTGTAAATATGACGCATCATTGGTGTCGCAAGGAGGGCGCAATGAAAAGTGACGCATCGCTGTTTTCCTAAGGTAGCAGAGGGTCGTTGCTGTATGGTGTGTAACTTTTTAAAGTCTATCTCAATGCTGTCTAAACTAATAAAGAACCTTAGAATTCTACGGTTGATGCATGAAAAATGAATTTTCAAGCTTAGTATACAAATGATTTTACAACAACTCGCAGATGACGAATGTGTTCTCTTCCATTTAAAATAAGTTTGGGATGCTATCACCATGTTCCACCACACAAATATCCTAAAATTCACGTAGGACCTCAATTATAAAAAAAAAATGGAAAACTGCAAGTGCATTACATAGTTAAAATGTCATAACATAATACACATTAAGGCCAAGATATTTCAGAAATTTGACATGTTCCCCCTTACTCAAGGAAGATGATGGACCTTATGCAGGTCCACCGTTGTATAAATGGTGGCATTCAGAAGTGAATGTTTGATGGTCACCTTGTTTGCAGCTCTATAATCAGTACAAGCTCTCAACTGTCCATTCTTTATGGGCAAACAAGTGGAGAGGAGTCTTGAGAAGGTGAGTGCCTAATAAAGCTAATTGAGTATGTCCATGTAAGTTCTAAGGTGTTTTGGCGCCTTTTCTATTTAAAGATTAAATGTGACTGTAAGGTAATATGTCAATCTACTGGAGATTTATATGACAATCACACCTGCTATATATATATATATCTATATGACTATCAAACTGTGTGGCAGAAGTATTAATGCCTTGACTTGAGTACTTCCAGTAAATGCTATTAGATTTTCCAGCCTCATAAGCCGACGTCATGAAGAGCCGCTGGATGTGCTGGAAGCTATTTGGTTTTGAGCGTGTTGGAGAGCAGGTAGGTTTTTCCTGCCGGAGGGGGAGGGGTTTGCTTTATGCACCGAGGCATCGGGGAGAGGAAAGAGGTTTTCCTCTCTCCTGATGTCTCTTTGTAGGGCATTCCTCATGCTCGATTGCGCATGGGGTCACAATCGTGCAGCAGGAATGCTGCCCCCAGCACCAGACATTTTATTTTGATGATGATCGTATTTGGAGGCAGAAACCCACCAGCACCAGGGATATTATTATTTTATATTTGGGACGGTCTCTTGGGCAACGATAGCCCCCAATATTGATAAAAAAACAATGTTAATCACTTTTGGCAGTTAATTGCTCTGAGGGCAGATCGGCCCTATTAGGATGCCCATCTGTCCCCCGGGGGAGCAGAAAACTCACTAGCGCCAGGGATATTGTCATTTTATGTTTGGGGGCGGTCCCTTGGGCAAGAATCGCCCCTACTGATGCTAATAATTTATTTTAATTACTTTTGTTCATTCCCTATTTTGGTGCCTACCTGCCATTTGGGGGCAGAAAACCCACTAGCAACAGGAATGTCTTCATATTATGTTTGGGGGTGGTCCCTTGAGCACGTATCACCCCTATTGGGCATAATCATTTAAAAAAAAAATACTTTTGACTCTTTTCTGGAGGCCCATCTGCCCCCGGGTGGGAGGATGGGGACAGAAAACCCACCAGCACCAGGAATGTGTATTTATTATTCAGTGGGAGCAACCTCTTGGGCAAGAGTCTTCTCCAATGAGGGATGACATTTTTAGATTTACTTTTGGTTGTTTTCTACATCCACTGGGGGTAGATCGCCTGACTTTGGAGGCCCATCTGCCCCCCGGTTGGGGGGCGGGAGGGAGAAACCCACTAGCACTAGGGATATGTATATATTTATGTTTGGGGGTGGTCCCTTGGGTAAGAGTTGCCCCAATGTGGTGGGACATCAGTTATTATTTACTTTTGCTTATTTTTCTGTCCCCCTTGGTGGCAGATTGGCCATCATTTTAGGCTCACTTGCCCCCAAGGGGGGACACAAAACCACCAGACACCATGGAAAGCTTTTGTGTGTGTCTGGAGTTCGGCTGGCGGTTTGTGTGGACTAGTGCTTGGCTGGCAGTGTGTGCGGACTGGCAGTTGGGTAGTGACATAGCATTTTATAATGTTAACTGTTTTATTTCTTGTCCTTTGCATTTGTGATTGTAACGTTTTATTTCTCCTTTTTGTTCTAGTTCAAAGCTTTTGCTCCATTGACTGATGTTCCAGGTTGCAGTTTCTTCACTGGTAGTTCTGCATTTTGTGTAGTTGTATTTGGTAAGAAAATATTTTTTTACTATTTTCTCTAAATGAGTATCATTTCCCTGCATGAATGTATTTTTTTATAAATGATGTAATAATAGCAGCATGTTTATCTTCTGCTTTATTGTGTGAGAACATCTTTTTGCATTTGTGCACAATGTCTATTGTGTTGTCTTGTGAGTAATTTCTTTTGTTTTTTCTTGCTAGTGGGATATAGTTGGTCTTGGCTGTCTGTGCTGACTAGGTGCTGGTGAGTCTAGCTCTACCTGGCAAGTGAGTGGTATTGTTTTTGAGTATATAGATCTTTGTAATAAAGCCACGTTTTGTTTATTACTTATTGTACACAGCGTTGGTAGTTGTTGACTTGTTTGTGAAGGGAGGTGTGGCTTGCGTGGATCTCCAAACATTTTCTTACCCAGGATCCCTGGAAAAAGCTAAAATTTAGCTTTAAAAAAATCTAATTTTCCTCTCATTTCTGTGTGGGATCACCATGCTTGCACAAATTTCCTACCACCCTGCGTTCCCCCAGGACTCCCGATAAAAATTGTACCACACTTGTGTGGGTGGGCCAAGCGCCTGGGGGAAACCAAAGTGGGTCCATGAGAGGTTTTTATTATATGTTTTTGGACTGACTTTGCTTTCGGCACCCACAAAAGTGAGGTATCATGTTACTCAAGAGACCAAGGGGAAGGCTGGATGGTAGGAAAGTTGCGCAGGCATCGTGATCCCTCACAGAAATGTGAGAAAAATATAATTTTTAGAAAAATGTGAGGTTTGCAAGGGATTCTGCATATGAAAACTTTGGGGAATCTATGCAAGCCACACCTCCTTGGACTTCCCCGAGTGTCTAGTTTTCAGAATTGTCTTAGTTTGGTAGGATTCCCTAGCTGGCCGCTAAGCCCGGGACAAAAAACGCAGGTGCCCCCCTTGAAAAACCAGTTTGTTTTGTGATCTATAATTTTGATGTCTCCACCATATGTTTTGGGCCCTTCCCTGTCACGGGCACTTGGCCCACCCACACAAGTGAGGTAGCATTTTTATCGACGGGCCTGGGGAAATGGCGGGTGCTTGATAGCACAAAAAATAGGCTATGTCCCAATAAAATGCCCAATCTATGTAGAAAAATGTGTTTTTCTGGCAAAGTCTGCCTGTTCCTGAAATTTGGGAAGATGTTGATCCTAGCACTGTAAACCTTTCTTTGATACCATTTGCAGGGTAAAAAACAGACGCTTTCATCTGCAGCACTTTTTTCCCCATTTTTCCCAAAACCTCCCTAATTAAGCTGTATTTTGGCAAATTTCTCAATCCCCTCCAGGGGAATCCACAAACACTGGGCAACTTTAGAATCCTCAGGATGTTGGAAGAAAAGGACGTCAATTTGGCGTGTGTAGGAAAGTAGGATCTGCTTTCATGGTTACTCCCCCTTTTTGCTGGTGTCGTACTGTTTTTCTGACTAGTCTGACTGGGGTCCTGCTAATCAGGACCCCAGTACTGTGCTTCCTCCCTAAAATTGGCTATGGTATCTTGGCACATCCCTAATTGGCTGCTGGTGCACCCTAGTAAGTCTCTAGCATATGGTACTAAGGTATCTACGGCATAGGTACACCAGGGGTCCCCCATGGGATGCAGCATATGTTATGTAACCCATAAGGGACCTTCCAAACTCTGACGACAGGCCTGCTATTGCAACCTGTATGAGTTGGTGCATGCACCTCTCACAGAAGATATAAGGGTCCTTATATCTACCATCACTGCACTCGAAACCTATAAGTCACCCCTCTAGCAGGCCTTTCAGTTCCAAAGGCAGGGTGCTCGGTTCCTAGTGTGAGGGTGGCCCTGCATGAGCAAACCATCACTACAAACCCCAGAGTCCATTCTCCAGGCTTTGTGAGTGAATCAGCCACTACGAGATAGAGGGACCATGCGCTATCACGCAATGACCATCTCTAAATCGGCTGAAATGAACCTGGACATGTTTGGTATCAAACATGTTGGAATCATACCCCAACATCGTATCTGATGTTGGAGGTATGATTCCATCCACGGTTGGTCCCCTTTGGGGAGCCCTCCATGGTCCCGGGACCGATCTTACAGAGCCTGACAGCAACCTAGGGGTGCTGCCAACCACAGACTCGATTCGGCCCTCCTGCTGCTGGGCCAAGCCCGAGCAGGGGAAGGTAAGCCAATAGGTTTCCTGTCACAGGGAGGTGTGACCACCTCCCAGACAGGACTTAGTGTATTGGGCCGGGTGGGGGCAGTTGCCAGCGCCACATAGTCCTCTGGACAGGTACATTTGGTGCCCTCGTTGCATTTTCCAGTTCAAACCAGATGAGGGAGCCATTGTCTCCCCGCTCTGGTGCGGAAATGGACAAAGGACATATTAGTATCCCCCCACTGTCTGACCCCTCCCCTGGACAGGGACCCTGAATCATCCCAACCCTTTCCTTAGGGCACTTAAGGGCTTACCTGTGAGTGGGTCCAGAGATTCGTCGTGGGATTCGATTCAGGTCCAACTCCACTTCTACTTCAAGCATCTGGGTACTCTGGACTCTGCTGATCTTCGCTCTGGGCACAGAGACCGCATCTGGGAAGATTTCTGCTGCTCCTGGCCTCCTCGTCCTGCAAGCTCGCTGCAACATCTGTGCCCATGCTCCGTACAGGTCCTCCCAAGACCTGTAGACATCAAAGACAACGGAAGGAATCTCCATTGGAGTGAAGAAGTCACTCCCCTGCATCCGCAGGCACCGCAACACAGCTGATCTGTTTGCAGATCATGGCCTCCCATGGACTCCACAAGGCTCAGCAACACAGGTGGTGGTTCTCTTCTACCTCGAGGCCTGAGCTGCCTCTCATCAAGTTGAGGGCAGTATCCCTCTTCGAGGTCTCTACAACCGAACTCCTGTGCACCGCGTTGTTGCAATGCTTCACTTCACGGCAACCGCACCGGTTCTCCTAAACGATTCATGCCAATAGGGTCAGAAATATCGAAATTCGAAACTCTGTCAATGAGTCTGTCCCCACTATAACTGATCGGTGCTGACGCGGTTGGTTAGAACGGGTGGACTCTGTCATCTTCAGCGTCACGGTAGCTCGGGCAGAGCTACCGATTCGGGCAACAGTGCTTGAAGATCCTCATCATCTTTTTAGCACCATCCTTGAACTCGAGTGGCCTTCGTCTTCCATGCCTCCTGGTCACCCTTGGGTGGCATGGACTCTGTCCCCTCTGCTTTCAGGTACTCGTCGACTCAAACTACGTGTGGGTTCCAACCGCCTCTTTCTTTTCATCCTCTAGTGGTAATTCTGCAACCGTGACATACCCATTGAGTAGCATTGAGTACGCGGTTGTGTATCCTCTTTGCACACGAGCATTATGGGGTTCTAAGACTTTCACCTGGGGTGGTTCCTTGGGTCCCCGACTCTTCTACGTTTCCTGAGTCCAGTCTCGACTTAGGTCGTTGTTCATATCCCACTATTTTCATATATGGTCTGGTCTCCCCCTCTGGACCTCTGTGTATTTATGCTACTTGCTGTTCTATGTCCAAATGTTGTGTGCATTGTGGTTATATCTCCGGGTAGGAGATATTGTAATGTGTTAGTGAGTGATTGCAATAAATATGTATTTTTATAAGTACACTGTGTGGTTCTCTTTCATTTAGTCTGTACTAAAAGATAAGATACTGATGAACTCAGCTGCTTTACACTCCTCCTAGATCAAGCCTGAAGGCTGCTCTCCACAGCTACCATAAAACAGAGCCTGGTTATCTAAACCCCTAAAATCACCATAAGGGCTGACCGGGTTAGTGCAGGGTGCTACACTTACATAAGTGAGCACCATATACTGACCCGGCTTCTCATAGCGTGGATACCTTATGTGGACAAAAGGTTATGGTGGGCTAAGAGTGGACTCCCCCAAATAGCCAAAAAAGGTTTAGCACAGGGGAGGCCTGGCAGAGAAAGGGGCTAAAATAAATGGTTCTCTTTTGCCAATTAGTTTTGGGTTTATGTCTAAATAACCATGAAATTCACAGATTTGCCCCAAACTGTGGAGCATCAATTTGATCGAAAACAACATTCTGTGCATGTCCACCGGGCAAACCATAGGTACTGAGCACGCGTGGCAATTCATAGTTCTAGAGGATAATTATCGGCCACTAACTGGTTTATCTATTTCAAGGTGTTTTTCCTTTTGCACAGATATTGGCAATGATTCATCTGGAGTCAAGTCTTAAAAATTCCTCTGGCTCATGAATCAAGTAGAAGGAAAATCCAGACATACCTTGATGAGAGTGAGATGTTCTAGAGATATTATCTAAGGATTGAGAACCCAAATCTTTCCTTATTCTCACTTGTAGGGTCTCTTCTAGGACTCTGCTGGAGAGTTTTCCTGACCCACCAAGCTTGAGGTTACATAGACTGCCGCCATTTTAGCATTCTTGGATTTTATCAGATAATAATTTACAATGTGCCTGGTCTCTTTACAGTACAACCACTGGTTCAGATTTCTTCTCTTCTCTTTAAATCTTTCGACGATGGACTTCAGACCACAGGAAATCACATCGGTTCGATCCCTTCAACACCTGGAGACACTGTAGGACTCTTCATTTGTTTTATCATTTCATATTATATTCACTTTTGGGACCATTCTATTGCATTCCGCTCTCCTGTCATGAAGACACCTGGGTTAAGAATGGAAGATGATACTTCCATTAGTGGGTGGTTTTTACCTTGTTTAGGATTCAGTAGCTCATTGTCTAAGGATTGTGAGCAGGTGTGTCTGGCACACAGATGTTCAATGATCGTCTAAATGTTGGAAACCTATACACAGCAGGATCATTGATCAGCAGCAGTGGTATAGACCAGTCAGACTCATCACACTTATATACAATACAAGAGCTACCTTAGCAGCACCATGAAGCAAAGAGGCTGGATGGCACAGCCATGAACGCTTTCAGATGGGGATGAAGGAAGAAGAGGAGGCGTGGATCCTGAGACCACTACCGGGGTAGAGCCCGTACCCCCAGACCATCCATCCGCGTCCTACCTCAAAACCGCTGGAATGTGGCAAGATACAAAACCGCTGGAATGGAAGCTGGTGGAAGGAGACTCCAAACATTAGCTCTGCTCCTGGTTCAGCCTGAGTCTTGACTCAGACCTTGATTTGCTGTCCTGTGCAAGCGAGCAGACTGTTTTAAGAGGGGTGCTGTGCAAGTGAGCAGGCTCTGTTTTAAGAGGGGTGCTGTACAAGCGAGCAGGCTGTTTTAAGAGGGGTGCTGTGCATGAGAGAAGGCTCTGTTTTAAAAGGGGTGCTGTGTCAGAGAGCAGGCTCTGTTTTAAGTGGGGTACTGTGTCAGAGAGCAGGCTCTATTTTAAGAGGGGTGCTGTGCGAGAGAGCAGCCTCTGTTTTAAGAGGGGTGCTGTGCAAGAGAGCAGGCTCTGTTTTAAGACGGGTGCTGTGCGAGAGAGCAGCCTCTGTTTTAAGAGGGGTGCTGTGCGAGAGAGCAGGCTCTGTTTTAAGAGGGGTACTGTGCGAGAGAGCAGCCTCTGTTTTAAGAGGGGTGCTGTGCGAGAGAACAGCCTCTGTTTTAAGAGGGGTGCTGTGCGAGAGAGCAGGCTCTGTTTTAAGAGGGGTGCTGTGCGAGAGAGCAGCCTCTGTTTTAAGAGGGGTGCTGTGCGAGAGAGCAGGCTCTGTTTTAAGAGGGGTGCTGTGCGAGAGAGCAGGTTCAATTTTAAGAGAGGTGCTGTGCAAGAGAGCAGGCTCTGTTTTAAGAGGGGTGCTGTTTGAGAGAGCAGCCTCTGTTTTAAGAGTGGTGCTGTGCGAGAGAGCAGTCTCTGTTTATGAGGGGTGCTGTGCGAGAGAGCAGGCTCTGTTTTATTAGGGGTGCTGTGTGACAGAGCAGCCTCTGTTTTAAGAGGGGTGCTGTGCGAGAGAGCAGGCTCTGTTTTGAGAAGGGTGCTGTGAGAGAGAGCAGACTCTGTTTTAAGAGGGTTGCTGAAAGAGAGCAGTCTCTCTTTTAAGAGGGGTGCTGTGCGAGAGAGCCGGTTCTCTTTTAAAAGGGGTGCTGTGTGAGAGAGCAGGCTCTGTTTTAAGACGGGTGCTGTGCGAGAGAAGAGCCTCTGTTTTAAGAGGGGTGCTGTGTGAGAGAGCAGGCTCTGTTTTAAGAGGGGTGCTGTGTGAAAGAGCAGGCTCTGTTTTAAGAGGGGTGCTGTGTGAGAGAGCAGCCTCTGTTTTAAGAGGGGTGCTCTGCAAGAGAGCAGCCTCTCTTTTAAGACGGGTGCTGTGTGAAAGAGCAGTCTCTGTTTTAAGAGGGGTACTGTGCGAGAGAGCGGCCTCTGTTTTAAGAGGGGTGCTGTGCGAGCAGGCAGGATCTATTTTAAGAGGGGTGCTCTGCAAGCGAGCAGGCTCTGTTTTAAGAGGGGTGCTGTGCAAGCGAGCAGGCTTTGCTTTAAGAGGGGTGCTGTGCAAGGAAGCAGGCTCTGTTTTAAGAGGGGTGCTGTGCAAGAGAGGAGGCTCTGTTTTATTAGGGGTGCTGTTTGAGAGAGCAGTCTCTGTTTATGAGAAGTGCTGTGTGAGAGAGCAGGCTCTGTTTTATTAGGGGTGCTGTGTGGGAGAGCAGCGTCTGTTTTAAGAGGGGTGCTGTGGAAGAGAGCAGGCTCTGTTTTATTAGGGGTGCTGTGTGAGAGAGCAGCCTATGTTTTAGGAGGGGTGCTGTGTGAGAGGACAGCCTCTGTTTTAAGAGGTTTGCTGTGTGAAAGAGCAGGCTCTGTTTTAAGAGGGGTGCTGTGCAAGCGAGCAGGCTCTGTTTTAAGAGAGGTGCTGTGCAAGCAAGCAGGCTCTGTTTTAAGAGGTTTGCTGCGCAAGAGAGAAGGCTCTGTTTTGTTTGGGGTGCTGTGTGAAAGAGCAGGCACTGTTTTAAGAGGTGTGCTGTGCAAGAGAGCAGGCTCTGTTTTGTTAGGGGTGCTGTGTGAGAGAGCAGCCTGTTTTAAGAGGTGTGCTGTGCAAGCGAGCAGGTTCTGTTTTAAGAGGGATGCTGTGCAAGCAAGCAGGCTCTGTTTTAAGAGGGGTGCTGTGCAAGAGAGCAGGGTCTGTTTTATTAGGGGTGCTGTATGAGAGATCAGCCCTTATTTTAAGAGGAGTGCTGTGTGAAAGAGCAGGCCCTGTTTTAAGAGGGGTGCTGTGCAAGCGAGCAGGCTCTGTTTTAAGAGGGGTGCTGTGCAAGCGAGCAGGCTCTGTTTTAAGAGGCATGCTGTGCAAGCGAGCAGTCTCTGTTTTAAGAGGGATGCTGTGCAAGCGGGCAGGCTCTGCTTTAAGAGTGGTGCTGTGCGAGAGAGCAGGCTCTGTTTGAAGGAGGGTGCTGTGCAAGCGAGCAGGCTCTGTTTTAAGAGGGGTGCTGTGCAAGCGAGCAGGCTCTGTTTTAAGAGGGATGCTGTGCAAGCGGGCAGGCTCTGTTGTAAGAGGGGTGCTGTGCAAGCGGGCAGGCTCTGTTTTAAGAGGGGTGCTGTGCAAGCGAGCAGGCTCTGTTTTAAGAGGGATGCTGTGCAAGCTGGCAGGCTCTTTTGTAAGTGGGGTGCTGTGCAAGCGGGCAGGCTCTGCTTTAAGAGTGGTGCTGTGCGAGAGAGCAGGCTCTGTTTGAAGGAGGGTGCTGTGCAAGCAAGCAGGCTCTGTTTTAATAGGGGTGCTGTGCAAGCGAGCAGGCTCTGCTTTAAGAGGGAAGCTGTGCAAGCGGGCAGGCTCTGTTGTAAGAGGGGTGCTGTGCAAGCGGGCAGGCTCTGTTTTAAGAGGTGTGCTGTGCAAGCGAGCAGGCTCTGTTTTAAGAGTGGTGCTGTGCGAGAGAGCAGGCTCTGTTTTAAGAGGGATGCTGTGCAAGCGAGCAGGCTCTGTTGTAAGAGGGGTGGTGTGCAAGCGGGCAGACTCTGTTTTAAGAGTGGTGCTGTGCGAGAGAGCAGGCTCTGTTTGAAGAAGGGTGCTGTGCGAGAGAGCAGGCTCTGTTTGAAGGAGGGTGCTGTGCAAGTGAGCAGGCTGCGTTGTAAGAGGTATGCTGTGCAAGAGAGCGAAGAGCACTGAATAATTGATTAAATGGATGCTGTATAAGAGAGTGTGTGAATGAAAGCGTCAAGAGATAATGTGCATGTGAATGAAGTGGTGCTGTGCAAGGGGAGGGCTTCTTACGTCGGGCTTGGCAGTGCAAGTGTCTCCAGACCTGTTGCTACTAATATTTTAAACTACACATGGGGGGGGGCTTTGACTATTACCCTCTCACATTCGTACACATCAACATTTAAAAGCAGAAATGGGAGATTTTGAACAACATTTTGGGGAAAAACTTTGTCCCCTTTACTCACATTAACCTTGAAGTGAGGCACTTTCAGGTGAGAGAAAACTAAAATAAGGTAATTTGGGCTGAAACAAAAGGTGACGCTCCCACCTGAACCTATTGGTGTTGTTTGACTTGGCCCTTTTGGCTAAAGTTCCCTAAACTTTTTATCTTCCCCCTAGACCTTTGCTCTGACATGGTGTTGCCAACTTAGATGCTTCGGGCACTTTGCCACTGTTGATCAGTGTCAAAGTGCAAGTGCTCACTGTGTAAAGTGTCATGGTAATTGGTTGTCCGTGATTGGTATGTTTGCCTTACTAGTAAAGTCCCTAGTAAAGTGCACTATGTGTACCCGGGCTGGTAATGCAAATGCTACTTGTGGGCCTGCAGCACTAATTGTGCCACCCACACAAGTAGCCTTAAAGAGAGAACTCAGGCCTGCCACTGCAGTGCCTGCGTGCAGTTTGTTAAACTGCCATGTTGCCCTGACAAGTGCACCCACTTGCCAGGCCTCACCCTTTCCTTTGTATGCACATCAGACACCCCTATGGTAGGTCCAGGGTACCCCCCTGGGCAGAGGGCTGTGTATTTGAAAGGTAGGACATGTACTGAGGTGAGTACTATGTCCTGACACTGAAATACTCTCCATTTCATTTTTCACTGTTGAAAGGCCATCTTGCGCATAGAACAGAATGGGGAAGGCTGTGTAATGTGTTTCCAGCCTATCTTTTCATAGGCTTAAGATGGAGATGAAATTTAGTATGCCTGAACTCACAATGTAATAACACATCTTTTTGTGAAGGTGGATTTTGCATTGTGTGTTTAGAAACCACGCTTTTAGAAGTGGCTGCTTTTTGTGTTCTAACACTTCTGTGTGTCTCTGCCTGGTTGTGGATTGACTGTCTGGATTTGAATGTGATAGGCTCTGGAGAATGTTTGGACCCAGGGGAGGAGGTAAGACAGCGACAGACTGACCTGTATCTGGAGTGTAGGGGGGAGGAGTAGCCCCTGGAGGTGAAGAGGCCTGGGCTGCTGCCATAAAACAATGGCTCTATCTCCTGCTGAGTGATTAACTGGTTTGGACAGGGTTCAGTGCCCCCCTGAACACAAAGACTTCAAAGATGTTGAGGGGTATAACTATGAGAGCTGAAACCCCTGAACGTTGGAATGGAACTGATCAAGACTGAAAAGGATTGAAACTACTTTGTGGTCAAGAGGAACCTCTGCCAAGGAAGAACCAAGCTGAAGAGACTGAAGGAAAGGACTGACCCTTGCTGTGTGTTCTGGGGCTGGCCTGCAGTGTGCTGATTTAACCAAGAACAGGCTAAGGGACTTTGCTGTGTGCTGTGTCCCCCTGCTTGAAGGGACTTTGCTGTGTGCTGTGTCCTGAAGTAACTTGTCCCCTGGGCCCGAGGAGAGCTGGCTCCCTGTTGTGGAAACTCAGGAACATAAAAGTTTCCAAGAGAGTCTCAGCGATGCTGTGTGCATGTGCTTTTTGCAGCCTGAGACCCTCGTAAGAATTGCCCTGTGATCGTGGGCACCCGGAATCCAAGTGAGTCTCAGAGGCGCTATGTGCTTGTGCTTTGTGCAGCCTGAGACCTTCGTGAGGATTGTCCTGTGATCGTGTGCACCCGGAGTCCAAGTGAGTCCAAGTGAGTCTCAGCGACGTTGTGTGAATGTGCTTTGTGCAGCCTGAGACCTTTGTGAGGATTGTCCTATGATCGTGGGCACCCGGAATCCAAGTGAGTCTCAGCGATGCTGTGTGCGTGTGCTTCGTGCAGCCTGAGACCTTCATGAGGATTGCCCTATGATCGTGTACACCCGAAGCTCAAGTGAGTCTGAGTGACGCTGTGTGCGTGTGCTTTGTGCAGTGTGAGACATTTATGAGGATTGCGCTGTGATCATGGGCACCCGGAGCTTATGTGTGTCTCAGCAACGCTGTGTGCGTGTGCCCTGTTGCAGTCTGAGACCTTTGTCATTGCCATTGGCCCAAACCTGCATCCCCAGTGGAGCTGTGCTACCGGTCCGAGCCTGTGTTTGCCAAGGAGGGACCTCGAACCATCCCCATTGGGGGGGGGGGAGGGCCATGTTCCACTGCCCAAGGTCAACGAAGTCGCATCGGAGGCCCAAGTTGCGAGGAGAGAAAAGTGAGATCGCTCCTCGAAGGTAACGCTCAGCGAGCGTGCGTGTGTCATGTCTGGGGTGGGTGCGGGCTATGAGAGGGACGCTCTCAGCCTTTCCACACATTGCAGCACAAGCCTCTGCTGAAGTCCGTATTGTGGCCCGTACTTGCCGAGGAGTGGCAGTACTGTAGCCGGAGTGTGGAGCTACACTTTGTTTTACACCATACCCGTGTTGGGGGCATATTGTGGCAGTAGCTGACCGTGAGTCAGCAGGAGTGGCCTAGGGACCGTCCAGAGCACCGTGATCGGTGCCGGAGTATATTATCTTGGTATTAAGAACTGCCTGATTGTTGCATTACGCATTGCACTATTTTTTCATTACGAGCTGCCCAATTGTTGCATTACGCATTGCATTCTTTCTGCATAACAACCTACCTGATTGTTGCACTATGCATTGCATTATTTTTGCATAACGGACTGCCTGATTGTTGCACTATGCATTGCATTATTTTTGCATAACGGACTGCCTGATTGTTGCACTATGCATTGCATTATTTTTGCATAATGGACTGCCTGATTGTTGCTTTACGAAGTGCCTGATTCTTGCATTACGAACCGCATAGCACTGCATTGGGACTGCATTGGATCATCTAGAACTGCTCATTAATACTGCAAGAACTTACAAGGGCTTGCTGGCCTAATAACCGGCAAGGTGAAATATTACAAATACGCATATATTGGGTTTTTATTGTGTTGTCTCATTGTATTTCTTTTTATATATACATATACGTGTTTTTTTACGAAACTCATGTGAGGTGCATTTGGGGTGTCATCATTGGGTTACTGAGAGTGTGGTTGCAAATACTTTTCACATTTGCCTTGGAGATAAGCCTGGCTGCACGTGCCACGCTACCGAGGGGGTGAGCAGGGGCTATCTGAGAAGGTGTCCTTCCTTTCCCTGACTTAGAAGCAAGGGTCCCTATTTGGACTAAGGTACCTACCTCGGCCAACTAGAGACCCCCGGTTCTAACAGTGTCATTTCCCCTCCTATGGAGTGCTTGCATTGTGATGAATGACGCACTATTTCACATCTAAGAACTACACTAAATTATCACTCATTCAATCCTTTACGCCGTACAGGCATTAATTACACAAACATTGTTTTAAATTTGTGTTTAATTGAATTTTGCTTTTTTTTAAATGTTTTAGTGAGGATTCCCTCATGAGCCTGAGCCTGACGCTAAGATGGCCGACTAGTGTGTTTTACTTGAATGGTTGGCAAACTGCATATTAGTCCTTACCTTGTATCTCTGTGGGTGTTCAATGATGTCAATATACAACATACAACACGCATGATCACGGCACTGTGCAAGTGGCATCCCTTCTATGTACCTATTTGATCATCATCTCAGCATGTCTTGTGCCAAGTGGCTTAGCAAGACTGCCCTGGGGCAATGCAAGTAAAGAAATAATCTGTAAGAGAATCCCTTGGGCCCCTCTCTGCCCTGGTAGCACTGCACCTGCTGGACTATTGAGAGGTACGACCCTTCTTGTACCTACTCTGGGCCTGTCAAGTCCATAAAACTGCACCCTAGTGCCTTCTCGGCCTGTCTATCTGTGGCTACTTCAGTCTTCAGCACTGTCTCTTGCTCCATGGTACCGCGTTAGTATTTCGGTTGACACTTCAATCATTTTCTTACGGTTTATCAAGCAAAGGTTCCACCCACACTGTTATATGCTATTGAAATAATAGACACAAAATATTGGAATTGTGTTCATAAAATAGAGGGTAAACTCTTTAGGAAAGTTTGTAATTTAAATTCTCTGGCATCAATTGAAGGGCTACGTCTTGAGATGGGCTTGTCAAGTTCTTACGTAATGGGGTTGGTTGCTATTTTAAATTGGGGTGTTTGGATTTGCATTTTAACGAGCTTACTTTAAGAGGTTATTTACGTTCTGAAGTCGCCAGAATAAGAATGTGACCACTCCTGTAAAAATGTTAATCGAGCTCTTATGCTTACGTAAGATCTTTCAATGGATTCCGATAGATCCAAGGAGACCCCTTGTCCAGGGTCTAATCATGCGTCGGCTCGACTCCAGAAATGTCCTGTTGGCTTCCGTTAATGACGAGCTTTATTCCGGACTCCAAGGCCTGCTGAATGCTGCCGCCAGGCTGGTGCTAAATCCACCATCACGGTCCCAGTCTGAAAGCTCTTCACTGGCTTTCCATCAGGAAATGAATCCGTTTCAAGGTTATCAGTCTGGGACACAAGACCATGAATGGAAACAGGTCAAGCTGCCTCGCCAAAAAACGTAACTGGTGCTTACCTAATAGGACGCTCAGGTCAGGAACCAAACTTCTCCTTACTCCCCTCAGGATTCGTACCACCAGGAGTGGCGGTAGATCCTTTTCTCACTTGGATCCTGCCTTTTGGAATGAACTTCCATTACAGCTCCGCATGGTCACGGACCATAAAAAGTTCATGGCTCTTCGGACCGCCGTTCCCCTTCTGTCAGTCGGCCCTCCGAGACCCCCGGGTAAATTTGACGGAGATTTCTTGAGCCCATTTTAAATATTACGGATTAAGAGTGGTTCTGTGAGTTTAGATCCCCTGGCCTGCAGGGAAAAGAAGACGGCGGCTGGTGTTTCCTCGCGCATTGAAGCGCGGCCTCCAACATATTCAACTTGGAATTTAAATCACGGAGTCTGCCGTTCCATATGTTGTAGCATGTGAATATTTTACCCATAGAAATGGTTATTGGTGCTTGGGTTGGTCTGACCCTTGTAGAGAGATTGTGTGATTTATGTAAGAAGTCGGTGCAAAGCCCGGATCCTGTTCTGCCGGCCATCGATCTCTGCCCTCGAACCGATGCCTTTTTCGGAAACCTCTATTTTTGAAATATGGTGTACTTACGTAAAAATAGGCAGCTTATTTGTTATTTTACCCTATTAATGAATTTGTCTGTTTTAAAATGTTTAGATATTTAAAGTTTCTTAAATATGTATTGAATATTTTTGATTTTTCTCTTTAAAGTGGCCCTCGCTGGAGATCTGATTCTTAATGAATGCCTCTCTGGATTCTCCCTTGGACGCGCTCATGGTCACTCCTCCCCGCTGGTTAAACGTGAATTAATGGAAACGTTTTCCTCGAAGTACATTGTCATTGTTACAATTTAATGGAAGCGTTTTATCAAATTATGGGGCAGATTTACAAGAAAGTGACGCATCTGTACACATGCATCACTTTCCTTGCACCACCCTTACAAACCCTTGCGCCACCATAGATGCGCCGTATTTACAATACGGCGCACTATGGGCGAAGGATTGACAGATGCGTCAGAAATTCTGACGCATCTGTTGGCGGAAAAGTCACCAATTTGCTGGAGTCGTGTCGCAAGCATGACGCAACTCCAGCAGTGCGTGTTGAGGCCTATTCCCACTACACTGCACCACTACTTACACCTGCTTGAAGCAGGCGTAAGGTTTTGACACAGTGGCGTCCTAAAAGTGGCGCAGTGAAATCTTGTAGATTTCACTGAGTCACTTTTACGAGGCCTTCCTGCGTGGGAACGCCCACCCTGCATACATTATACCTGACGCAGGTATAATGTGACACAGGGCTTTACAACGTGATGCATCTCCCTAGATGCGTCACAATGTAAATAGGCCGCATTGTTTGCGCCGCTGTTGTGTCAAAAAAGTGATGCACCTGCAGCGCAAAAGTTACACAAGGCGCTTGTAAATCTGCCCCTATGTTTTTAACATTGGTTTGTGTGCGTTATCAAAACCTTTTGGCTGAATTTTTTATTCCGCTTCAAACTATTTTTCTACCTGTGCTTGTGAGGCGTTGATCACCTGTCATTCTCACTAGAAGCCAGCAGAGGGCGCAGCACCACAACACTTCTGTTAGCTCCCTCACTCACACAAAAGGTGAAGTTAACCATTTGCTGACACAAATCTGCTCTAAATCTAGGGCCATACTTATGACTAACCCTGGGTGGCCAACTACGCTACTCTCGCGTAGTTTGCATAGTTTGTGCTACTTCGCGCTACACGAATTGCACTTAGCACAGTGCAAAAACGCGTAGCGTAGTTGGCATTTTTCGCTCGCTCACGGTCCTCAACGTCAAGTTGGTGACCGCGAGCAAGCAAAAAGACATCCCGGCAAGACTTTTTCCTCGTTTGCGATCAGCAACATCAAGTTGGCGATCGCGAGCGTGGAAAATAAACCTCCCAGCGAGATTCTCAACGCGGGGAGGTCAGGTTTCTCATTGCGAGTGGTCACGTATGCTCGCGACCGCTCACAATGAGAAACTACCAGTCCGCGTTGAGAAAGCTGCCGCTTGAGTAAAAATCTATTCAAGCGGCAGAAAACAACAGCTCGCACTGTGCGAGATGCCGTTTTCAATGATTGCACAGTGCGGACAAGCATCCGGCACTGTGTAATTATCCCGAACAGCACACGACACAGTTCGCGTAGCGCTACGCGTATCTCGCGTAGTGCGAAGTGCACTTTGTGTAGCTACGCATAGTGCTACTACGCAAACTACGCCCAGGGTTACTTTTGACCCGGTTTGCGTCACTCTTGTACCACGCAATGTGGTGCAAGAGCGACGCAAACCTTAAGTCCTATTTTTGAAGTCACGCAAAGTGGGCTCTGAAACTATGGAGGAATGCAACAGCACAAATCATTACGTTGCGTTACTCCGCCTTGGGTAGCTACTCTATGGATGTTGCATGAGTACTCCCACGGTTTTTTACGCATTCCCAGATTAACAACACCTTGTAAACCTGGGAATGCACCAAAAAGATACCAGGGGCGGCGTAACGAGGGGAAATATCTTTATTTCTCCTTATTTTTTCCTTTTTCTATGTGTGCTGCATTCGGCAGAACACATAGAAAGAGGAAAAAGCTTCTCAGGGTTGATTTTGTGCACGATGGTGCCGCTTCCTGCACAAAAACAATCCTGCCTGCAACCCAGGCACCATGGCGCAAAGGTGTCTGCGCTGGCGCTAGACTGCCAAAGCGGTGCCTGTGCAGGGGGAAAGGACAGGATTGCACCATATCAGATGAATACGGTGCATTCCTGCCTTTAGTGTTCCCTTTCCTTGCATGAAACAGAATAGCCCCACATATATTTTGTGTTCTAGTCCAATGTCAACAACTCTGAAAATAATAGAAGTAAAATCTATTAACTCCCAGCATGGTAGACTAGGGTTGTTGACTAAAGGAGGGTTCACCTACAGCAGAGAGAAAGCTGACGAAGAGAAAGGTTTCTAAAAATGCACCCAGCCTCGAAGGGCAAACTGTCACAATCATGGGCGCTGCATGGGAACTTTACCCTTTGCACCAGTTGAACAATACATTGTTCCGGGAGCTCTAGTTCTAGTTCATTATTTTAAAATGAACCTTTTCATTTTAAACCTGTTGCTTTGCTGTTTCAAATTCAATAACTCACTAATGACACTACGTTGTACTGTAGTTTCGATGAAACTATGGGTCATATGTACAAGGGAAGTGGCGGAGTGAGGCGCTAGACTTCCTGTTTTACCGCCGCGCACCGCCACTTTAGAAACACAAGGCTGCACCATATATACAAGAATATGGTGTGACCCTGCGTTTGCCCCTGTGCTGGCGCTGCACTTTACAGCCTAGCGCCAACACAGGCACCCTTGCACTGAAGTGCAAGGGTGTCCGCGTTGGGGGAAGACTGTTGATGTGCAGGAAGGCACTCCTTTCGACACATAAACAATCTTTAAATGCCGCTTTGTAACTTCTATGTGTGCTGCTTAATGCAGCACACACAAAAGTTGCAAAACTGCATTTTTTTCAAAATGTTTATGTGCAGGAAGGGGGACCTTCCTGTACATAAACAATCATCGGTCTTTTGCTGTTTTCATGAGTGCTGCACAACGCAGCACACATAAAAACAGCAAAAACGAGGAGAAATGAAGCATTTCTCCTCATTGCACCAGAAAAAGACCAGGTTTTCCCTCGTTTTAATTTTGGTGCTGCCCCATATTTACGCTGCCCTTGTAAATATGAGGCAGCGTCAGAATCAATGGGTGTTGCGGTGGAACGCCCACCGCAACACCCATTGTCCTCCCCTTTCACGCTGACTATAGTGTGAAAGGGGGCCTTATTTACAAGGCAGCGTTATTTAAGTGCCTTAACGCTGCCTTGTAAAGAAGGCAAGGCCCCTGTCGCCATCACAATGTCACTGAAAGTGATGTTATGACGGCGATAGGGGCTTGTAAATGTGCCCCTGTGTCTTCATTCAAATGCTCCTTCACATGTTCGATTTAAATACATTTCCATTAAAATGTTTTCACTAATTTTCAATTTTTTGTTGTTTTGTTATTAATAACTTACCTTCAATGAGGTTTTCCATGACTTCATTTCCTCCAATGTGCTTTCTATATTTCCGTTTTTCTATGAATTCACATATATGTGCTTCAACGCCTCCTCAGGGGTAGTCGGCGCCATATAAATTCAATTACCGGCACTCCCCACCACTTTGTCTGTTCGTCTATACTTGGTGAGTCTTCAGTTTTGGAGTCTAAACCTTCAGATGATGTCTTTTCTTCCTAAGCCTGCCCCTTGTTCCTCCTCAGCCCAGGCCTGGACCCAGGGGCCTGCCCACTCTCTGGCAGATCCTCCTCAGCCCAGGCCTGGACCCAGGGGCCTGCTCACTCTCTGCGCAGATCCTCCTCAGCCCAGGCCTGGACCCAGGGGCCTGCTCACTCTCTGGCAGATCCTCCTCAGCCCAGGCCTGGGCCTGGACCCAGGGGCCTGCTCACTCTCTGAGCAGATCCTCCTCAGCCCAGGCCTGGGCCTGGACCCAGGGGCCTGTTCACTCTCTGCGCAGATCCTCCTCAGCCCAGGCCTGGACCCAGGGGCCTGCCCACTCTCTGGCAGATCCTCCTCAGCCCAGGCCTGGACCCAGGGGCCTGCTCACTCTCTGGCAGATCCTCCTCAGCCCAGGCCTGGACCCAGGGGCCTGCTCACTCTCTGGCAGATCCTCCTCAGCCCAGGCCTGGACCCAGGGGCCTGCTCACTCTCTGCGCAGATCCTCCTCAGCCCAGGCCTGGACCCAGGGGCCTGCTCACTCTCTGTGCAGATCCTCCTCAGCCCAGGCCTGGACCCAGGGGCCTGCTCACTCTCTGTGCAGATCCTCCTCAGCCCAGGCCTGGACCCAGGGGCCTGTTCACTCTCTGCGCAGATCCTCCTCAGCCCAGGCCTGGACCCAGGGGCCTGTTCACTCTCTGCGCAGATCCTCCTCAGCCCAGGCCTGGACCCAGGGGCCTGCCCACTCTCTGGCAGATCCTCCTCAGCCCAGGCCTGGACCCAGGGGCCTGCTCACTCTCTGCGCAGATCCTCCTCAGCCCAGGCCTGGACCCAGGGGCCTGCTCACTCTCTGCGCAGATCCTCCTCAGCCCAGGCCTGGACCCAGGGGCCTGCTCACTCTCTGGCAGATCCTCCTCAGCCCAGGCCTGGGCCTGGACCCAGGGGCCTGCTCACTCTCTGAGCAGATCCTCCTCAGCCCAGGCCTGGGCCTGGACCCAGGGCCTGTTCACTCTCTGCGCAGATCCTCCTCAGCCCAGGCCTGGACCCAGGGGCCTGCCCACTCTCTGGCAGATCCTCCTCAGCCCAGGCCTGGACCCAGGGGCCTGCTCACTCTCTGGCAGATCCTCCTCAGCCCAGGCCTGGACCCAGGGGCCTGCTCACTCTCTGGCAGATCCTCCTCAGCCCAGGCCTGGACCCAGGGGCCTGCTCACTCTCTGCGCAGATCCTCCTCAGCCCAGGCCTGGACCCAGGGGCCTGCTCACTCTCTGTGCAGATCCTCCTCAGCCCAGGCCTGGACCCAGGGGCCTGCTCACTCTCTGTGCAGATCCTCCTCAGCCCAGGCCTGGACCCAGGGGCCTGTTCACTCTCTGCGCAGATCCTCCTCAGCCCAGGCCTGGACCCAGGGGCCTGTTCACTCTCTGCGCAGATCCTCCTCAGCCCAGGCCTGGACCCAGGGGCCTGCTCACTCTCTGTGCAGATCCTCCTCAGCCCAGGCCTGGACCCAGGGGCCTGCTCACTCTCTGTGCAGATCCTCCTCAGCCCAGGCCTGGACCCAGGGGCCTGCTCACTCTCTGTGCAGATCCTCCTCAGCCCAGGCCTGGACCCAGGGGCCTGTTCACTCTCTGCGCAGATCCTCCTCAGCCCAGGCCTGGACCCAGGGGCCTGTTCACTCTCTGCGCAGATCCTCCTCAGCCCAGGCCTGGACCCAGGGGCCTGCTCACTCTCTCCTCCTCAGCCCAGGCCTGGACCCAGGGGCCTGCCCACTCTCTGCAGATCCTCCTCAGCCCAGGCCTGGGTCCAGGGGCCTGCTCACTCTCTGGCAGATCGTCCTAAGACTGACCCTTGTTCCTCCTCAGCCCAGGCCTGGACCCAGGGGCCTGCTCACTCTCTGCGCAGATCCTCCTCAGGCCTGGACCCAGGGGCCTGCTCACTCTCTGCACAGATCTTCCTCAGCCCAGGCTTGGACCCAGGGGCCTGCTCACTCTCTGCGCAGATCCTCCTCAGCCCAGGCCAGGACCCAGGGGCCTGCTCACTCTCTGCGCAGATCCTCCTCAGCCCAGGCCTGGACCCAGGGGCCTGCTCACTCTCTGTGCAGATCCTCCTCAGCCCAGGCCTGGACCCAGGGGCCTGCCCACTCTCTGGCAGATCCTCCTCAGCCCAGGCCTAGACCCAGGGGCCTGCTCACTCTCTGAGCAGATCCTCCTCAGCCCAGGCCTGGGCCTGGACCCAGGGGCCTGTTCACTCTCTGCGCAGATCCTCCTCAGCCCAGGCCTGGACCCAGGGGCCTGCTCACTCTCTGAGCAGATCTGAGCTGTGTATGACCTGCCTCCTCAGCCCAGGCCTGGACCCAGGGGCCTGTTCACTCTCTGAGCAGATGCTCCTCAGCCCAGGCCTGGACCCAGGGGCCTGCTCACTCTCTGAGCAGATCTGAGCTGTGTATGACCCGCCTCCTCAGCCCAGGCATGGGCCCAGGGGCCTGCTCACTCTCTGAGCAGATCTGGGCTGTGTATGACCCGCCTCCTCAGCCCAGGCCTGGACCCAGGGGCCTGCTCACTCTCTGAGCAGATCTGAGCTGTAGATGACCCGCCTCCTCAGCCCAGGCCTGGACCCAGGGGCCTGGTCACTCTCTGAGCAGATCTGAGCTGTGTATGACCCGCCTCCTCAGCCCAGGCATGGACCCAGGGGCCTGCTCATTCTCTGCGCAGATCTGAGCTGTGTATGACCCGCCTCCTCAGCCCAGGCCTGGACCCAGGAGTCTACTCACTCTTTGGCAGATCTGAGCTGTAGATGACCCACCTCCTCAGCCCAGGCCTGGACCCAGGGGCCTGTTCACTCTCTGGCAGATCTGAGCTGTAGATGACCTGCCTCCTCAGCCCAGGCATGGACCCAGGGGCCTGCTCACCCTCTGCGCAGATCTGAGCTGTGTATGACCCGCCTCCTCAGCCCAGGCCTGGGCCCAGGAGTCTACTCACTCTCTGGCAGATCTGAGCTGTGTATGACCCGCCTCCTCAGCCCAGGCCTGGACCCAGGGGCCTGTTCACTCTCTGGCAGATCTGAGCTGTAGATGACCCACCTCCTCAGCCCAGGCCTGGACCCAGGGGCCTGTTCACTCTCTGTCAGATCTGAGCTGTAGATGACCCGCCTCATCAGCCCAGGCCTGGGCCCAGGGGTCTCCCCACTCTCTGGCAGATCTGAGCTGTAGATGACCCGGTCACTTACCCATAATCTTCATGACTCTGAACCCCATGCTTCCTCGTCCCAGTTCTTATCTCAAACACATATGATTGTCTTATCTCAGCTAAATAAAAATATTAAAGCAATTTGGTTACAGTGCATATCTTATATTTGACCTCGGGGGGTCCACACCTCCGTCCTTGGCTTGAAAGGAAGCACCTTCTCCGTCACTTCCTATAATTACAAGCCGATCATGGACTGTTGGGGTCACTAAGAAAGGGGGGGGGGCAGGGAATTAAGGATTGTGACAATGAGTACTTGGGCTCAGAGCAGCGACGAAAACCAGCAAGTAGCCGGGTCATGACCTCTTTGTCTGAATTCGTCTTGAAGATCATATCTGAAACCATAATGCCAGAAACAAAAAAGAGAATATTATTGACTTACACAAAAGTAAAATACACCTTTCATTCAGGCAAAACAGATATCAGAACACAGGAACCAAACTTTGAGGGTAAAGACCCTCCAACTTACAACCTGTAATGAACCATGAGGGAGAGGGAGGCTTCCAAGGTACAGCATTGCAGACATCTCTTATGGAACCCCCTCTGAAGATTGTCCATGAAGAAGAAGACATCCCCCTTGATGACTTTACCTGCACTCCAGAAGGAAACTCTAAACTGCTGCCTGATCCAAGGTTAAAATAATACATTTAATACATAAAACAAAAGAGGTCTAAGAGAGATGACAACTTGCCCAGGCAAACCAAAAGTAACAAACAAAATATTCTCTTTCCTGACCGCCCTTCATAGATATATAGAAATTGCTCTGTGCATACCCACAGTGTGCAAAGATATCGCCTAATCGTACGAAGAAAAGGGAAAAATACAGCAAGCAGTATATGGAAACGAATTTTAGGTACAAAAATGGTGCTACAGCGTCTGAACGAAAAATGTTATAACAGACGAATAGACAATAATGACATTAACTCTCTTACTCAACGACCGGAACAGATCACCACCACAAAATACAACTTTACATGTCAGAACATGAGCAAATAAATCCAACGGTGATTGGCAAAATCTGCCTTTGTTCTCCTGGAATCACTTGGGGCAGAGAGACAGGGACACTGAGGTAGGAGATGATCACCTCAGATAGTCAGCAGGCCCATCCTTGCTCCC
Organism: Triturus cristatus; assembly: GCF_964204655.1. Classification (NCBI taxonomy): domain Eukaryota; kingdom Metazoa; phylum Chordata; class Amphibia; order Caudata; family Salamandridae; genus Triturus; species Triturus cristatus. Next base: position 36,455,196 of record NC_140593.1, on the reverse strand, counting down.
CGAAGAGTCACTGCTTCCGATATTGGAAATTGTTCTCTGTGCACAAGCTAGCTTCAGTATCGATCTCTTCACCCCTCAGGTGGTTGGGATAGGAACAGATCGCCTGATTGTCTGTTCCCAAACACACAGCTTGATCTTGTACCTGTGGGGCAAAGTTCAGAAGAGGACACTGAACTGCTCCTTATTCCTTCCAAACCAAAGACCTTTCCATCTGTTTCGAGATCAGATGTCCTGGCCTGGGCTGTCCCACAACAATGCACTCCACCCTATCCTGCAAACACCTACTGTTGAAACTAGAAAAGGTATGGGGTCCAAGAGACATTGTCTTCTTCAGATTCTTAGGGCTCAACCACCGCTGAAAGAAATAATCATATCTGAGATGAAACTGCAATCCGGGCTTCGTGTTCTGTGAGCTTGGACTCCTGTGGGAGAAGTAGAGGTTGGAGATGAACTCTCACCCAAGGGCCGCCGCAAGGTAAGCTGTCATGTCCACCTGGGGTCTCAGCCACTCTCTCGCCATTACTGTGTCCTGAAATAAAAAGATTCATCAAATGACATCTCAGTTTCTGCTTCCTTTCTTCTGGAAGAAAGACCTGACTACTTTGTGCAGAACCTAACTTAGGTGCACTGAAGAGTCTGAGCAGGAGTTAGAGGAGGCCTGATCAAATTCAGAAGGAACCAGAATTTCTGAAGGACATCACAAACTCTGTAGACATTCTTCCATTCCTTTGGAAAAGAAGAAGCAGAGACTGGCCACGGTTCAGGAACACACGGATCCCTTCTTGATGTAACACTTTCACCAGTGGAGCCATTACTTTCAGATAAGAGGTAAATCCCCTTTAAGTTGTTAGTGAAGTCTAGGTTTGGAGACCTATCAGTGAGAAGATGCTTAGATGTTTGTAGAAGCCTTGGGGCAGAGAGGAATACAAATGATAACAGTTCACGGCTAATATAATACATTTGTAATATATCAACTACAAAGTGCATCTAGCAGTGTATAATTAATGGACTCTCTGAGTGTAGCATGTGTGCCTGGACCTGAACTTGCATTATAAGCGTGTAGGTCATATGAGTGCAGGATGCAAGGTTGGGACCTTGGAGCATGAGATCTGTTCCAATCCTTGGCAGGGTAAAGTTAAGGTGTATAGTAAGACTTATTGTGTATGGTAAGAGTTATGGTGTTTATGGTTTATGGTAAGAGTTATGGTGTATGGAGTGGATGTGGCCTAACAGCTAGAGTGTTCAACCGTAAAGCTGGGAAACCGTGCTCGTCTTGGTGTACTGTATGAATTATGGAGTATGGTAAGAGGTATGGAGTTTGATATTAGTTATGGTGTGTAGAAAAGTATTATGCTTTATGTTAAGAGTTAAAGTGTAAGTTAAGTATTATTGGTGATGGTAAGAGTTATGTTGTTAGGTAAGTCTTATGATGTATGATAAGAGTGCCAAGAGTTATGGTGTGTGCTAAGTGTTATGATGTATGGTAGGGTAATGCTGTATGGTAAGTGTTACCATGTATGGTATGTGTTATGGTGTATGGACACAGTTATGGTGTGTGGTAAAAGTTGTAGTGTGTGGTAAGTGATATGCTGTATGTTAAGAGTTATGGTGTGTGTTAAGAGTTGTGGTGTATGGTAAGTGTTGAGGTGTATGGTAAGAGTCATGGTGTGTGGTGAGTGTTGAGGTGTGTGGTTAGAGTCATGGTGTGTGGTGAGTGTTAAGGTGTATGGTAAGAGTCATGGTGTGTGGTGAGTGTTAAGGTGTATGGTAAGAGTCATGGTGTGTGGTGAGTGTTAAGGTGTATGGTTAGAGTCATGGTGTATGGTAAGTGTTGAGGTGTATGGTTAGAGTCATGGTGTATGGTAAGTGTTAAGGTGTATGGTTAGAGTCATGGTGTGTGGTGAGTGTTGAGGTGTGTGGTTAGAGTCATGGTGTGTGGTGAGTGTTAAGGTGTATGGTAAGAGTCATGGTGTGTGGTGAGTGTTAAGGTGTATGGTTAGAGTCATGGTGTATGGTAAGTGTTGAGGTGTATGGTTAGAGTCATGGTGTATGGTAAGTGTTAAGGTGTATGGTTAGAGTCATGGTGTATGGTAAGTGTTGAGGTGTATGGTTAGAGTCATGGTGTATGGTAAGTGTTAAGGTGTATGGTTAGAGTCATGGTGTGTGGTGAGTGTTAAGGTGTATGGTTAGAGTCATGGTGTATGGTAAGTGTTAAGGTGTATGGTTAGAGTCATGGTGTGTGGTGAGTGTTGAGGTGTGTGGTTAGAGTCATGGTGTGTGGTGAGTGTTGAGGTGTGTGGTTAGAGTCATGGTGTGTGGTGAGTGTTAAGGTGTATGGTTAGAGTCATGGTGTATGGTAAGTGTTGAGGTGTATGGTTAGAGTCATGGTGTATGGTAAGTGTTGAGGTGTATGGTTAGAGTCATGGTGTATGGTAAGTGTTAAGGTGTATGGTTAGAGTCATGGTGTGTGGTGAGTGTTAAGGTGTATGGTTAGAGTCATGGTGTATGGTAAGTGTTAAGGTGTATGGTTAGAGTCATGGTGTGTGGTGAGTGTTGAGGTGTGTGGTTAGAGTCATGGTGTGTGGTGAGTGTTGAGGTGTGTGGTTAGAGTCATGGTGTGTGGTGAGTGTTAAGGTGTATGGTTAGAGTCATGGTGTATGGTAAGTGTTGAGGTGTATGGTTAGAGTCATGGTGTATGGTAAGTGTTAAGGTGTATGGTTAGAGTCATGGTGTGTGGTGAGTGTTAAGGTGTATGGTTAGAGTCATGGTGTGTGGTGAGTGTTATTATGAGAAAGTCTTCCTTTGTTTCATGTTCAACCCCATTTATTGACGAATACCGGTTGTTAGACTTGGCATCTTTTGTCGTGTTTCCCCTGAGATTTTGCTTTCTGACCTCCCGGTTTTGACTCTGTTTTTGCTGGTGTAATGATTCTGCGCACTTTTCTTACTGCTGATCAGTGCTAAAGTGCATATGCTCTCTGTGTAAATTGTGTTATGGATTGGTGTTTCCATGATTGGCCTCTTTGATTTATATGTCAGTTCCTAGTAAAGTGCACTGTGAGTGCCATGGCCCATAAATCAAATGCTGTTGGTGGGCTGCAGCACTGGATTGTGCCACCCACACAAACAGCCCGTAAAGTGTAACTCTGGCCTGCCATTGCAGAGCCTGTGTGCAGTCTGGGACTGCCATGTCGACTTGGCAAGTGCACACACTTGCAAGTCCCTAAACCTTCCCTTTTCTACATGTTAGTCACACCTAAGGTAGGCCCAAGGTACCCCTGTGGGCAGGGTGCATTGTATATGAAAGGTAGGACATGCCTTGGTGTGTGTGGCATGTCCTCATAGTGAATTACAGCCAATTTCGTTTTTCACTATTGCAAGGCTACCTGTTCCCATAGGCCAGAATGGGCAGTTTGATTATAAGATCTTATAATCCTAACTGACCAAGGGAACATGGTGGAAATTCGAGTTTAGTCTGCCTGAAATCAGAATGATAAAATACATCTTTTAGTGAAGTTGGTTTTAGCATTCTATGTTTGAAAATACCACTTTCAGAAAGTAGGTATTTTCTTACCTAACCATCCAGCCTGCCTCTGCTAGCTTGCGTATTGTCTGTCTGGTTTGAGAGTGACAGGGGCTGGGGGAGACTCCAGGGGACAGGGTGAGTCAGCACAGGGCAGTTTGTGGGTCTACCCGACACCGTAGCTGGCCCGTGAGGGTGCGGTCAGCCAGAACCGTTTGGATTTGTTTGCTCACAATGCCATGATAGCCCCAGATGGAGCTATCGACATCAGGAACTGTTTTCCAAGGGCATTTTGATACCTGAAGACTTTTAAGTATTGTATTGTGGATTTTTATTGTTTTTGGTCTTGTCTTAAGTATATAAAAATATTGGATATTTTTCTAAACTGGTGTGGTGTCCTTTTGTAGTGCTTACACTGTATTACTGTTGGTTATGTGCAAATGCTTTACACACTGCCTCTAAGATAAGCCTGACTGCTCGTGCCAAGCTACCAAGGGGGTGAGGTGGGGGTTATTTTAGGAGTGTAACTCCCTTATCCCGAGTAGGAAGAAGGGTCCCTACTTGGACAAAGGTGCAAGCCCTTGCCAACTAGAGACCCCCAGTTCTAACACTGGTGGATACTGAATCTGACTGTGCCCTGGACTCTGCTAACAGGACCCATGGCCAGTGCTCTGATGAAAAAGATATATGGTAATTAGGTATAATTAAAATTGGCAATGACAAACCATGCACATCCCTAGTATATAATAAAAGAAGGGGGATTCAGCCTACCTATAAGTCCCTGGTGTATTATAGGTCAGGGGGGGTGAGAGGCCCAGAGGATTTCCTGCACTGGAGCGTGCACTGCTGTGTTGCAGCTGTCATGTTTAAAGGCAGCCCTGCTTTGCAGACTGTCTTTAAAAGTAAATGATATGCACATTTGACATTGGAATTAAAGGTACTTCCAACGTGGTAATCTATATTATTGTTACATAGAAGTCACCCACAAGGTCTCCGCTCGGCTCCGCTGGGGTCAGCGCCTTGTAACTATAAGCAGGGATATTAAAGAAGAGGTTTGAAGGTCCCGGTGAGGGACGAACTTCCAATTCCGTTTTCCCCATTGTAGATTATTAGCTCCATAGGTTAACATTGGGGAATTTTATTTAAATATTAATATTGCTAGGAAGGGGATTCAAAATCCCAAAACTTTCAACTGCTGACTTTACTATCACTAGTACAGAAAAGAAGTTGTAGAACGTTCTTTTCTGTGGGCTAAAATCCAGCCTTTAAGCAGCCTTTCCTGATTGGTCAGCCTTAAAAGGCTTAGCCAGTTGCTTTGAAGAGGTGATACTTGCCCTGCAAAGAGCAAGGGTCATCTGATGGGGGAGCTATGCAGCTGCAGAAAGGGGGCTGGGTAAGCAACCTGGGCTTCAACGAGAGCAGGACGGTGAGTGATGCCAGCCAGACCTGCCCCATCCTCCTGTGATCCAAGGCAGAATGGAATCCGCAGGAGGTCTAGAGGGGGGTGTTAATGGAAATGAGCCACACTAGTTAGTTGGTTTAGCCAGCTCTTACTCTTGAATTTGAAAGTGCAATGCTTTGTGGGGCAAGAACATGGCACAATGTTGAGGAAGCTGTCCTGCTTTTGGGTGGCACCCTGCACCTCATTGGACAGCCCCCCTGCCTGTTGCACCAGATCATTGAATAGATATGTTAGAGCTGCATAGCAACACAGCTCCGCTTCCTGAAACTACTGCCCTCCTAGAACCCTGATCTGCACCACGCAGGATTGCTCTATGAAGGACTACTAATGATGCACACTTGGAACTACAGCCCTGAGGACATTGCCTTGCTTCATAAAGGATGAAGGAGTGGACTCACTGGAAGCAGCAGGTCAATAGAGCTTCCCTGCACCATCTCACTCATGAGATCCCCAGCCTGGAGTGCGTCTATTGGACTTTTAAGGACTTTGTCAAGGTGCATTGTGGGAACTGTAGTCCAAACTTCCAAGGACCATTTCAGAACTTGTAGACCCTTGGATTGGTATTTTGGACACCATGCACCCCCAAGAGGAACTTCAGGAAGAATTTTGGAGAAGTCTGGAAAAAGATCCATAAGTGGACTGATCGGATATTGAGAGTCAAGTCGACTATCTTCAACCACAATCCGGCCTGGATTTCTGGTTTGTCTCACTGAAAGCTCCTAGGTTCCAGACCTCCAGGATTTGACCGGGGTATCGCGGAAAAGCAATATAACAACTTTGCATCAAAATTGGCCCACTGGAAGGAACTGCAAGACGTCAAGAGAAAATACTCCAGAAAAGTTTCTAAGTTCGAAGGTAACATTTTGACCGGGCCCTCCCACTTAGTGTATCTGACCAGGGTTCCATCATGGTCGGTCTCAAACGTTGACTTTGTCCCGTCAGGCGCAATCAAATGTCCCAAGTTGGCGCTACAGCATTTTTAGCACTATAAAGTAGTTAATCTTTAAGAATTCATATCTCCGGTTTCCTATATTGGATGTTTGTCATTTTGGTGTCATTTTCAAGATAAAAGTATTTTCTATTTTTTATATATTGGTATCGGATTTTTATTGTGTATTGTGTCTCACTTATTTAATGTATTGATGTTTTAAAATGCTTTACATACCTTTCTCCTGAGTAAGTGTGCCTGCTCGCAGCCAGCTACCAAGGGTTGAGCCAGGGGCTAGTGTTGGTGGACCTATTGCTAGTGGTAGGTGCATACTTACCCCTACCAATAATCCACCTTCCAACAATTATGGAGTATGGTAAGAGTTATGGTGTATGATAAGAGTTGTGGTGTACTGTAAGTGTTATAGTATATGGTGAGTGTTGAGGTGTGTGGTAACTGTTATGGTGTTCTCTAAGAGCAATGCTGTATGGTGAGAGTTGAAGTGTATGGTAAGAGTTGAGGTGTACAGTGTGAGTTAAAGTGTATAGTAAGTGTTATGGGTATGGTAAATGTTATGTGGTATGGTAAGAGTTTTGGTGTCTGGTAAGAGTTATGGTGTATGGGTGGGGTATGGTGTATGGGTAGGGTATGGTGTATGGGTAGGTTATGATGTATGGGTAGAGTTATGGTGTATGGGTTGGGTATGGTGTATGTGTAGGGTATGGTGTATGGGTAGGGTATGGTGTGTGTGTAGGGTTATGGTGTATGGGTAGGGTATGGTGTATGATAAGAGGTATAGTGTACGGTAAGTCGTGCATGTGGACAGGATATGGTTCACCTGCCTGGCTCTGGACAGCGCACACCCATTCCCAAAGTTCACAATAGAAACCTATAGTATTAGGGGCACCAACCTCAGTTCACACGAACATCATGAATTTGTACTGAGGCCTTTGGTGTAACAGGGATTAAGACCCAGGTTGGGGCTGCGAGGTCACCGGGCCACCCCCGGTGCCCCTCCATGCACGAGGCCGACCCCTGCTCTCTTGCTGTGCTGGAGAGTGCTGGCAATGGTGGCAGCATCACCGAGCTCAGTAGGCAGGGCAGGCCTTTCTCCCTGCCACCTTCTAGGCCGAAGGCTTACCAGCACTGCCCACTTTTTAAAATCTGTTGTCAGTGCTCTGCAGACAGGTCCTTGCGTGAGCGTCTGTGTTAGTAACAGGAGTTGGTTGCATTTGTGTGGTGCCCGCGGCCTTGGTACCAGGGGTCCTGAATTGGCATTATCATCTTGACACACTATTGTTGCTTTTATATCAAAATGTCCAAAGTGTCATCATCTCTGATATTGCAGGTGAGAATATTGTCTTTTATTGTTGAGCCTTTTTTGTTGAAGTGAAGGATTATGATATTTTTGTGATCAATGTTTCCTGGTGATATTTTTGTAGTTTGATGTTGTACAACAGTCATAGTGTTTTCCATTATGGATGTGACCGTATGTAGTGGTTTTTAGATGGGGGAGAGGAAGAAAGCCCAGGCAGATCATGGGAACGCGAGGGATCTTTTCAGGCCTTCCAGAGGTCTGTGGTTTCATCAGACTGGAGGGGGCCTGGCGGAGAAGACATTGGGCTTCTCTGAAGTCCAGGCGCTTCCCCTCCCCTTTCCTGCCCTTTGCTTTCTGGGAGGTTCACAGTCCACTGGGTACCAGGTGACTGAGTGGTCCTGCCTGCATATCTGCATTGTGCCTGCTTTGGGTTTCTCCTGAGAGGCTTCCAGCTCCGCCCCATCTCACCCGCACCTTTGACAAAGACCATCATTGGAGCAGCCTGTGGTGAAATCACAAAGGGGCAGGACTGCCCAGAACTAGACACAGAACTACACTTCTGAAAAGCAAAAGACTCTCTGCACCTCGGGTACAAAGATGGGACGGAAGCCTTCAGTCAGTGTGAACCAAAAGCCCCGCCCCCTCCAGTGGACACTGGCTGGACTATGAATGGCGCAGGAAAGGATTATTCTCAAAGGGATATTTACCTCCCATTCATGCTCTGCAGCTTCCTTGATGTCCAGCTCTCGAACAGGAGGAAGAGAAGAGCCATCAGGGTGATGAACCCGCAGGTCGCGCGGACGATGAAGATGGCGCTGATGCCTCCTACTGCGTCATCAGCCACATCCCCCCCTGGAAGAGAAACAGAGCCAGGGAGTAAGCCCGGAGCGTCTCCCCTCTCGCATTTGTTGTGACTGCTTTTTTCTAATTTCAACAGAGAGTGTAGACCTGGTTACATCTCACTCATAAACCTCTCAGTAGGAAGAAAATAGTTTGTAAAGCTGAGGAACCATTCAACATAAAAAGAACCAAATCTTAGCAAGACCTCCTCCCTGCCCCTCCTTTTGATGACGTTTTCCTTAAAGTCCATGGTGTAGAATTCGGACAAATATCGGTTGACAAGTTCAAAGGTCCAGATCCATTTGCTCCATATCATGCTAGTCATAATTCGTCATTTTTTATGTTACTAAAATCACCTGAGAATACTTTTTTTTTTACATGAAAAGCTCTAAATCTCTTGCCCTGTGGTGAACACCCCAAACCTGCCCTTTTCATTTGCATGGCCGCAGTAGCCCTGAGATCCCATTGAGTCTTCGGTGATCCCTTTAACATTACTAACTAGTCGTTCCATTGTAAGATCCCCCACAACCCTGCATCCCGTTGGGGCAAGGGTGGTTTTTGTGTCCTCCAAAGGAGTTCGAGGGGTCTCTTTGCTGCTCCCCATTCACTGTCATAACAACTATCAATCCATTCTAGAAAGACCTTTATATCTGGGTGGGCGAAGCGCCAACAACATCCTCCTGGGCTCATAAGGAAGCAGAGACCCTAAGATTGTTTTAGTGCCATTGACACCTCTCACAACAAAGGAACGCCCTCGCGGGTGATAGAACACTTTACATATACACATAGCAGATATGTAACTCAGTGCCCCCATTGCCACAACCCACCCACATTCTGAGCTGACTTTCGGGTACACCCTATGGAGATTTCAGTATATGTAACCCCAATAAAAAGCAGTTTATAGGGTACTCCCCTATTTCTTCGGCAGATTGAACTATTGTGTATATCTCTGTTGGGGAGTTGTTGCAGGGATTCTGCTCATACACAGAACTATGCACAGGAAACCAGGACCTCAGTGAATTGTGGTGTACCAGAAACTCACCTCAGAACCCAGAACCCCTTATCCGACCAGCATCAGTGTCCCATTCGTTATCCGAGTTTTATCTCGCCGGTCCCAATGAATAGACAACCCAGAACAAGTGACTAAAAGTACTCTCAGGAATGGTGGGAATCAGAAATACCTGTTCGTAATTATTCTCATATCAGTCCATAACAAGAGTAAACAAAGACACGGTGAAGTTTAAGGAGTTTATTTTATAAACCTCGTGGCCTAAGATGCAGTACTTTGGCTAACATAAGCAGACAAACGATTAAAATCAAAACCATCAGCATTGTTACAATACCATAGAAAATGAAAGGAGAAATCATATTACAAATGACAGTGGATTACAGCCATCTTCCTTTCGCTAGTAAACTAATATTATTATTATACTAATAAAAGGTCTCTAGGCTTGAATGGGGAACCCCATACCGTAAAGATCAGCTTAGTGGAATCACATCGCAGGATCAGGTGTGGCCTGTTCCTGGGAAAGCTCTTCTTCAGAATGTGTGTTAAACATGCAGCCTGCAATATTAAAAGCGCTCGACTTTCAGGTATTTGCAGCTGCGTGCGTGTTATGGCTAAATAGTGGGCCGATCAACCTGAACTCAAAAACATGCACCGTCTAGCGACCCAGACTGTTTCTTTACACAATGTTCAGACCAAGGTCACAGCTCAGGGCTAGAGATGTGAACAACAGACAGTTCTCATGTGAAGAAAAGGCGAGTAAGCAGTTTTCAAATAACAACATGTAACTGCAGTGTCGCTTGCAAAAGCAGCAAAAGTAGCAAGATGGCGTTTCTAACATCTAACACGGTTATGCCAACTTAGCAATGTGTGTATGTAAATTGCAGCCCCCACTACACCCCCCCTTGATCGGACCACTAGCCAATAGGGATACAATCAGGGAACGCAGAGTTCAAGTTCGATGGAACGGAACCAAGTGCACTAGTTGAAAATCCATATAAAAGGCAGTGAATGTTTCAATAGAAAAAAAACAAAAAAAGGAAAAAAAATTCGAATGGAAAGATTAATGGCAAGGCTCAGAGAGCCCTGACAATGAAAAAAAGAAAAAATATTATATATATAAAAATATAAAATTAAAAACCCCCAAAAAATATCTGTGCAACGAAAAGTCGGATGACCTCCCAGTTAATCCATCAACGTGTATGCACAGTAAGTAGCAACAGCTTCCAAGAGAAAATCATTGGAATGGTCTGTAAAAGTATCTGCCATCCAGTTCAATAATCGAAATGAACATACATGTTCCTCGACAATCGGGGCCTCTAGTACCATCAGAGGACAACCTACGTTTTCTTCAAGATAACTTCTTGCCAGAAAGTCATATGCAGCCGTACCGATGTCTCAATTCCCTAGGACTCCATGTGCCGCTCCACAGGCCATAATCCTGACACCAGAACAGTCCAACTCATGAGCCACTAAGGGACTCATTAGTCGATCATAATCCGGGGCGGGAGACACCGAGTTTGATAAGCACAAATCCAGAGCCCATTGGAAGGGACAGTCTAGGCAATGAAAGACAGGTTGTACGCATGTAAAGTAGGAAAACCGGAAGGACAATCCATAGGCTGTGCTTAAGGTTGCCAGTGGCAATGTACCATAGTATTCAAGCATCCGGTCACGGAGATGTAGCAGCCGAGGCAGGCTGGCGTGTGACACAAATGGTGCAGCCATTGCGCACTAAGCAGACCAACAGCAGCACTCCTGCTACGAGGGCCAGAATCAACAGGAGACCGCCAAACACGCTGGAAAAAATAGAATGAAAAAATGCCGGGATCACACAAAAAATAGTTTGGAAGGAGGTCACGAGGCCGGAGCCCACAATTTTGAAAAAATGTGCCAAGCCACTTGTTGACGAGGCATTAATGATAGTTTGAATCAGAGCCCCACAATGAAGTGGGAGATCAGTATTCAAAAGCGCTTGCACCTCAGTGCGTGTATTTGCTAGGTGAAGGACAAATGTTTCCCGGGAAGAAGTCAGCACAACTTCTTTTTGAGAGAATAGAGCCCTTATTCTGCTCATCTTGTTGAACTCTGCTTTCAAGGTTGGAATGGAAGACCAGATGGATACATCAAGCCGCCCATGCGGGGGTGGGAAAAGGACGTTCTTACAGCAGACTACCCTCTGCGATACAGTCACTATGTAGGGAATTCCCACTAGAATCCCGCAGCAAGCTTCATTATTTAAAAGCAAATAACTACTGTTAGCCAGCAGTGTGAACGAAGGTGTAATAACTGGCACCGGAATCCCTTTTAGGACGCAAGCTAAATTAGGAGCGTGCACATTGCATGCGCCATGCAATTGAATGTGCCTACATACTACAGAATGATCAGGTGTGGAGGTGCATTCCTCACCCTTCAAGTAGACCTCTTTACCATCTCTCATACATCTGTATGTAAAGGGGAGTGACCAAACTTCATGCAGGAAGGCAGATCCTAGTTGTTCATATCTGCCTAGGGCATAATGTTTCATGCATGAACTGAATTTAAACAAAGGAAACGGTAATGTGATTAACCCGTGGATAAGCCACACAGCGGAATTCAATTCGGCCACAGAGAAAGGCAAAGGCTCTAACTTTTCAATATGCAGTAACGAGTATGTTGCATCTTTCATGGACATAAACTGTTGCTTTACAGTTAAATTAAAGGGAAGAAATAAAGATGAAGTATTCATATAGTCCCATGGGACCTTCCCTGCCTTTAACGTTTGCAATGTCCATGCAAACTGCATTACAGAACGCAATTGATTCTGACCATGATACAACACAGACACATCATCCTGCACAATATCAACGACAGAAGAAACAATATTGTCTAACGTGTAAATTCTGGAGGAAAGGGTGTTAATGCTATTATCTATAACTGCTAGTACTTTTTCCATATTGGCTTGATCAATAGCCCTCAATCTGGAAGCAGCTTCAATTTGCGATAATTTCCAAATTTCGTTATAAAAAGCATACACCCATCTTTTGGACCTGTCACCTACAGGACCTTTAACAAAATCATTCAAATCTATTTTGTCATGTAATTTAGATAAATGAAGTTTAACAAATGACCAGGTGGAATGTTGCAGCCAAGATTGGCTGTGCTTGCGGGCTCCCAGCGGCAGCGGGCGCCATCTTCGGTGGGCTGACTTTCTATCCCTGCCCTGCCACTCCCCCACCGCTCCGCCCATATCTAAACGGGCAGTATGTGTCAGCGCAGCGGACGAGCGCAGCGGGCGCGACGAAGGCGCACCGGAGTTGCGCCTGAGTTAAGCCCGTTTGCGCCCGTCCGCGGCTGGCCGGGGCTGGGGGCACGAGATGCTGCCCGTCCAACTACGTATTCGCCATCTCAACTTTGCTCATACTGGGCCCCAGGTGCCATCGACCCTTCAGTAACTACTCACTTGATGCAGCTTGGTTTGCTCACCTCCCCTCCTTACCTTCCCCCCAGGATCGTATCACATCTAGCTTCGCTACCTACTAAGCCTCTCTTCACTCCCCCACCACCATTTGTCCCTCTTGCTCCGGTATTTAATACTTCGGCCACACTCCTACACACTAGGTCAGCGGTCAACCATCAGTACGAGCTATTCGATTACATCGATACCCATGAACCAGATCTCTTATTCTTAACAGAGACCTGGTTCAAGGCTGACTCCCTGCCCAATGTGTTAGCCGCTTTGCCCCCTTCATATTCCGCCATTCGAGCGGACCGCTTAGAGGGCAAGCGGGGCGGTGGAGTGGCCTTAATAGCTCGGACTGATTTCAGCTTTCAGATTCTCCCCTCCCTTCTATTCCTGACGTAGACTACCTTGTAGCCCGTTCGACTTTTCATCAGGTACCCCTCACTTTTGTTCTAATTTATCGCCCCCCCCAACCAACTCCCTTTTTTCTCTCAAGCATTCAGGCCCTCCTGGCTACTCTGGTGATTAACAACTCATCAGTACTAGTCTTAGGGGATTTTAATTTTTGGCCTAATGACCCTGCTGAGAGTCCTCAATCTAAAGAGTTCACCGACCTCATGATCAGTTTGAATTTCTCATCGCTTATTCACAGTTCCACTCACATACACGGCCACACGCTGGATCAAATCTGGGCATTGAATGTTCCGTCCACATCCCCTACAATACTCCCGTGCCCCTGGTCAGATCATTCCATTATTACCTTTTCCCTTGCTCTGGCCCCGATGGCCAAACCCCAGCTTCCCAAGAACACCTGGGTCAGGAAATGGGGCAAAACTGACATGCCTTCTCTCTGCTCAACCTTGGCCAAAACTAGTCCTGACCTTTCAGGCCTTGCAGCTACTTCCCAGCTGGCCGCTATTAACAACTGGCTGACCCTGGCGGGTGATGAATTCGCCCCCCTGAGGCGGCTCACAGTCAAGCGGGCCCATGCAGCCAATCGGTGGTTTACTCCAGATCTAAAAGGAAAGAAATTAGCTGCAAGGAGAGCCGAGCGAGCTTGGAGAAGAACCTACAGCCCCGCGCTAAAGACAATTTATCTGTCTGTTTTACAAACCTATAAAAAGGGCATTCTTGAGGCCAAAACAGAGTTCTATACGAGCAGGATAATGGCAGCAGAGTCCCACTCGAAGGAAATCTTCTCTACGGTCCATGAACTGGCATCATCCAGCAGAGCTACGGCCACTATTCCCCCTTCCCAGTCCCTCTGTAACTCGCTCAACGAGATTTTCATTGACAAAGTTGCCAATATTAAACTCAACATCTCCCCGCCCTCCCCTACATTTGTCAATCCCTCTCCGCCCCCTACGGCCCTTAAATTGAATACCATTCTGTTGCTAACCAATGACACACTTCCCCCGCTGCTTCATCGGGTTAAATCGGGTTCCCCCCTGGATTTTGCCCCAGCCCATATCCTCAGGGAAATCTATCTAGCTTGCCCCATCCCACCCCTGACTCTTCTTAACGACTCGCTTAGAAAAGGCATTGTCCCCAGCTCACACAAATCAGCGGTTGTCATTCCTATTATAAAAAAACCTGACGCCGACTCATCCTCCCCCTCCAACTACCGCCCTATTTCCCTTCTGCCCTACCTAGCAAAAGTTCTTGAAACTCACGTCACGACTACCCTGAGTACCCACGTAGAGGCTAACCATTGCCTCTCCCCTTGTCAAGCTGGCTTTCGCCCCCTGCACTCCACGGAGAAGGTAGTGATCTCAGTAATGGACGAGCTGCGTGAAGGTATTGACATCAACCTTCCACAAGCCCTGACCCTTCTGGACCTGTCCGCCGCCTTCGACACGGTGGACCACTCTATCCTCCTTAACCGTGTCAGGGCGGCGGGCATAGAGGGCTTGGCCTTCTCATGGCTTGAGTCCTTCCTGGCCGGGAGAGCTCAAGCGGTCCATCTGGCTGGCTTCACTGTGGCCTCCCGTAAGGTGGAGTGCGGGGTCCCTCAGGGCTCATCACTTTCCCCTCTTCTATTTAATTTATACATTTACCCCCTTATTTTTATGTTACAACAGCTGGAGGTCACGGTGTTTAATTACGCGATGACCTCCAGCTAATCTTCAACCTTTCCCACTCATCTTCATCCGCCCAAAATGTCCAGACAGTCATGACGTTCATTCAGGATTGGATGAACTGCAACCACCTCAAACTCAACCCGGACAAGACCGAGCTGGTCTTGACCGGAGGTGGTTGCAGTCCGTGGTCTCCCTCCTGTTGGCCCCTGTCACTTGGTGTCCCCCCACTCCCCGTACCTAAAGTTAAAACTCTTGGGATTCTCCTGAACTCACAACTTTCTGTTCATTCACAAGTTGGTTCAGTGGTCTCTTCCTGTTTTTTTTCCCTTAGAATAATTAGGAAAGTCTCCCGCTTCTTTTCTCCCCCTGCTTTAAAAATTATTGTGCTGGCCATGGTATTATCGCGTATCGATTATGGCAACATAATCTATAATGGGGCTCCTGCCTATGCGATCCACCGCTTGCAGTTGGTACAGAACCAGGCTGCTCGCCTGATCCATGGCCTACCTAAATACCATCGGGCCACTCCACTGCTCAAAGCACTACATTGGCTTCCGGTGAGAGAGCGCGCCCTTTTCAAACTTGGCTGCCTCACTTTTCAGGCTAGGTCGGGTACTGCCCCCGAGTTCATATGCTCAGCTATTAAGCCCTACCTTCCGGGCAGAGAACTTCGCTCCACTCATATGGCTCTTTTAGCTACCCCCCGTTTTAAGAAACAGAACTCTGGTGGAGCGAAGTTCGCTGTTCTTGCTCCAGTCTTCTGGAATTCCCTTCCTGCTGCCCTTCGCACATCGCCTTCCTATTTACAGTTTCGGAAGGATCTCAAAACCTTCCTATTTGTGCGAGCTTACACTGCCTAGCCCTTCCAGCTGCTGCCGTCCACTGCATCACACATAGCGCCATGAAACCGCTTGGTAAAAGAGCGCTCAATAAATGTTTTTAAATTCAAATTAAATTCAAATTCAACTTCCCTACAGAGTAGGTAGTTACTGAATGAGAAGATTCAAAATGAGGATCCACGCGAATCTGCGTATATCCAGGTTTCAAACCCAGAAAACGATGTTGACAGGAATCTGAACTCGTCTGCCATAATAACCATCCTTCTGGATCAAATTTAGAAATATTGAAGGATGTATTAAAGATCGATGACTGCAACGCATCAAGGGACAGATCTGACTGATTATACCAATTCGGATAAGCACCCAGATCAGGAATAGAGGGAAAATTTAGTTTTTTCAAAGTAGACAATCCAAGACAGATGGTTTGGAAGATTGTTGAATTTAACAACATCATGTGATTTGGTATAAGGCAGGCACGATGCAAAGCTTCTGTTCCTTGTACCTGCCACGGTTTGGAGCCCCAAACCGATTTAAGATCAATAGCAGCGTTCCACAGATCATAACCTCTGATTGACAAATCATCCATAAAGGATTTAGAATATAATAATTTTGTGTGTGTCAGCCTAACTTTCGAGGCAGATTCAGCTGCCACTTTGAAATAAAAGGAGGCAGGATTGGAAACACTGAAACTAGAAAAATATGTGACTTTGTCTACCAATGTGGGTGAGCTACCTTGTTTTGGTGTTGGACAATGTTCCCATTGGGTAAAATTTACAAAATTTCGAAACGTATTTGCCTTATGCACGAAGTGATTGCCATAATGTTGATAGCAAAACTGTTCACCATAATTAGCAGTATCTAAATACAAATCCTCAGCATCAAATGCGGCATAATATTTCAAATCAGAAAACAGTGCTTCTATGGCTTGAACGTCCCAATCATCAGAACGGATGTTTTGCTTAACTACATCACCCATAGAAACACGAAATACATTCGGTACATTAATAACCTCAGTCGGACCATGAATCTGAAATGTAACAGCATCCCATGCAATCCCATCTAACACGGGCCAGGCAGTAATATTCACAAAAGTCTGGTCCCTCTTCATGATGTGTGATGAGGAGTGGGGAGCCAAAGTTCCATCAATTAGTCTAATTGTAGATCTTTCTTTTAGGTAGTGTCCATTCACAAGACGAAAAAATACCACTATGAATCCAATGGACATAAACAAAAAGATACATACGAGCACTAGCCAAATGTAAGTCCAAGGAGGAATTAAAAAATGTCTTTTAAATCAGACAGCAAAAATAGAAACTTTAGATGGGGAATTGGAAGTCAATGAGTTAGTGTCAAAAGAGAAACGTGACTGGCTAACTGCTGTGGATTGTAAAACAGGCAATTGTACATCTGCAGGATAAGCATACTCAGTATCTTCAGGCAGACCACCAGCGGGTGGTAATAACAAAGGATCAGTAACTGTATGCATCTTGATGGCAACATCAGACAAGGTGTTAGAAGCTGGAGCCAAAACTGAATTTCTCAGCATCGCAGGGCAAGAAATCGCTGGAGTCATATTAAGAAGAATCGGCCACTCGCTGTAGTTTGACATTGTCAATAGAGATGTACCTGTTGTCCTTGCGACCAGGAAGTGGAGGTAAAATGACTGTTCTTGTACCCTGCACGCAAAGCACTGGAACCGGTGCACGATAAGAGGGGCCGAACTCCTTCTTGTTCTCCACCTTCTCACGAACCAGGTCACCAACTCGAGGTAGCCAGCCGACTACCGGAATCTGAAGCGCAGCATCAGATGTGGAGGGCATGTGTTCCTTCGCGAGACCGTCTCTGGCTTCTTGTAGAGTCTGCAATACAGCACAGTGATCATCTACGTCAAAGGGTGCGGCAGACGCCGCCATGTCTAGACCATCGAGGTCTGGGACAAACATTCTTACTCCAAAGAGTATCATGTATAGGGTCCGCCCACCCAGAGACCTTCTAGGGAGATTATTAAGTGCATGTTGGACGTTATACAAATGGGCTAGCCAGTTCCGGCCAGTGCCTAAAACCCTCGCTGTCAAAGATTGCTTTAAATCACGGTTCATTCGCTCCACCACACTATTGCCCTCAGGCCAGTAGGGAGACGAAAATTTGACTTGGACCCCCTATTTTCTCATGGCTTCTTTGTACGCCTTAGAGGTGAACGCAGGGCCTTGATCAGACTGAAAGGTACCACATGCAAAACTTCCCACAAAGACACGCAAATCTCTAATGACAGTACGGGCATCAGCACTCCTTTGTGGTCACACCCAGAGAAAACGTGTGCACGAATCCACTGCAACCAAGATGTACTTGTACGCAGCATCAGAGGAAAAAGGACCACAGTGATCTAAGTAAACACACCCAAGCGGTTTATTAGATATGTACAACTGAGTTTGTGGTGGGCGCGCAACAGTTGAAGCTTTAATCTGTTGGAAAATGTCACAATCAAGAACATAAGCGCGAGCCTGTTTATATAGGCCGTACCATCAGTAACGTTGTTGTAACAGAGATATAGTAGCAGCAACGCCGGCGTGGGCGGAGGCCATCCCCTCGTGAGCTGCCAGTATCAAAGATGTTCTGCAGTCCGCGTTGGGAATCAATCTTTCACCAACGTCGTTAATCCTTACTAATGGGACGTTATCAGGACTTAAGTGATAATGGTAACGAGAAGGGAAACCTCTCGGGTAATTAGTTCCCTTCTCTGTAGCAGCTATAGCTGCCAAGATGTCATCATCAATCTTACTTTTGGATCTTGTAACTGCTGCTACTAAGTATGTCGCCACTGCTGTTTTTGCTGCCTTGTCAGCTAAGCTGTTGCCGACAGCATGGACACCAACTCGTTGGTGACCAATAGTGTGAATAACATTCACGAGTGGCAGGCTTTCCTTAAGTTCTGCCACTCAAACCCAAAGCATTTTATGCTTAATTGTGCTACCTTTGGAATCACAATATTCATTTTGAGACCAAAAATGTAGATTGTCGTTGTATGACTGAACACAATAAAACGAGTCGCTTACTATAAGAGTAGTGACTCGAGAATCAGCAAACTCTAGCGCAAGCACCAGAGCACGAAGCTCAGCCAATTGTGCGGTACAATCACCCAATGACTGCGTATGCACGACATCAGATTGGAATTCACCATTTACGAATGTACCCACCACAATTGCGCAGGCCGCTGAATAGGCATGCTTTGATCCAATCGCCGGCTGCGCCGAACCGTCAGTGTAAATGACACAATGGTAACCTTCGAGCGGGTGCAAAGACAGAGGAGCCGGATAAACAAATTCATACTGCAAGTACTCCTGCGTCTGTAATGAGGCGTCAAAGATATTTGTCACATCAGGCGATGTCAAGGAAGTGGCCCATTGTATCCACCGAGAATGCAAAGCTTTAGAATTTGGTACACTTGCTTTTGTCACTGCCTCAAGGGCAGGATACGGTGTGACGACTAACATGCGTTTTCCTTGCGATAGCGCTCGTTCTTTGAGAATCGCCATCTGCACCGCAGTCAAAACTTTTTCGACTGTGGAAAAGTGCAGTTCAGCTGAAGTGTACAGGTGTGATTTATACGCAATGGGGACTGTATCGCCCTCATTGAACGTCAAGTACGTGAAACCCACTGCACCTGGTACGATTCTTATTACCAGGTTGGTGCGGTTATCACACGTAAGTAAGTATTTTGAAGCAAGAAGATCAGCTTGCAAGGATTGCAAAATAGCGGAATTTTCTAGCTGCCAGCAGGATTTGGAAAAAGTAGGTTGTACCAAGGCGTAAAGCGGCTTGATACGCTGGGCATAATCAGGAATGTACGTTCGACCGAAATTCAGAAAGCCCAGCAAAGACTGTAATTTCTTCAGTGTTGTAGGAGCACGCAAGCATGCGCACTTTTCCAGAAAATGAGGAGCCAATCCTCGACCTTCATTGTTGAGCTCGTAGCCCAAAAACAACACTGTATATTCTGCAATGTGAGACTTCGCAAAATTGAATTTGTAACCGACGTCTGCTAACATCACAATAATGCGGTCCACGCGACACAGATGCGGCCACAACTCGTCGTCTGTGAGATAGATATCATCGACATACGAGTACGCATCCAGGTCTATGCTCTCCAAAAGAGAGACAACGCGAGCGGCAAAGACGCCAGGGCTGTTTTTATAGCCCATGGCTAATCTCGTAAACTGTTTTTGTTTGTCGCCTGAAGTAAACGCTGTCCACTGACTGCTAATAGAGGACAGGTTATGGCTGTAAAAGCCATTTGAAATGTCAAGTGTGGTTTTAAACCTTTTTCTCACGAGACTATCGACGAGAGCCGAACTGTGAGTGTTTTGTACCGCGCATGTCTGGCAGTGAGAATTTAAGGGCCGGTAATCCAAAACCAGGCGGTACGACCCATCAGGCTTCGTCACAGTGAATAAAGGATTATTAATTGGTGACACGCATGTTTCAATTACACCTTGATATTCCAATTGTTCAAGGATTGCCGCGACGTGAGGTCTAGCTTCGCGACGCATGGGATATTGGGGCTGCGGCTGGGGCATAGACCGTAATGGAATCTCATGGATGGGGGACAATTTATCCCAGCCCACCTGAGTACGATACAAAGCCGGTGCTAGTACCAGAGCCCACTCCTCAGCGAACTTTTTAGCCTGGTCCTTTGGCACTGTGTGCGCAAAGGACGGGAGGATTACCTCCTCCCTTCTAGGAGCATCTAAAATGAAAGCTGGGGGCCAATCTGCCTCCGCTAAGAGAATGTCATACGAAGAGGTCAGATTATCCCAAAAAATCTCTTGAATTGTACGTTGTATGTCACCTTCAATTAAGAGGACAATGTTATATAGTCTATCAGGGGGAGCCACTCTAGTGTCAGCAGTTTCTACAGTAATGAACGTGTCAGTTGCTGTCGCCTCCAGATATGGACGCAGTGCTTGTCGCACTACTGTAACTTCCGCCGCGCTGTCGAGCAGCGTTAGTGCCCATGTCAGGTTCCGAAGCTGCGTTCTCACCATCTGTGGCATACCTCCCTGTTAGCGCAGCAACTTTCTTCTTTTGATATGGGGGCTTTTGACGTGCAAACTCGTCCTGCTTGCTTTTACCGTCAGTCTGACGGGGTTGCTCACGTCCTTGTTGGGCACCCCGTCCTTTCCCACGGTCTCCGCCACCAGACTTTGAAGCCGATGTTTCCTGTGAAGAACGAGGAGAGCGTTGTTCAGAAACCTGAAATCTATCAGGTGACTTAATACTAGATCGATCGCGCAGATCATATGTGCGTTCGCTAGACGACTGTACGGGTGAGGCAGGACGAGACCCCTGTTTCTGTTGCTTCTTTCCCTGTTTCCTGTTACGCCAATTTTGTTTCGGAAAATTTGGGCGTTCGTCTTTACCAGACGAGCTCACCTTAGTTTGCTGTATCAAATCAGGAATTATCACTGTTGGTTTAACACACAGAGCGCTGCGGCCAACAGTTCTATATGCATTCGCAATAATTTTTGCTAATTGCTTTGGCCTGTCGAGTTCGTCCACTGCGTCTAATTTATTAGCCACTTGGAACTGCATAGCATCTCCTTTGAGGTTGCCCATTATCATGGAAGCAACCACATCGAACACCCCGACAAGCCGCATTCCTAATTCTACAGCCGCCTCCGCACCGTGATTCTCTTGAACACGTTTAATAACGGAGGGTAGCACAGACATAGACGGAGTGCCGAAGCACTTCGAGTAGGTCACGGCAAAGACCTTGCCCCAATTGTCACAATCGACCATTTCTGGGACTAGGTCCTTCGGCAAACTAATAGTGAGTATCCTGTGTTTCTCCACAGGAGTAGTATTCGGAAAAACTGCTTCCAGTTGGTCAAATTTCTCAGCAAGCCAATAAGGTAATTCATCCTTATTTAGGGGGCGCTTGCCCATCACCGAATTAACTACAACCGGACTAATAACCACTGCGTGGTGATCAGTCGGTTGTCCCGCAACAGCAGGTGCCCCCACCTGCACGTTGCGTGACACATATTGCACCAAAGCCCTATGCACTGTAATAAGGGCAGTGTGGAGCACATGCAACTCAGCCACCGGCACCTGTAGATAGCGAGGATGAGGCGTGAATCCGGCTAGCACCGGCCATGTGGCCCCTGCAATGGACAAAGGGCCCATTCTCGCCGGTGTAACCGAGTGGGGAAGGGCAACATTAAACCAAATAGTATGCTGCCAAGCAGAAAGAGGAATGAGGAGTGGGGAGCCAAAGTTCCATCAATTAGTCTAATTGTAGATCTTTCTTTTAGGTAGTGTCCATTCACAAGACAAAAAAATACCACTATGAATCCAATGGACATAAACAAAAAGATACATACGAGCACTAGCCAAATGTAAGTCCAAGGAGGAATTAAAAAATGTCTTTTAAATCAGACAGCAAAAATAGAAACTTTAGATGGGGAATTGGAAGTCAATGAGTTAGTGTCAAAAGAGAAACGTGACTGGCTAACTGCTGTGGATTGTAAAACAGGCAATTGTACATCTGCAGGATAAGCATACTCAGTATCTTCAGGCAGACCACCAGCGGGTGGTAATAACAAAGGATCAGTAACTGTATGCATCTTGATGGCAACATCAGACAAGGTGTTAGAAGCTGGAGCCAAAACTGAATTTCTCAGCATCGCAGGGCAAGAAATCGCTGGAGTCATATTAAGAAGAATCGGCCACTCGCTGTAGTTTGACATTGTCAATAGAGATGTACCTGTTGTCCTTGCGACCAGGAAGTGGAGGTAAAATGACTGTTCTTGTACCCTGCACGCAAAGCACTGGAACCGGTGCACGATAAGAGGGGCCGAACTCCTTCTTGTTCTCCACCTTCTCACGAACCAGGTCACCAACTCGAGGTAGCCAGCCGACTACCGGAATCTGAAGCGCAGCATCAGATGTGGAGGGCATGTGTTCCTTCGCGAGACCGTCTCTGGCTTCTTGTAGAGTCTGCAATACAGCACAGTGATCATCTACGTCAAAGGGTGCGGCAGACGCCGCCATGTCTAGACCATCGAGCTCTGGGACAAACATTCTTACTCCAAAGAGCATCATGTATGGGGTCCGCCGACCCAGAGACCTTCTAGGGAGATTATTAAGTGCATGTTGGACGTTATACAAATGGGCTAGCCAGTTCCGGCCAGTGCCTAAAACCCTCGCTGTCAAAGATTGCTTTAAATCACGGTTCATTCGCTCCACCACACTATTGCCCTCAGGCCAGTAGGGAGACGAAAATTTGACTTGGACCCCCAAATTTCTCATGGCTTCTTTGTACGCCTTAGAGGTGAACGCAGGGCCTTGATCAGACTGAAAGGTACCACATGCAAAACTTCCCACAAAGACACGCAAATCTCTAATGACAGTACGGGCATCAGCACTCCTTTGTGGTCACACCCAGAGAAAACGTGTGCACGAATCCACTGCAACCAAGATGTACTTGTACGCAGCATCAGAGGAAAAAGGACCACAGTGATCTAAGTAAACACACCCAAGCGGTTTATTAGATATGTACAACTGAGTTTGTGGTGGGCGCGCAACAGTTGAAGGTTTAATCTGTTGGAAAATGTCACAATCAAGAACATAAGCGCGAGCCTGTTTATATAGGCCGTACCATCAGTAACGTTGTTGTAACAGAGATATAGTAGCAGCAACGCCGGCGTGGGCGGAGGCCATCCCCTCGTGAGCTGCCAGTATCAAAGATGTTCTGCAGTCCGCGTTGGGAATCAATCTTTCACCAACGTCGTTAATCCTTACTAATGGGACGTTATCAGGACTTAAGTGATAATGGTAACGAGAAGGGAAACCTCTCGGGTAATTAGTTCCCTTCTCTGTAGCAGCTATAGCTGCCAAGATGTCATCATCAATCTTACTTTTGGATCTTGTAACTGCTGCTACTAAGTATGTCGCCACTGCTGTTTTTACTGCCTTGTCAGCTAAGCTGTTGCCGACAGCATGGACACCAACTCGTTGGTGACCAATAGTGTGAATAACATTCACGAGTGGCAGGCTTTCCTTAAGTTCTGCCACTCGAACCCAAAGCATTTTATGCTTAATTGTGCTACCTTTGGAATCACAATATTCATTTTGAGACCAAAAATGTAGATTGTCGTTGTATGACTGAACACAATAAAACGAGTCGCTTACTATAAGAGTAGTGACTCGAGAATCAGCAAACTCTAGCGCAAGCACCAGAGCACGAAGCTCAGCCAATTGTGCGGTACAATCACCCAATGACTGCGTATGCACGACATCAGATTGGAATTCACCATTTACGAATGTACCCACCACAATTGCGCAGGCCGCTGAATAGGCATGCTTTGACCCAATCGCCGGCAGCGCCGAACCGTCAGTGTAAATGACACAATGGTAATCTTCGAGCGGGTGCAAAGACAGAGGAGCCGGATAAACGAATTCATACTGCAAGTACTCCTGCGTCTGTAATGAGGCGTCAAAGATATTTGTCACATCAGGCGATGTCAAGGAAGTGGCCCATTGTATCCACCGAGAATGCAAAGCTTTAGAATTTGGTACACTTGCTTTTGTCACTGCCTCAAGGGCAGGATACGGTGTGACGACTAACATGCGTTTTCCTTGCGATAGCGCTCGTTCTTTGAGAATCGCCATCTGCACCGCAGTCAAAACTTTTTCGACTGTGGAAAAGTGCAGTTCAGCTGAAGTGTACAGGTGTGATTTATACGCAATGGGGACTGTATCGCCCTCATTGAACGTCAAGTACGTGAAACCCACTGCACCTGGTACGATTCTTATTACCAGGTTGGTGCGGTTATCACACGTAAGTAAGTATTTTGAAGCAAGAAGATCAGCTTGCAAGGATTGCAAAATAGCGGAATTTTCTAGCTGCCAGCAGGATTTGGAAAAAGTAGGTTGTACCAAGGCGTAAAGCGGCTTGATACGCTGGGCATAATCAGGAATGTACGTTCGACCGAAATTCAGAAAGCCCAGCAAAGACTGTAATTTCTTCAGTGTTGTAGGAGCACGCAAGCATGCGCACTTTTCCAGAAAATGAGGAGCCAATCCTCGACCTTCATTGTTGAGCTCGTAGCCCAAAAACAACACTGTATATTCTGCAATGTGAGACTTCGCAAAATTGAATTTGTAACCGACGTCTGCTAACATCACAATAATGCGGTCCACGCGACACAGATGCGGCCACAACTCGTCGTCTGTGAGATAGATATCATCGACATACGAGTACGCATCCAGGTCTATGCTCTCCAAAAGAGAGACAACGCGAGCGGCAAAGACGCCAGGGCTGTTTTTATAGCCCATGGCTAATCTCGTAAACTGTTTTTGTTTGTCGCCTGAAGTAAACGCTGTCCACTGACTGCTAATAGAGGACAGGTTATGGCTGTAAAAGCCATTTGAAATGTCAAGTGTGGTTTTAAACCTTTTTCTCACGAGACTATCGACGAGAGCCGAACTGTGAGTGTTTTGTACCGCGCATGTCCGGCAGTGAGAATTTAAGGGCCGGTAATCCAAAACCAGGCGGTACGACCCATCAGGCTTCGTCACAGTGAATAAAGGATTATTAATTGGTGACACGCATGTTTCAATTACACCTTGATATTCCAATTGTTCAAGGATTGCCGCGACGTGAGGTCTAGCTTCGCGACGCATGGGATATTGGGGCTGCGGCTGGGGCATAGACCGTAATGGAATCTCATGGATGGGGGACAATTTATCCCAGCCCACCTGAGTACGATACAAAGCCGGTGCTAGTACCAGAGCCCACTCCTCAGCGAACTTTTTAGCCTGGTCCTTTGGCACTGTGTGCGCAAAGGACGGGAGGATTACCTCCTCCCTTCTAGGAGCATCTAAAATGAAAGCTGGGGGCCAATCTGCCTCCGCTAAGAGAATGTCATACGAAGAGGTCAGATTATCCCAAAAAATCCCTTGAATTGTACGTTGTATGTCACCTTCAATTAAGAGGACAATGTTATATAGTCTATCAGGGGGAGCCACTCTAGTGTCAGCAGTTTCTACAGTAATGAACGTGTCAGTTGCTGTCGCCTCCAGATATGGACGCAGTGCTTGTCGCACTACTGTAACTTCCGCCGCGCTGTCGAGCAGCGTTAGTGCCCATGTCAGGTTCCGAAGCTGCGTTCTCACCATCTGTGGCATACCTCCCTGTTAGCGCAGCAACTTTCTTCTTTTGAAACGGGGGCTTTTGACGTGCAAACTCGTCCTGCTTGCTTTTACCGTCAGTCTGACGGGGTTGCTCACGTCCTTGTTGGGCACCCCGTCCTTTCCCACGGTCTCCGCCACCAGACTTTGAAGCCGATGTTTCCTGTGAAGAACGAGGAGAGCGTTGTTCAGAAACCTGAAATCTATCAGGTGACTTAATACTAGATCGATCGCGCAGATCATATGTGCGTTCACTAGACGACTGTACGGGTGAGGCAGGACGAGACCCCTGTTTCTGTTGCTTCTTTCCCTGTTTCCTGTTACGCCAATTTTGTTTCGGAAAATTTGGGTGTTCGTCTTTACCAGACGAGCTCACCTTAGTTTGCTGTATCAAATCAGGAATTATCACTGTTGGTTTAACACACAGAGCGCTGCGGCCAACAGTTCTATATGCATTCGCAATAATTTTTGCTAATTGCTTTGGCCTGTCGAGTTCGTCCACTGCGTCTAATTTATTAGCCACTTGGAACTGCATAGCATCTCCTTTGAGGTTGCCCATTATCATGGAAGCAACCACATCGAACACCCCGACAAGCCGCATTCCTAATTCTACAGCCGCCTCCGCACCGTGATTCTCTTGAACACGTTTAATAACGGAGGGTAGCACAGACATAGACGGAGTGCCGAAGCACTTCGAGTAGGTCGCGGCAAAGACCTTGCCCCAATTGTCACAATCGACCATTTCTGGGACCAGGTCCTTCGGCAAACTAATAGTGAGTATCCTGTGTTTCTCCACAGGAGTAGTATTCGGAAAAACTGCTTCCAGTTGGTCAAATTTCTCAGCAAGCCAATAAGGTAATTCATCCTTATTTAGGGGGCGCTTGCCCATCACCGAATTAACTACAACCGGACTAATAACCACTGCGTGGTGATCAGTCGGTTGTCCCGCAACAGCAGGTGCCCCCACCTGCACGTTGCGTGACACATATTGCACCAAAGCCCTATGCACTGTAATAAGGGCAGTGTGGAGCACATGCAACTCAGCCACCGGCACCTGTAGATAGCGAGGATGAGGCGTGAATCTGGCTAGCACCGGCCATGTGGCCCCTGCAATGGACAAAGGGCCCATTCTCGCCGGTGTAACCGAGTGGGGAAGGGCAACATTAAACCAAATAGTATGCTGCCAAGCAGAAGGAGGAATTTCTTGAGTCCTATATGGCGTATAGTTTGCAGGTAGTGCCGTGGCAGTATAGTTGTGAAACGTATTGTCGCCTTCATCCACTGCAGGCAAAGTCTCCCAAGAGTAAAACAACTCATAAGGGAATGACGCATCAGCACTTACCACAAAAATTACCGCCATACCGTCGTCTGGCACCCCATACTGCATCAAGTGACGTCTCAGGGCTGCACGGCTATATGCCGGAATATCGACCGACATGTGGACACAAAAACTGAACTACAACGGGTTTAATCAGTAGCACAAGGGTTCAGACACCTTTTTAATGATCAAACTTGAATTAACCTATCACGTTAGCAATAGGTAGGTTATATTCCGTCACTCCCGTTGTCCGGAAACAAGAGTGAGAGTGTTGTGGACAAATATAAGCACTACTAAGGCGTTTCAGATCATAAGACCAAACGTTAGGTGCGCCATGTTGCAGGGATTCTGCTCATACACAGAACTATGCGCAGGAAACCAGGACCTTAGTGAATTGTGGTGTACCAAAAACTCACCTCAGAACCCAGAACCCCTTCTCCGACCAGCATCAGTGTCCCATTCGTTATCCGTATTATCACGGAGGTCCCAATGAATAGACAACCCAGAACAAGCGACTTAGAGTACTCTCAGGAATGGTGGGAATCAGAAATACCTGTTCGTAATTATTCTCATATCAGTCCATAACAAGAGTAAACAAAGACACGGTGAAGTTTAAGGAGTTTATTTTATAAACCTCATGTCCTAAGATGCAGTACTTTGGCTAACATAAGCAGACAAATGATTAAAATTAAAACCATCAGCATTGTTACAATACCATAGAAAATGAAAGGAGAAATCATATTACAAATGACAGTGGATTACAGCCAACTTCCTTTCGCTAGTAAACTAATATTATTATTATACTAATAAAAGGTCTCTAGGCTTGAATGGGGAACCCCATACCGTAAAGATCAGCTTAGTGGAATCACATTGCAGGATCAGGTGTGGTCTGTTCCTGGGAAAGCTCTTCTTCAGAATGTGTGTTAAACATGCAGCCTGCAATATTAAAAGCGCTCGACTTTCAGGTATTTGCAGCTGCGTGCGTGTTATGGCTAAATAGTGGGCCGATCAACCTGAACTCAAAAACATGCACCGTTTAGCGACCCAGACTGTTTCTTTACACAATGTTCAGACCAAGGTCGCAGCTCACGGCTAGGGATGTGAACAACAGGCAGTTCTCATGTGAAGAAAAGGCGAGCAAGCAGTTTTCAAATAACAACATGTAACTGCAGTGTCGCGTGCAAAAGCAGCAGAAGTAGCAAGATGGCTTTCTAACATCTAACGCGGTTATGCCAACTTAGCAATGTGTGTATGTAAATTGCAGCCCCCACTACAGAGTAGGATCTGCTTCATATGGTTACCCCCACTTTTTGCTGATGTTTCACTGTTTTTCGACCTAGTCAGACTGAGGCCCTGCTAGTCAGGACCCCAGTCTATCTGCTTTCCACTCTAAATTGATTGTATGTACTTGAGGTACACTCCAGAAGCCTCTCAGGGGCTGCAGCATGCATTATGCCACCCCTGGGAAGCACTCCAAAATGACACCACAGGTCTGCTACTGCAGCCTGGGAAAGGTGGTGCCTGCACCCCTTACTGAGATATAGGTTCCCTATGTCTCTCCATATCACTGCACATATAAAAATCAGTCACCCCTAAGGCAGGCCTTAACAATCCTGAAGGCAGGGTGCTGGGATTGATGTGAGAGGGTGCAACTGCATGAGCAGAGCCCCTCTGCAGTCGTTGGAACCTTTATTCCGGGGTTGTTTATGATGCAGCCAAACCATATACTATTAAGTGCATTATAACCTCGCGTCAAATGCTAACTTTAAAACAACTGCATGGAAACATGGTGTGTTTGGTGTCAAACACCTTGGAATCAAACCTCCACACCAGTAACTAGTGTGGGAGGTATGATTCCACCCTACTAGAGGGAGAAACATGGCACCACCGGTGTACCCGGTACCAGCTTAACAGAACCCTGGCATCACAAAATGGATGCTGCAGCCACAGACACAAGTCTGCCCTTCTGCTGCTGGACGAAACTCCGGCAGGGGAGGCCTGGACAATAGGTTTCCGAGGTGTCACCACCTCCTAGACAGGCTTTAGTGTATTGGGGATGGGTGGGTGCACTCTGAGAGTGCTTTGATGTCTGCACATTTGGTGTCCCTGTACATAGTCCAGCTCAAACCGGTATCAGCCCCTGCTCTGGCGTGAAACTGGACAAAGGACATGGGTGTAGCCACCTCTCTGTCCTGACCCTCCCATAGGTGGGTCCCCAGAGTCCGTCTTAAAGTTCAAAGCAGGCACCAACGACGCATCTGTCCGGTTTGCATCGACGCAGCTCCTGAAGGACTCCAAAGACTTTGCAACACAGGAGGTGGGTTCCCAAGCTTCCCTGAGGCCTACCTGAGATCTCAGCAAACCTGAGACCCGTAGCCCTCGTGGGGAACGTGGAACCGAAACCCCTGGACACCGTGCACATTTGCAGCAGCATATGCTTTTGGGCAATCCCGGAGGCTGTGCTTTGGGCTACTTTAGTCCACGCCCCGAGAAGTGTTTCCACCGAAGAATACTGGCCTACACTCACCGAGTGTCCCGTGGGCTGGTATAGTGTGATTCCTCTGAAGGTCCCTTTGCGATCCCTGGTCCGTCGACTGGTGGGTCCCTGAGAAGGCAACTCTAAATGTATTTGGGCTTACCTGGTTGCTCCAGGTGTGCCCTGACTCTCCATTACTTGGGGAGTCTCCTGGACCCTGCTGGTCCTCACTGAAGCATCTTTTCTCTGACTGCGTTGGTTGCAGTTGCCAAGGCTTGTTGGTGTTCAATCTGAACACTGACCCCCCAGCACTCGACATCCTTAGTGGGACAGCTCACCTCCGGACTTTGGAAGTCTAGGCCCTGTGTGATGGGTGAGGGCGCAGCAAACTGAGGCCTGGCAGTCTAGGCTATGTGTGACCAGCGAGGGCGCAGCACACCGAGGCCTGGCAGTCTAGGCGCTGTGTGACCAGTGAGGGCGCAGCAGGCTGAGGTGGCCTTGCCAAGTTCCACGCACCAGGGTTTTCTCATGTTAGTGCTGATGTCCACATCGCCATACTAAAATGCTTTGTCATGCATATTGACTAAAGTGCTTGGAGTCCATCGAGAGGCGCTGTACCAGAG
Organism: Triturus cristatus; assembly: GCF_964204655.1. Classification (NCBI taxonomy): domain Eukaryota; kingdom Metazoa; phylum Chordata; class Amphibia; order Caudata; family Salamandridae; genus Triturus; species Triturus cristatus. Next base: position 36,425,149 of record NC_140593.1, on the reverse strand, counting down.
GGGCGTTGTTAGAGCACGCTTGCTTTGCTGAAAGCTGTGAGTCGAGGGTGCAATATTAGTCCCAAGCCGATGAGAGTGGTTGTTATTTCTACAGGTGTCAGACTTAGCCTGGGTCCTACTGCTAATTTGTTTGAGGCTGCCGCCCTGAACTTTGTTACAAAATAAGGTTCTTGAGAATGAGAAGTTTACGGCATCCTTCGTGCACTTTGTTACAAAGCAAGGAGCAGTTTACACTTTGCTGCAAAGTGCTAGTTGAGGATAAGAAGTTTAAGACTGCTTTTTTAGGTCTCGCCTACACAGCACGCATGAGCTGCATAGGAGGACCTTTAGCCATCGTTCAGCTGTTTTGCGAAGCACATACTTGTGCTTGTGGCGGCATCCACCTTGCGGGAGTGCGCAGCGGCATGCCACAAGCACGAGTATGTGCTTTGAAAAACAGCCGACTGCGTGCGCACGCACGCAGCACTCCCGGGCGCCAGCTCTCTCTTTTTGTTAATTCTTCTCTTTCTTTTTCACACCTGGTTTTCTCCACTCTTTTTTCTTACTTACTCTCTTACTCTTCATGCTTTCAGACCACTCTTTTATTTGTTGGCCTCCCTCTGCTCGTGTAATAAGTGTTCGTGTTTACTTCATGCGCCGAATTGTTTTAAATTGGACTGAGTACTTCTCATCAGTGGTCATATTTTTTCATTTCAACGCGGTGTCCGCTTCATGATCGCCACACTTTATCTGGTTTTAGTACACATTTTGTTAATCTCATCAATGGTCGTGTTTTGTTTGCATCCTCAATGTGGCGCCCGCTTCACGATCACCACGCTTTATTTGGTTTTACAGCACATTTTTTCATGTCAAACATATTTATGGTGTACTTTGCTATTACTAGAAATATTTAGTTTTTGCAAGCCGGCAGGTGGCAATGCTTGCCTCAATCCCCGTGTCCATGTATTTTATTCATGTGAAAAAATTAATGTACTTTCTTCATTTGCAAATTTTATGCCTTTTGGCTTTTAAATTTCAGAGTTACATTGAAAAAAAAATGCTGTGATTTATTTTTCTATTATAGCCGCAATTTATGTCAGCAATTTCTTTGTGCCTCTTTCAAAAGATTATCATGATGTACAAAAAATATAAATATTATGTCATAAAATACTGTTCTTCTGGTAAAAATATAAGTATCCACCCCATAGGATGACCATACAGTATCTTTTACGTATACTAGTAGCGCTACAAATACATTTTTTATTTAAACTTTACAAAAAGACAAGGTTCGTATGGTGCGTTAGAAAGTGTTGATATATTTTCTGATAAATTAAATTCTCTTTTTAGGTACCCTGCAAACTATTTAACCCTCTCCCGCCCTGCCAGACTCCTTGCTGATAAAGTTCTGTTGTTCCTGGTAGAAAAGATTTGCACCAGATGGCTCTTTTTTTATGGCTTTAGACTATCTTTGCCATGGAAACCAATTGCCATGTTTTGAAAGTCCTGTATTGCTGCTCACACTTGCAAATGTGTCTTTTGTTTCTGTGTAAACGTTGCATGAATTGCTCTAAAACTTCACAGTTGTCAACCTCCCAAACTATTTGATGTACATTTCAAGCTACATTTGCTATAACTTTTGTATCTCTGGCCCAAAAAAACTGTCTTAAACTCAATAGCAAGCGGTCCACTGTATAGCCACAGAACATCGGCGTTTAGTGTTTGCAAACGTGCTCTCTCTGTTCACTTTATGCGGCGTTACTTTAGAAAAGGGAATTTAAATTGAGAGAAGCCGCCTTTGTCACTTTACTATTATTTATTTTTCTGAGGACAAAAGCTTATAATGTGCATCATCACTATATTATGTCTTTTCAGAATACATTCTGGCCCTTGTGGAGCTTTTATGCCACACTTGCACACTACGTCTTACTGCCACAAAGGTTACCGCCTGCTTTGCCGTGCTGCCATTGCGTAACAAGCAGGCTTCACAGCACTTGGTGTGTAAATCTGTGCCTTTCCTTGCTGCACACATGGATGTGTGACCCCACTGACACCACTCATAACCCATATTTCGTGTCTCATGTCTGGTTGTGTTTACCAGCTTTCAACAGGGTGTCGTTTTCTAGATCAATAAGATATTTTTAGCTTAATGTGCAGTTTCAGTGGCAGTGCAAGCTAGCAGTTGGCTATTCAATGCCTAGAGCAAAAAACACACCCAATGCACATAAAAAAGCCTACTGTGTTCTGGATAATACGCTGCATTTCTAAACACTTAGAAGGTGTAAAGGCGAGACCTGTTGGCTATGCCAATGCTTGTTACACTTTGTTTCGAAGTAACATTAAACTGCTGTACATTTTGGGCCTGATGTACATGGACCTCTGTTTGCAATGGGTCACAAGGGACCTACCTCATTAATATTCATGAGAGGTTGCAATTTGCAACCAATTGGGAATGGCCGACACTTACAGGCATTCCGGTCACAAAACATTCACACATGCACCTGCGGCTTGCTGTTAGGAAGGGATGCCCTTGGCAAGCCCCTTCCTATGAGCAAATCGCAAACCCTATTTGCGATTCGTTAATAGCTTACCGAATCTCAAATAGGGCTTTATACATTTAAAATGCTTTTTTAAGGTCACACAGAAGCGAGCCGTTTCCTAGCCGAAAAAAGCTTGGTACATCTGGCCCTAGTTACAATGTAACGAGCGCTTTACGGCTGCTACGCTACACTTTGTAACAAAGTAACGTAGGTGAGGATGAGACTGCCTCTGACCTTCGTCTCCAGCTCTCGGGAGTCTGGCCGCATCCATCCATAGGTGGGGTCACTGCACCCTAAGTTTGAGTGCCGTGGCACGGCTACATGCAGAACTCTGTTCAGGAGCTTGTGGGGTGCTGCGGGGCAGCAATGGGAGCACCGTTTAGAGCTGTGAGAATGAGGATTATTATATGGTGTGGTTATGCGACCCCATTTTGTAATAACGACATCTTTCTGTGTCAGGTTCAGTTAGGTTTGTTTGAAACTCCCTCCCCCAGTCCTGGGTAGCTCTGGCACAGAGAGTCAAAGGAACAAGTGCAAAGACTTTTGTAAAACCAAATCAATGGATTAAACAAAACACAAGACAAGAAAAATCTCAAACCAATTTATAATTATAGGATATATTTTTATCTATTTTTAGCCACCTGAATGAACAAAATGCGCTAGAGTTAGTAAATAGGTAATCTTTATTGTGGGATTTTTAAAAAAACATCGGAATACAGTACGCAGTAAATGCATTAAAACATATATTAAATCAATCATATAACAGACACATGATGCTATTGCTGTTGGCCTTTAACAGATGGAACCCCAGAAAGGGTCCCACCTCCCGCCTTGTAGTTTAAGTGAAAACTAATGTGGAACTGCCCCAAGCCTGTTAATGCCAATAGTCCCAACAGGGGGGGGGGGGGGGTGTACAAATCAAGATGTGCAACTAAAGTGTGACCATTTCTGTAGGTAAACTCCTCCTGCCCCAGAACGTGATGGGTTCATGTAAGCAGATGTTGTAAACAGTGAACCAGTGAAAGTGCATGTGGGGTAGATAAAGGGCGGTGTGCCTAGGATGAAATAAGAACTGAATCAAGACTGTTGTATTTAGAAGGTGCATGTGCAAAGGTCTAGGCTTGTAAAGACCTTCGCCGAATGAGGGATCTGCGCAACGGATAAAGTGTGATGTGCTTAAACCAGAATAATGACTGCGTCAGAGCACAGGTTGGTGAAAGTGCTTAAGCTGTTAATGCTTAAAAGGTGTGTGCGCATGGGTCTAGGCGTCTAAGGACTGCAGCCATCCGTTGGACCTACGTGCACCTAATACGTCTTTAGAGGGGAAGTCTTTGAAAGTTATACAAGCGATGTACAGGGAGGGAAGGCAAAGGATAAAACTACGGTCCACAATGCCAGGTCAATAGCCCACTCGAGGCAGCGGTTTCCTTTAGATGGCTGTAATGTCTTGACTGAGTGACCTAATCCCTCTGTCATGACTCTTCCGGGCAGAGCAGACTCAGCTGCAGATTTGGAGGATCTAGGCTTGATCTCCTAGGCTGCAGTTCAGTGATCAGCAGCAGTTAGACATTTCCGGTTAGTTGCTACTCCAAAGGCAGACTTTGCATCTTTTATGGCCCTGTGGCTGTAACAAGGAGTCAGTCAAATGACTCTTGGTAAAGTGCAGCTACTCAACCATGAGGGTCTCAAGGCGTTTGGAGGGGGGCTGCTCCTCCATTGAGTGCTGGGGTCATCAGAAGAACCCGGTCTTGAGGTCCTTCCTGCCTGGTACTCATGGAAACCTTTTCCACAAGTTAGTACACCGCAGCACCGTCCTCTCTTTGCTAGTCCAAGGCACAGCAGGTTCAATCTCTCCGGGTGCAGCCTCTCTTTGCCAGCTCCTGGGATCAGCTCGGTAGTCTTTCTTTGGTCTTTTCTCCAGTACAGCTGTTGTCTTGAGGTAATCTGAAGTCGGGGTGCCAGGGTGATACTTTTATGCCCACTTCGAGCACAGGAGGTGGTAGTCACTCACTAACCAATGAGTTCCTAGGATCCTGCCTGCCTGATGACTACTTCCTACACATTGTGGTATCCCGCTGTCACAGAGTTCACTATTGTGCCCACTCTCAACTCGGCAGAAGCTCTCTCGGTGTGTGGCGCTCCCCAGTCCAATCCAGAGGTGTGGCAACCAGGAGGCTACATGCCTCTTTTGCAACCGCTTCAGCAACAGGTTTTCCCTCTTTCTCCCTGAATGCCAACCTGCCAACCTGTCTACAATATTATTAGGGCTGCCCTTCCTCTGTGTTACTCGCTTTTAACCTTCAAAGCCGGCTTCCCTCCTAGGGCTTTACACATACTTGGCCATCCTGCCGGGAGGAGATCACACCCCCATCCTTAGCAGCTCCATAGTTACTCCTCCTGGGAGTCATTCAAAAGTCTCCCCGGGAGGGCGGAAAGCTGTCTCTGGAACAGTAGCTTTGGCTTCAGCCACTGCTACTGGAAAACTTTGGGTAACAAAGTCGCAACTTTCAAAAGTTGCCATTTTCCCAATAGTTACATTAATTTTGATTTGTAACAATCCTTTTGGTACCGTGAAGTATAAGCCTCAGTAGCCCCGTTTGAAAGTTAGCACAGCTGAGTTGTCAACGTGTAACATTACACTAGCCAATGGGGCTACTAGACTTTCTCACAGTAAAATCAACAATGCAGGATTTTTACTGTCAGGACCTGTAAAACATAAAAGCACATTCCCAAACCTCTTAATATAATGCACCCTGCCTTCAGGTCTCCCCAGGTCTACATTAGGGATGTGGTGTTACGTGATATTTCTAAAGTGCGTCATTCACCTGAGGGTATCTTGGTGCTGGTGCAGTCGTAGAAGGAGCGAGTGAGGTAAAGAAAGTCTGACCCAAAGCCTAATTTATCCAAATGCCTGCTTCAAGAGCCAAGTCCTCAACGCGTCCGTAAAGGGGCAAATTCAGTATTCCTTTGAATGCCGATAGGAATGGCTTTACCCTATTTTAGCGTTAATGCTGAGAATATCTCTCCGCCAGCCCTGACTTTCTTGAATTTAGACGCAACCAAAGTTTTAGATGTTGCTGAATGAAGAGTCCTTTTAGGTGAGTATATTGACAAAAGGTTTGGGGCCAATCCCTTTAAAGACTTGAAGACTTTAAATGTAACAAGCTGCTTGATAGGTAGCCCGTGAAGATTCTTGCGAAAAGGGGGAATATTTGCGCGGGAGCCTGAAAATCAATCTGGCTGCCCCATTCTGTACCAGCTGTAGTCTCTTTAGTTCACTGTCGGGGTGGCCAAGACACCGTCTGTCAAAAGAGACTTCACTGCACCCAGAATCAGATACGATTGAATCTTTCAGATTGTTTTTAAAAGGAAGCCACACGTTTGGAAGTCGCTGTGCTTATTTGTGGCCTTAAATGACAAATCGTGGTCAATCCTGATTCTAAGGCTCTTTGCCACATGTTTCGAGACTAAGAATGTTGCTGTCTCTGGAGGCCAAAAGGTATTCGTCCACAGCAGGTCATTTTTGCCAAGCACCTCTATCTTTTACACCTTTAGTTTGAGGTGATTTCGTCTCATCCAGATATAGATGGAGCGGATCATATTTATAACTGATCTCGTCGATGTCCGGAGATATCGAGCTGCAGTAATATCTGGCAGTTATCCGCACAGTTGAATATCATGCACCCTCTTTCGCCAAACTCCTTTATGAGGGGCTGGAGATATATATATATATATATATGTCAATCTTGAGGCCTAACGGTTAAAAAGGTTTGAGTTGGATTGTCTGGGTCCTGCTATCCAACAAAGAGGTAAGCCAGCTCAAGGATTTACCCCTAAAGCAGCCATCTGTAGTCGATCCAACAGAGTTCTGTGGTAGACCGCATTGAAAGCTGCGGGCCAGTCTCACAATATCAGTGTGTAGGACCTGGGGTCTCCAGGCCCTATGGGGCGGTAACGTGACACGAGCTGTCGGGCCACCAAAGGTCTGTGTGTAAAGCAACCATACAACACACACCTCTCATGAAACGAGGACCACACACAATAAGGGACGCCACACTGTAGAAGTTATGTAAATACTCAAGTTTATCCAAGTAGATCACGTTAGATGCAGTTCATGAGGTAGCAGTACATTTCATAAGTTGGTAATACAATTCCTGGCGGTGTACATGTCAATCAGGAGCTAGGAATGTTGGTCATACCATAAATGCAATTCATGAAAGATCTCAACACTACCTGAGAGACAATGGCCATTCAATGCGATGTACGTGCGCGCCTCACTTTCCCCAGCGCGCCATGTACTAGCAGGTTCGCTGCAGGCCCTAGCCCACCCTCGCGCTTCAGGCTCCCCTCCACAGGGTTCGGGGGGAACGTAGCGCCACTCTTGGGGGCGTGCAGGGACCCAGGACAGACCTCAGAACGGGGCATCTAGCACAGAGAGCTACTCGTAATCAATGACATTGGCACTTCAGAACGGAACATACATAACAGAGCGCTACTCGTAATCAATGGCATGTAGCACTTCAATATGGAACATGAATAACAGAGCGCTACTGGTAATCAATGGCACGTAGCACTTCAATATGGAACATGAATAACAGAGCGCTACTCTTAATCAATGGCACGTAGCACTTCAATATGGAACATGAATAACAGAGCGCTATGCGTAAGCATTGACATGTAGCACTTCACTACGGAGCATAAATAACATAGCGCTACTCGTAAGCAGTGACATTTATCCCTTCAACACGGAGCATGAGTAACAGAGCGCTATTCGTACGCAATGATATCCATCACTTCAACACGGAGCATGAGTAACAGAGCGCTATTCGTAAGCAATGATATTTAGCACTTCACTACGGAGCATAAATATCATAGCGCTACTTGTGAGCAGTGACATTTATCACTTCTATACGGAGCGGGGATACCAGAGCGCTACTCGTACTCAAGGACAGTCAATGCTTCACACGGGGCTGTTAGCATGGAGCGCACAGGACTTGCGGAGCGAGTCTCTTGGGCTCCGGTGCAGTTCGTAGGGCACCACGCTTCAGTACAGTCAAGGGGGGCACCAGGAAAGGATCCCTCGGCGGGGTCTCTCTGTCGGGGTGATCCGGGGGATTCCCACGGAGAGGGAACCTGGGCTAAGGGTGCGGTGTGGCTCCCAACCAGTAGGGGGCGCACCGGGGTCAATCCCAGCCTCCGGGCTTACCTCGATCTCGACGTCGGAAGGCGTCCGCTCCAGCGATGATGGTAGAACTCATCCTTGACCTCGCGCACCTCTCTCGCAGCTGCGATGGCAGAGACGGGGCCCCGGGCTTCTCCGCGGGCCTCGAGACACAGCAGGGCACTTCTTCCGGCCTCCGGGCCGCTGCGGTGAGCGCACTGGCTTCCACGTCACAGGGTGGGGCTCAAGTTAAGGAGGGAGTTCTGCGCTCAGCGGAGCACGCCGCCGGGGGTCTCAGGCCAGGTCAGGGTGTGCGGGGGTCACAGCGCTAATACCTGGTCGATCCCCGGTGGTTCTCCAATCAGCTTTGCATCAGGTTTCAGGGGTCAGTCTGAACACGCAGTCACAGCGCTTGGCATATAAGTTTAGAGTTCAGTCTGGACACGCAGTCTCAGCACTTGGCATATAAGTTTAGAGTTCAGTCTGGACACGCAGTCTCAGCACTCAGTTTCTGTTCCCAGATGTTAGATGAAGTCCTGTTGGTGCAGATGTATCTGGTGCCCTTAACGGGGTTCTGTTACAGGGGGGTAGGGATGGAGATGACGACTAGGTCCTTCCTAGTCAGGCTGGGCAGAGGTTCTCTGGGTCCTCCTACTGCACTCGTCTGCCAGGCTTGCGACTCTCCAGTGTTGGAGTTGGCACTCTTCTGCCAGGCTTGCGACTCTCCAGTGTTGGAGTTGGCACTCGTCTGCCAGGCTTGCGACTCTCCAGTGTTGGAGTTGGCACTCGTCTGCCGGGCTTGTGACTCTCCAGTATTGGAGTTGGCACTCGTCTTCCAGGCTTGCGACTCTCCAGTGTTGGAGTTGGCACTCGTCTGCCAGGCTTGCGACTCTCCAGTGTTGGAGTTGGCACTCGTCTGCCGGGCTTGTGACTCTCCAGTATTGGAGTTGGCACTCGTCTTCCAGGCTTGCGACTCTCCAGTGTTGGAGTTGGCACTCGTCTGCCAGGCTTGCGACTCTCCAGTGTTGGAGTTGGCACTCGTCTGCCAGGCTTGCGACTCTCCAGTGTTGGAGTTGGCACTCGTCTGCCAGGCTTGCGACTCTCCAGTGTTGGAGTTGGCACTCGTCTGCCAGGCTTGCGACTCTCCAGTGTTGGAGTTGGCACTCGTCTGCCAGGCTTGCGACTCTCCAGTGTTGGAGTTGGCACTCTTCTGCCAGGCTTGCGACTCTCCAGTGTTGGAGTTGGCACTCGTCTGCCAGGCTTGCGACTCTCCAGTGTTGGAGTTGGCACTCGTCTTCCAGGCTTGCGACTCTCCAGTGTTGGAGTTGGCACTCGTCTGCCAGGCTTGCGACTCTCCAGTGTTGGAGTTGGCACTCGTCTGCCAGGCTTGCGACTCTCCAGTGTTGGAGTTGGCACTCTTCTGCCAGGCTTGCGACTCTCCAGTGTTGGAGTTGGCACTCGTCTGCCAGGCTTGCGACTCTCCAGTGTTGGAGTTGGCACTCGTCTGCCAGGCTTGCGACTCTCCAGTGTTGGAGTTGGCACTCTTCTGCCAGGCTTGCGACTCTCCAGTGTTGGAGTTGGCACTCGTCTGCCAGGCTTGCGACTCTCCAGTGTTGGAGTTGGCACTCGTCTTCCAGGCTTGCGACTCTCCAGTGTTGGAGTTGGCACTCGTCTGCCAGGCTTGCGACTCTCCAGTGTTGGAGTTGGCACTCGTCTGCCAGGCTTGCGACTCTCCAGTGAACTGCTGACCCTTCAGTCATCGTTGCAGATAAAGTGGATTTCGGGAGCTGGCTCTGTAATTTGTAAACTGCCCAATTTGACAGCGAATTTATTTCCTAGAATCGTCTCAGGCTTTCTGTTTCCAATGTGGTTTTCTGCAGCTGGACAAGCTCTGTGCTTTCTCCTTGTATGTCATTGCTTGGTGCATCTTATTCAAAACATTCCCTTTCTGCACAAGATATAAATGATGAAATTTCAAATTATCACATCTTTTGTGAGCAGCTCGGCTAGTTTTGACATTTTCGCTGTATTCTAGTACTTGTAGTCCGAAATTTATGATGGAAAAAGTTAGACTGTTAGTACCAAAAGCCTGCATGACCTACTCATACCTAGGGTGACTCGATATGGACATGGCACCATGCATCCATGTCAGGGCTTTCCGTTTAGAAACCCTTCTGAGGTGTGTTATTACAACTGATTACATTTAAGTGTGCAGACTACAACTCCCAGAATGCAATAGATGTGTTAAATGTGAGCCCAGGACTCGAAATATAGGCCACCAACGCAATCTGATACATCACTCCATGCAGAAAGACAGCATGCTTCTAGTCCTGAGCTAAAAATGCCACTTCATAGTTCTACACAGCCTCTTTACGTCTTGTAGGTAGATTTGCATTAAATAAATATCCGTATTGATCAAAAAAATAAAAAATACTCCAGCAATATGGGGCAAGTTGTGTGCGTGGCCACCCACCCTACATTTAGCTAAGAAACGTTGCGTTCTGGGACTTTGATGCCATGCTTGCAACAACAAATCAAAACTACAAGTCCCATGCTGGTGAAAAACACGCCATGGCAGCGTGCTAGTACTGTCATTCAGAGTAAGGGGACAGAATTGTGTGATAACAGGCCCTTATGTAAGCTGTCAAATTTTGCAAATATGTGGTAGCTTTTAATCTGTAGATAAATTCTGTTACATATGAATGTGTGCTCAATACTGCTGTGTATTATGGAATCCAAACAACATGAATCTGCTTTGATGTGTACTCGTGTCAGCCGTCTCTACTAACTGTTTCAGTATCACCGGATTTACACAGATCTGTAGCCATAACGTTTACCTTTTGTCTAGAATTGCTGTCCATAATGTTGGCCCTTTGTCATGAATTTGTATAGCTCCTGCTCAGAAAGTGCCTAGTGTACGGCAGGTGGTCACCCTACATGACCGCTGAACTAGTGACACGTGTCACTGGGACCACTTGGCATGTATGAACCAGGCGCTGTGAAACTCATGGGTGGGGCCCCCTCCCATCTGCGTGCATGGGTCTTCCAGAAACCTGCTCACATGTTTTGAATGTATGCAGTGATGGCCTTCACAATTAAATTAGGAAAGCCACGTGTTATTAATTAACCACAAAATACCATACCTGAAGGTAAAAGGCTGTTTTCCATTTCACTGACTGATTCCAGCCCTCGGCCTCTCCTTCCCACACCCCGCCTTTTTGTCTCACCGCCCATGCAGGCTTTTCATTTCCGAACTGACACCTCAAAGACCCAAAACACATTGGCGTTTTTTTTTTGTGCGGCAACAAATTACAAGAAAAAACTTAAACTTAATTTCACCATTGGGGAGCGAGAGATTGCTTAGAGTAATAGCCGTGCAGCCCGCTAATGCTATTCAACATTTGCGCATTAAAGTGTGGCCTTATTAATTCCGAACATAAAGACAACACAATAATTTGGAAAATTTTAAATACAATACATATCTAATGAGAAAAAGTAGTGGTGCACGCGCACCACAGAGGAGCGGGGGGGAGGGAGCGCAGCAGCGAGCAAACGCTCGCTGTTGCGCATGCTGGCCACCGACGGGAATGGGCCTTGCAAAGGTGGGAAATGCGCCCACCTTTGCCCAATCGCGTGCCTTTAAAAAAAAAAAAAACAACGTGAAAGCCAATGGCGGGCGGCGAAAGCCTGATCACGCGCACAAGCGTGTGAGCAGCTTTCAGAACCCCCTTACAAGAGGACTCGTGCTGCGCGAGCAGTGTTGCGCACTGCAACGCTAGGCGCGAGACCTAAAAAATCAGACTCTAGGTAATTCTCCTGGGTTGCTCAGTGGAAATGAAGAGATGGCTGAGCCTTTGCAGGGCCTATTAATTTTCACGCCCAAGTTGTGAAGCATGAGAGCCGCTGTCAGGAGCTGTTTGGGGTGTGATATCTAGGAGTTGACGGAGTTCGAGGAGTTGCACTACACAAATTTCATCGGAGTCGCATAAAAACTCAGTGGAATTCTGCTGTGCTCTGCTCTGCCCTAGTCAGAACCCCCAAAATATATGAGTGCTTATATGGAGCTCTTTTGTTAAGATATCAACATAAAAAAGAGCATTTTAGTAAGTTACCAACACATATATCTGGAAGTTTACAGTCCTGCCTAGTTACACAGGAAATACAAAGGTCGAGCTCACCACCCATTAGGCAACGGATAGGACAATACATTACAATGCAATCAATATTCAGAAATGTGGGGGCGGGAGGAGGAGAACAAAAAGAGGATCTCCAATGCAATAGGGAAGACTAACCCGAGGAACCAACCAGCAAAACAATTGTGCATAAATGTTCCAAAGTCACATTATACTCATATTGTAAACATATTCAATGAAAAACAAACATGTATGCAACACACAATGCTTTAGCGTCATGCAGTACATGCTTAATTGCAATATCCAAGTGCTTAATATCACAGTCTAAAAGAAGACAGAAGTAACACTTACTTGCCACTTCTGCTTAAACTGATGACTGTGTGCAGTAATGTCCTATTACTTACCGGTAATCTTCATTACTCCGGGTCCCGTAGTCCTTGACACCGTCATGTACAAGTGAGATGTAACTATCTCACTGACAGAAAAAAGAACGCAGGAATGCTGGACCTATCCTCCCCCCGCCCACTGGGTGTACATAAGGAGTACCGGTCCCAGCATTCCTCCTGTTCTTTTTTCTGTCATCCTGACAGTGTGTGGACGTGGCAGGAGCGGGGGCGCTCCTGCCTTGTTGCTGGACTTACGTGGTGGCTGCTGGTTCCTTCCTTATGCCGGCGGCCCTTCGTTAGTGGCCTCTCCCTCCCTGCCGGGCTTGGGGGGAGTGGCGCGGGCTTCTTTGGATCCTCTGCCGCGCGGTGGTGTAATACCGCGTTGGCTCTCTCATGGCCCGATGGCCGCCCCTCCTGGCCTGCCGGGCTTGCTAGGGGGCGCGGCCGGTGTGCTGCTCGATGATTGGAGCAGCCTCCTTCCCCTTCTGGGTTTCGTCCTGCCTGACTTCCGGTTTTTGGACGTGGGGACGGAAGTCAGGCGCTTCGAGGTTCCCAGCTGTGGGAGGCTCATTAAAATCGAGCCGATGGGGTGAATACCGCATAGCGGTTTTTTGCTATTGCATTTTGGCTGTGTTTGGTGTATCACTCTGCCATGGGGAAGCATTCTAGGAAACGTCATCACCGGGAGAGATCTTCATCCTCATCTTCCTCTACTGCTTCCAGGTCTCCTTCCCCTGCCAGGTCCAGGCGCCGTGATGCTGGTGGTGATTCGCATATTAAGCGCTTGATCAGGGAGACTTTGACCGAGATGGGTGATGTTGGGTCTCGTCGCAAGTGCCCTGCTCCAGTTTCTTTGGACTCTAGTGGCGATGAGTCTGCGTGGTTGGGGGACGGAGATTTGAAGGGCAAATATGTGGACAAAGACGCTATGCCCAGTATTCTGAAGCATGTTAAGGAGAACATGGGGTTCCCTGACGAGGACGCTCCTAGTACCTCTAGGGGTCCTTTGTTACGACAGTTTCAGAGTGCTGCCACAGTCGATGTTCCTGTCCATCCCTTCATTCGGGATGTTTTGAAGCGCGAGTAGGCTGATCCTGATCGCATTTTGATTCCGCGATTCATGGCTCGGCTTTATCCTCTGCAGGATATGGCTTCTGATCTGCCAGATTCTATTCCTATTGACTCCTTTCTGGCTAGTTTGGTGGGGCGCACTTCCCTTGCTGAGGACGCTGTGCTGAAAGATCCTGTTGACAAGAAAGCGGATGTTGCTCTCCGAAAGGTGTATTCGGGTTCCCACCTGGCCTTGCGGGCTGGCATCTATGGGACTTATGTTTCGCAGTCCCTGCTGTCTGACCTGAAGTCGCTCTATCAATCTATTGACAATGCCACGGACTGTTCAGGGTTGCTTGAGCAGATCGAGCGTCAGGTGGAGCTGCTGTCTGATGTGTCCTTTGACATTGTGCGTGCTTCTGCTCTGTCCGGCGGGGCTTGTGTGGCTGCTCGTCGCAGTCTTGTCCTTAAGGACTGGAAAACTGACTCTGCGCAGAAAGCATGCGCGTTGAGGTTGCCTTTTCAGGGTACTATGTTGTTTGGGGGGGAATTGGAGGCCAAATCACACAAGCTATTTAAGGAGAAAAAGCATTCTTCTTCTTTTAAGGTCTCTACTTCTGCTCCTGTGCCTTCTAAATCCAAATCTTTCTTTCGTCCTGCCTCTCATAGACAGTTTGTGAGAGGCCAGGGTCGGTTTGCTTCTGGCCGTGGTCGGGATCGTAAGGCTAAGTCCCCTCCGCCTGCCAAGCGGCGTTCCTGACTCTTTGGCGGTGGTTCCCGGGTTCTTGGTTGGAGGGCGGCTGCGCTTCTTCCTGGCTGCCTGGGTTCAGTCTTGTTCCGACGGTGTCACTTGTCCATGACGGTGTCGAGGACGTAGGGACCTGGGGGTAATAACGCTGATTGCGGCCGGGTCACGTCCTTTTCGTTTCCATTTCTAGTGGAGGAAAGGAGATTGCCGGCTTTGGGTGCCTTTTATCTTTAGTGTCTCTGGCCTATTAAAGTCACCTTACCTTCTTGCCTTCTGCTGGACACGCGCCTCCTTTGCTCGAGAAGCAGAGTTCACCCGAATGTTCAGTTATGCAATGAGTACAAAAGACTGCTCCCTCATTACCCTGCCTCCTTCGTCATACAGCACACATAGCCAAATTTGGGTCCTACCTCTCTTCTCTTGCTCTCTGCTGAGGCATCAAACGAAGCATAATAAAATCAATGAAAGAGCCAAGCTCAGTCTAAGAGCTGTTCTGCTTGTTCGATTTTCGTTTTGTTCCACCAACGCCTGACCACTTGCTTGTCTGCAGTTCTCAACGTTCTAAGAAGAACCGCCCCAACATGGCGTCTGGATTTGGTCAGCCTACTCCTTGCGCATGTGCAGTATGGCCACACGTCACGAGCGGACACCATTGACTGCCTCTCACTCGGCTACATTTACTGGGTCGCGCAGGACCAGAATATACCTCAGCAGACATCTAAGGGAGCCAAGACCCCTTCTACGGAAGCTGAGGTCAGTAAACTTGCAACACTGATTGCGGCTGATTACGGTAATTGCCAATGTCACAGGAAGCGACCTCACTGAGCGCAGACTTCATACAGGCTGATGTAGAGGACACAGCCAGGAAAACACATATCGGGATATAAACCACTCCATAAAGCCTCAATGTGGGGATCGAAGAGAACTTTTGCTTTCACTCACTGGTTGTAGTATTTCACTCACCAGCTGATGCAGTTCACTGTTTAATTTTCTTTCACTCGCTCGTTCTTTTCAATCAATAGCTACACTTTTTTACTCACTGGCTAATTCTAAGGATGGGCAGCGGGAACAAACTCCACCACAATGAGAAATCTGAGTTTTTTGCTGTTAGAAGCTGACCTCGGAGGGGCCCGGAAGGGGCCCTGACTGCCCTGAGACCCACCCTCGAGGTATCGTAGCCGGGCACTGGCGGGAGACTCCTCAGGGGAGGAACCTCGTATCTAGGATCGTACACTCGGCACCACACGACAGAGAGACACTACACGAGGAGTTCTGCAGAGCAAATCTTTATCAGATCGGAGTGATAGGATCTTTATGATCAGCAAGGCAAAATATATACAAGTAGAGCGCGGGCTCACAAAGTCTTGGAGGGGGGTTAGGCGGTAGCGGGACAGTCTTTGGG
This sequence comes from Triturus cristatus, assembly GCF_964204655.1. Classification (NCBI taxonomy): domain Eukaryota; kingdom Metazoa; phylum Chordata; class Amphibia; order Caudata; family Salamandridae; genus Triturus; species Triturus cristatus. The sequence continues at coordinate 36,409,753 of NC_140593.1, read as the reverse complement.
GATAAGAATCAAATGCAGGAGCGTACCCGGCGCACAGCTCACAATCCTCGAGCTGGGGGATACGCTTGTCGTCGTGGGGTCCGGCGGGACCAAGAGAGTCTGTAGGAGCTGCGAGTCACTCAGCAGGCTCGAGTATCAGTTCGGAGGTCTTACGGTCTTCGGGGAGCCGCGAGTCACTCAGCAGGGCTCAAGCACAAGTTCGGAGGTCTTACGATCTTCAGGGAGCCGCGAGTCACTCAGCAGGGCTCAAGCACAAAGTCGGAGGTCTTACGATCTTCAGGGAGCCGCGAGTCACTCAGCAGGGCTCAAGCACAAGTTCGGAGGTCTTACGATCTTCAGGGAGCCACGAGTCACACAGCAGGGCTCAGGTGTTTCCAAGGCGAATCTGCCGGACAGTGCCAGGGCACCCCTTGTTATAGGGCGACTCCTCTTTAATGTCCGGAGTCTGTGTAGGCAGGGGTCTTGTCACCTGGGGGTCGCTTGTTGGGGGTTTCCTGCCATTGTCCTTTGATCCTTTCAGGGCCGGGTCGGGAGGAGCCCCAGACACCCAGCAGGCGTGGAGCCAGCCCTCGGGGAGGCCGGCGGGTCGATCGAAACCCACCTGCCCAGGGAAGCGCAGAGGTGTGATGGAAACTGCTCCTCCCTTTCTCATCCCAAGGGGAGAGCGATGTCCTCCAGCCGGAGTGGGGCCCATAGGCTAGGGTTGCGCTGGGGCCGGGCGGCCATCTTGGTGCATGAAGTGGGCACGCGGGCCCGGGGTGGCCGAAGGAGGAAGGCCACGGACGGGGGAAGTCCGGGTCGGGTGTGTGGGTTCTGGTGGGAAGGATCGGCTAGGCCGTGGGCTCGGGGCTGGCGTGAGGTGCAGGGGTCAGGTCTGACTATGTTACGAGGGCCGGGTCTAACACGCGTCCCCCCCAGCTGAAAGCCGGAGAGAACTACCCATCTTCTTGGGGGTTCTCTTCGCTGAGGCGGAAGAATCGGGAGAGGCCATCGGCGTTGGCGTGGTCCGTACCAGGGCGATGTTCCACGGTGAAATCCATCCCCTGGAGGGAGATTGACCACCGCAGAAGCTTGGGGTTTTCTCCTCGCATCTGCATGAGCCATTGCAAGGGGCGATGGTCGGTTTGGACCCTGAAATGGGTGCCGTACAGGTAAGGGCGCAGTTTCTTGAGGGCCCAGACTACGGCGAACGCCTCGCGCTCGATGGTACTCCACCTCTGTTCCCGGGGCAACAGCCTTCGGCTGAGGAAGGCCACGGGCTGGTCTAGACCCTGGTCATTTACCTGGGAGAGGACTGCCCCGATGCCATGCTCGGAGGCATCAGTTTTTGTTCCACAAACTCTTTGGAGTAGTCGGGGGCCTGGAGGACGGGGGCCGTACACATGGCCGTTTTCAGGGCATTGAATGCCTCTTGGCAGGCAGGGGACCACTGTACCTTCTTGGGCTGCTTCTTGGACGTGAGTCCCGTGAGGGGACCGACCAGGCTGCCGTAATTCCGGATGAATCTCCGGTAGTAGCCCGTGAGGCCCAGAAAGGCTCGGACCTCTGTTTGGGTAGTGGGAGGTTCCCAGGCTAGGATGGCGTCGATTTTGGGCTGTAGAGGGGCGACCTGCCCGCTTCCGACCTGGTGCCCCAGGTAGGTTACCGAACCTTGCCCAATTTGGCATTTGGTGGCTTTCACGGTGAGGCCCGCCTGGCGTAGGGCGGTTAGCACCCTCCGGAGGTGCTGGAGGTGCTCACTCCATTCAGAACTAAAAACTGCGATATCGTCGAGATATGCAGCGCTGAATTTTTCCAGCCCGGCCAGGACTCTATTTACCAGTCGCTGGAAGGTGGCCGGGGAATTTTTCATCCCGAAGGGCATCACGCGAAAGCGATAGTGCCCATCCGGGGTGGAGAAGGCGGACCGCTCCTTGGCTCCCTCTGTGAGCGCAATTTGCCAGTAGCCGCAGGTGAGATCGAAGGTGCTGAGGAACCAAGCAGCCCCGAGCCGGTCAATGAGCTCGTCGGCTCGGGGAATGGGGTGGGCATCGGCTCGGGTGACTTCATTGAGTCCCCGGTAGTCCACGCAGAAGCGGAGTTCCGGGGCGACCCCGGGGGCAGCTGCTTTTGGGACCAGGACCACGGGGCTGGCCCAGGGGCTGTCTGAGGGTTCTATCACGCCTAGGGTCAACATTTTCGAGACTTCGGCTTGGATACAGGACCGGACCCGATCAGGGACTCGGTAGGCTCGGTGTCTCACTGGCAGGCTGTCCCCGGTATCCACATCATGGACACATCAGTCGGTGACCTTGGGGACCAGGGAGAAAAGGTACGGAAACTGCCCCAGGAGCTGGTGGCAATCCTCATGTTGCTGGGGAGTGAGAGACGGGGAGAGGTTCACTCCCTCTACGGAGCCGTCCTTCTCCTTGGTGCACAGAAGATCAGGGAGAGGATCTGACTCTTCTTCGGACCCGTCGTCAGTGGCCAGTAGGAGGCTCAGCTCCGTCCGCACAAAGTGGGGCTTGAGGCGGTTCACGTGGAGGACCCGGAGGGGGTCCCGGGGTGACTGGACGTCTACCAAGTACGTGACCACTCAACTACTTTGAAGGGCCCGGTCCATTTATCCTGGAGGGCGCAGGGTTTCACGGGGGCCATGACCCACACCAGCTGGCCCGGCTGAAACTCGACTAGCGCGGCGTTCTGGTCGTACCAGTGCTTCATCTCCTCCTGACTCGCCTCCAGGTTGGCCTCTGCCATCTCCCGGAACCTCCTAGTCTGATTTCGGAGGGTCAGGACTTAACGGAACACATCTCGGGGGGGGCCTCGGGGCGCCGCCTCCCACTCTTCCTTGACCAGGCTGAGGGGCCCCCTGACGGGGTGCCCGTAGAGTAACTCAAAGGGGCTGAAACCCAAGGATTTCTGGGGAACTTCTCGGTATGCGAATAGGAGGCAGGGGAGCAGGAGGTCCCACTTACGCCGGAGGGGCTCTTCCAGGCCCGCGATCATCCCCTTCAGAGTCCGCTTAAACTGCTCTACCAGGCCGTTTCCTTGGGGGTGGTACGGGGTGGTGAACTTGTAGGACACCCCGCACTGTTGCCATAAGGACTTCATGTATCGGGAGATAAAGTTGGTACCGCGATCGCTCACGACCTCGCGGGGAAAACCCATGCGGGAGAAGATCCCCATCAGCGCCCGGCCCACCACGGGGGGCGTGACGGTGCGCAGGGGGATGGCCTCAGGGTAACGGGTGGCATGGTCCACCAGGACGAGGATGTACCGGTGCCCCTGGGAAGTTGGGGGGTCCAGAGGTCCTACAATGTCGATCCCGACCCGCTCAAAAGGGGTACTGACGACAGGGAAGGGTTGGAGGGGAGCCTTGCGCTTCCCTCCACTCTTCCCACTGGCCTGGCACGTGGGACAGGACTTGCAGTGGGCTTCCACATCCGCTTTCATTCTGGGCCAGTAGAAGTGAGTCACGAGGCGACTGTATGTTTTGTCCTGACCCAAGTGGCCTGCGAGGGGAACATCGTGGGCCAAGCCCAGGAGGAGGTTTCGGAAGCGTAGGGGTACCACCAGCACCCGGCCGGACCCTAGCTCCACCGACTTCTGTTCGCTGTACAAAAGGTCATTCTCCCAATACACCCGGTGCGTCCCCGTCTGGTCGCCTGCGGCCTGGGCCTCTGCCTGTTGCCGGGGCCCGACCAGGGAGGGACAGGTAGCCTGCTCTCGGCAGAACTCCTCTCGGGAGGGGCCCCCCTCGTGGCGCCACTGGGCTAATTCGGGCAGATCGCCTAACTCGGTGTCTGGGGTGGAGTCGGAAGGCGGGGGTTCGTCACTGGCGATCGACTCTTCTGGTGGGGGGATGTGGGGGCCCTCGGCTGGGACCATCCCACCTTCAGGGGTCGGGGCATCGTCGACGTCCCTCAGGGGGGTCAGTCGAGCCGCCATGGATCGAGTGGTGGTGCACACCCACTCAGGGAGGCCCATCATCCCTAGGTGGGTCTTGCGCTCAACTTGTCCCCAGGGGGAACATTCCAGGTCATTCCCCAGGAGACAGTCAACGGGCTGGGAGGTTCTCACTGCGACCTTCAGTTTACCGACCACCCCTCCCCACTCGAAGGGCACCAGGGCTACCTTACATAGGCTTTCTGTGTTGTCGGCTGAAATGACAGGGCAAAATACGTTGGGGAGGACCTGGTCTTCGTGGACTAAATGGCTGAGGACACCGGTGATGCTGGCCCCGGTGTCACAGAGGGCTTCTACTTGGTGGCCATTGATCGTTACGAGCTGCCCATATTTCTTTGTGTTAGAGGGCAGGAGGCACCCAGGGACCATCTCTCTATCTCCTAAGGACACTAGGGCCATAGCGGCGGGTTCCCACTCCTCGGCCTCCTCAACCTCCTCCCCCAGGGCTACATTGGCTATCTGTCTAGCGGGGGGTGCTGCCTGGGTGGTGCGTGGGGCCATGGGGCATTCAGGGTCGTTGGCGTAATGCCCGGGCTTCTGGCAACGGAAACAAGTGATGGTTACCCGGTGCCCCCGTCTCAGGGGGGGGCAGGATACAGCTGGTGGGGGTGCCGGGAAAGGTGGAGGTTGTGACTTTGGGGGACTAGCCTGGGACTCTCTCTGCCCTCCCTGGTTCCCCCCCCCTCTCTGGCGGGGTGGTCCCTGACTGGCTCGGGGGTACTCTCCTACAGGGCCCCGGGAGACCCGGGTGTTGGTCCAGCGATCCACCTCGACAGCCAGCTTTCTTGGGTCCGTGAGCTTGCTGTCGAGCAGATGCTGGCGTAGTTCCACAAAGCAGTTGGCAGCCAGGTGTTCCCACAACATAAGGTCTGTTAGTTCTTCCAGGGTGGTTACCTTGCTGCCCTTGATCCACCCATCGTAGGCGCGGCTGAAGAAATTCACATATTTCACCCAGGTGTGAGGTTCCGTGTGGGATGGAACAACACTTTTGAGTGGTGACGAATATGGATGAGTTGGGTATCCACGAACCGCAAATGACGAGTATAGTGGGTGTACGCAGTTTCGCTATGCAACCACGTATGGTTCGTCTTATTTTTGGGTTTGTTCATCTGAACCCTCGGGTTCCATTTTAGATACGGCATCCATTTTGTTTCTTGCCCTCAAGTAGCCAGCGAACGGACTTTGTCCGCTTCGTGACCCTGGGACTCCCAAGCTTACACGAGGGACACGTGTTCCTTTGAGTGTGACTTTTATGACGAGGGAAATGACACGGCGAAGGCAGATGGCCCCGCTCAAGGCTCATCTTGCCGTGCCGTTCTATTGTTTCAGCCATGCATACATTAGACACGAGGTCTCTGATCCCGTTATCAAGTTTCCTTTATTACTCCAACAATCTGTTGTGCATCCTTGTCCTTTCTTTGCATCTGTTTTCGTCCCTTCTCCTAATGTGTTTACGGTCAGGATGGAATGTGTTTTATTGCAGAGAAGATATGTTTTTACAGTTGGGAACTGGCAATACTGTTGTAATTATGTTCCGGCCTCCTGAAACATGAACGCGACTCTTTGAAGTTTATTGTGGGAGCTGAGTTGTAATCTTTGTTCACCATACTGTGCTATGGGAAAAACGTGTATAAAAGGAGCGATCCACTTTTGCAATTTGAAGCAGTCTCCGAGAACCTACACGTTGTGTACTTCTTGTGACCTCTGTATCCCTGCAGTAAATAAACGCTGATCTCTGACGTCGCTGGAAGTGTCCCGTGTCTCTGTGTTTGGTACGCCAGAACAGGTAACCCACGAAGGTTTCAGGTGTTGTTCCCTGGCACCGCTGGGTCTTAGAATAACCCAGTCCTTCAGGTGGTACCCGGGATCTTCCTGCAGTCCCGGAACCGCTGGCGGTACATCTCCGGGGTGAGGCCGTACCTTGTGAGGAGGGCCGCTTTCATGTGTTCATAGGAGGACTGCATGGAGGTGGGTAGGTCGAGCAGGGTGTCTCTCCCTTCGCTCAGGAATCGTCCCCATAACCCAGCCCCCCAATCCTTCTGTGGGACCCGATGGGAGGTCATGGCGACCTCGTAGGCCCGGAACCACTGCTGAATGTCATCATTTTTGTAATATTCTTTGACCACATCCTTGGGGATGTGGACCTTCTGCTCCGTCGGGGCGGCCGCCTCCCGGTTCCCCGGGGGCCGCGCTTCTTCGCTTCTTGCTTTCAGTTCTATTTCCTTCAAGCTGCGTTCATGTTCCAGTTGAAGTCTCCTTCCCTCGTGTTCTCGTTGGAGTTTCTTCTCTTCTAGTTCTCCTTGTACTCGCAACTGTTCTACTGCTAGCTTTTTCTCGGCTAATTTCAACTCGCCCTCAATTTTGAGTTTGGCTAATTCGAGCTTGTGATGGCGACTTTTTTCTCTGTCTGCGAGTTCCTCCGGGGATAGGCCCCCGTCTGGTACGAAGCCTCGCACCTGGTTGCTGCTGCGTTCTCTTTGGGAGGGTCCAGCTTCGTCGTGGGGCTCCCCCGCTCCTTCTGGGCGGGAGGCTCCAGAATCCACCCAAGCTTTCAGTGCCTTTTGCATATCTTCTTTGGTGTTGAGACCAGTGGTAGCGATTCTGAGTTCCTTACAGAATTGCTTTAGTTCTTTGTGAGTGTACTCTTCCAGCTGTTCCACCTGGAACACGGTACTGGCGTCGTCTTCTACGAGAACCACGCCGTTTCCTTCTGCCATCTTTGTCGGTAGTGCGTCAGCCGTTCACGGTACGATCTCTAGATTATGGGCCCGAATCCCGTCGCTTGCCACCAATGTTAGAAGGCGACCTCAGAGGGGCCCGGAAGGGGCCCTGACTGCCCTGAGACCCACCCTCGAGGTATCGTTGCCGGGCACTGGCGGGAGACTCCTCAGGGGAGGAACCTCGTATCTAGGATCGTACACTCGGCACCACACGACAGAGAGACACTACACGAGGAGTTCTTAAGAGCAAATCTTTATCAGATCGGAGTGATAGGATCTTTATGATCAGCAAGGCAAAATATATACAAGTAGAGCGCGGGCTCACAAAGTCTTGGAGGGGGGTTAGGAGGTAGCGGGACAGTCTTTGGGGATAAGAATCAAATGCAGGAGCGTACCCGGCGCACAGCTCACAATCCTCGAGCTGGGGGATACGCTTGTCGTCGTGGGGTCCGGCGGGACCAAGAGAGTCTGTGGGAGCTGCGAGTCACTCAGCAGGCTCGAGTATCAGTTCGGAGGTCTTACGGTCTTCGGGGAGCCGCAAGTCCCTCAGCAGGGCTCAAGCACAAGTTCGGAGGTCTTACGATCTCCAGGGAGCCACGAGTCACTCAGCAGGGCTCAAGCACAAAGTCGGAGGTCTTATGATCTTCAGGGAGCCGCGAGTCACTCAGCAGGGCTCAAGCACAAGTTCGGAGGTCTTACGATCTTCAGGGAGCCGCGAGTCACTCAGCAGGGCTCAGGTGTTTCCAAGGCGAATCTGCCGGACAGTCCCACGGCACCACTTGTTATAGGGCGACTCCTCTTTGATGTCCGGAGTCTGTGCAGGCAGGGGTCTTGTCACCTGGGGGTCGCTTGTTGGGGGTTTCCTGCCATTGTCCTTTGATCCTTTCAGGGCCGGGTCGGGAGGAGCCCCAGACACCCAGCAGGCGTGGAGCCAGCCCTCGGGGAGGCCGGCGGGTCGATCAAAACCCACCTGCCCAGGGAAGCGCAGAGGTGTGATGGAAACTGCTCCTCCCTTTCTCATCCCAAGGGGAGAGCGATGTCCTCCAGCCGGAGTGGCGCCCATAGGCTAGGGTCGCGCTGGGGCCGGGCGGCCATCTTGGTGCATGAAGTGGGCACGCGGGCCCCGGGTGGCCGAAGGAGGAAGGCCACGGATGGGGGAAGTCCGGGTCGCATGTGTGGGTTCTGGTGGGAAGGATCGGCTAGGCCGTGGTCTCGGGGCTGGCGTGAGGTGCAGGGGTCAGGTCTGACTATGTTACGAGGGCCGGGTCTAACATTTGCCGAACTCCACACTCCAAGCGGAGCGCAAAGTTGGCAAATCTCCTCAAACTCTGCTGGTGGATTGGAGTACACCATCCCTCCCTAGTGACAACCCCCAAATAAATGGTAGTTAGGTCTGGGGTCCCTGAGTTAGGTTGGCTCTGTCTGTGCCGGCTTTTCTTGTGGTGAACTAAGATGAACGACAAAACAGTGACCTTTGGTGTAAATGGTAGAGAGAGAAAGACAGAGATACAAATCTGGTGGCTGAATTTCAAAATGTGAAATCTTCCCGGCTTATGCCAATTCTGTGATCCTAGGCAAATGTTTTATCTCACAGTCTACTTTTTCTTTATTAACACTTTTCAATACTTACGTTCAGAATGTGCGCTGTACAAGTGCCTCCTATGCTTGATTAAATAAACTATAACGCTGCCCCAACTATAATGAGAAAGACACATTTTGTGTTTACATGACTACTGGCGTGCCTCTTATTTCACTAATGGCATTGTCATTGGGGGGAGCCATGAATATTTCTAAGGGATGTATGATGGAACAACGCATCCCGTTGCAACGCATGCCTTTACAACGCATGCATTACAACGAGAATGCCTTTACCATGCATAACTTTTACCTCACATTTTTTTACAATGAGGATGCCTTTGCCAACATGCCTTTACAACAAATTTTGTTGTAAAGGCATGTATGTTAAAGGCCATTGCATGGTAAAGATTTTCCCTGACCCCCTGCCCTCAGCCCTCGAACTGGTCCCCGTAGCCCTTCCAACAGTCCTCTGCCCTTTTTAAAAGTACCCGACCCCTGCCCTAGCCCTAAAATTAAACCCCAGCGCGACCATCCCTCCTCTTCCCTAGCCCTTGTCAACAATAATCCTTCCCCTGCCCTAAAGCCCAAAACTGGACCTTGTGCGACCCCTCCAGCCCTTTTCAAAATCACACAGCCCCTTCCCTAAAACCAGCCCCCATCCCTTTTAAAAAATACCCGGCACCTGCCCTGAACCCTAAAGCTGTACCCCAGTACGCTCCCCCTGGCACCCAGTCCCTAGAAAACCCTCCCCCAGTCTAAAGCCCAAAATCCATACCCCCACCCCGCCCCAGACCCAATCCCCTTTAATAGGATGGTGATGAGGCAACTCTTCTGAGGCAGAGCACAGGTTGTCAAGAGGAAGTGGAAGGGTCTCTCCATTTCCTCTAACGACGCCGATAGCCTTAACCACGCCGGTGTCTTTACCACTGTTACAAGAATATGCCCTTACCACCAGTGCAACGTATATGCCTTTACCAGTAATACCTTTACAACGTTAATTCGTTGTAAAGGCATGTGTGGTAAAAGCATGTACATTGTAAAAAATGTGTTGTAACAGTGTATGCGTTGTAACCCATGTGTGGTAAAGGCTCTGCATGGTAACAGTGCATGCGTTGTAACGCATGTGCGGTAAAGGCTCTACGTGGTAGAAGTGCATGCGTTGTAACGCATGTGTGGTAAAGGCCCTGCGTGGTAACAGTGCATGGGTTGTAACGCATGTGTGGTAACGGCCCTGTGTGGTAGCAGTTCATGCGTTGTAACCCATGTGTGGTAAAGGCTCTGCGTGGTAACAGTGCATGCGTTGTAACGCATGTGTGGTAACGGCCCTGCGTGGTAGCAGTGTATGCATTGTAACGCATGTGTGGTAAAGGCTCTGCGTGGTAACAGTGCATGCGTTGTAATGCATGTGTGGTAACGGCCCTGCATGGTAGCAGTGCATGCATTTTAACGCATGTGTGGTAAAGGCTCTGCGTGGTAACAGTGCATGCGTTGTAACGCATATGTGGTAAAGGCTCTGCGTGGTAATAGTGCACGCGTTCTAACGCATGTGTGGTAACTGCCCTGCGTGGTCAGTGGATGCATTGTAACGCATGTGTGGTAATGGCCCTGCGTGGTCAGTGGATGCGTTGTAACGCATGTGTGGTAAAGGCTCTGTTTGGTAACAGTGCATGCGTTGTAACGCATGTGTGGTAACAGCCCTGCGTGGTAGCAGTGCATGCATTTTAACGCATGTGTGGTAAAGGCTCTGCATGGTAACAGTGCATGCGTTGTAACGCATATGTGGTAAAGGCTCTGCGTGGTAACAGTGCATGTGTTGTAACGCATGTGTGGTAACTGCCCTGCGTGGTTGGTGGATGCGTTGTAACGCATGTGTAGTAACGGCCCTGCGTGGTCAGTGGATGCGTTGTAACGCATGTGTGGTAAAGGCTAGGGGTGGGCGGAATTTGCGTAATTGCGTTACGCAAATCTCCGCGAAATGGTAAAAAATCTCCGCGAACACGCAGAAATTCCGCGAACACGCGGAATTGCTTGTTCGCGATGCTTTTTTCCTGTTCAAAATTGCTGTTTGCGTGCTCGGGGAGAAATATCTCGCGAACACGCATTTTGAGAACGCGAACAAGCAAAAATTTCGCGAAATCGCGGAAAGCAGACTTTTGAGCAATTTCGCGTTCTCCGCGGAACGCGAAATTCCGCAAATTCCGCGAGCGGAACGGAGTTTACCGCCCAGGCCTAGTAAAGGCTCTGCATGGTAACAGTGCATGCGTTGTAACGCATGTGTGGTAAAGGCTCTGCATGGTAACAGCCACGTTGTAATAGCTGTTTCCTGTTTCCAAGTTCATGTTTAAAAACTTTCGCTTTTAATAAATGTCCGTCTATGCAGTAATGTCATCTGATAAACCAATGCTTCTGAGTGTTAAAGAAATACATTTTTGGAATATTGAAGAGATTGTATTATATTTTTACATTATGTTTGTCGCACGATGTTCATGGGAAACACTTGGCTCGGCTCGGCTCGTGCACGGACTCTTCGAGCCAAGCCAGACCCATGGCTCTGGATGGCTCACTCCGGTAGTCTGCTTGCAAACCTACCTCTGTTTGTGAGTTGGGCTTAGTACATGGGGCCGTCAGTCACATGATAAAATGACGTATAAAAGGCGGCGACTAGAACCGTGGAGTCTACCATCGAGACTCGGGGACAAAGATGAGTGCGTTCACTGTAAATACATTTAAAGTAAGTGATTCCAGGGCCAGGACTCCGGGCCATTGCTTAGGAGGTGACCGTAGTCCTACAGTCACAGGGGGCACCACCAGGCCCAGGTGGCACGGAGAAGGGCATAGATTCTGTGGGTTGTTTGGAGTGTCGGACCCTTCAAAGGCACGCGCAGCTTGTAGTTGGGTCTCAGCACCCTGATCCGCACTGCTGTGCCTGCGTCAGCTTTTATCGTTCTCATTTCACGAACTGTTTTAAAATGTTCATTCTTTGGGTCTGGTTCTGAAAGGTATCTAATGACAGGTTTGCCAGAACAGCAGTCCATGTGTACCCAGAGACGCACTCCTTAAATGGATGCAAACGGATGGCTTTTTGGAATTCACAAATATCGGCAGCAGTAGGCTTGGAAAGTTGCCCCAGTGTGAGGTTTCCGGGCACTAGTGGACACGAGACATCCAAAGGTGATGGATGAAGGCTTGTAAAGTCTAACCACTGTCACTCGCTCGGGGTACCAATCGCAGCCATCGCTCTTCACCCACCGTGTCACTAGACAGAGGCTCATCTAATGCAAACCAGTCCTGACTCTGCTCCTCATGGAAAAGTCCATCTGGACCTCGGTCATCTCACTCCCCCACCCTGCGGTCACCGGAATCTCATGGACTGAGCTACGCCGCTCGCTGCTGTAGTAATTACCGGAGTCCGTTAAGTGGCATAAGCTGGGGATGAAGGCGGTGAAGGTTTCTTACAGTGCTTTTTGAATGCTCATCCAATCATTGACCTCTCTGCTGAGTGCACAAGACAATGGCGTACCCTTCCCTAAAGGTGATCCATGTCAGTGATGTGGTGGCTGTTTACATTTCACATTTTATTTGATATTACCTAAGATCTTATGCTTTTATCAGATTTAGTGGTTGTGTGGTGTTTCTCTTGCAACATGTGCCTCTTACACTCTGTTCACTGAGTCGCCTCTGGGGTCCAAATTTCCTAAGATATTGTGTTGGATTGGGTCGCATTTTTATTGGCATAAGCAGAACACTAAATCCATTTTGGGATTTATAAAGCCAGGCAAATTCTTATTTGTTTGAATTTCTAAAAAAACAAGCATTTGCATTACAATAGGTCTCGCATTTACACGAGTTTAAGCTTTTGGCATTGTAAATGACAATGCCTTTTATGTATGTTTTAAAAACAAAAACTCAAATAAAAGGTATTGTCATTCACTACATATGCGATGATGTAATAATGTATGCAGTATCACTGGGGGGGGGGGCTGGGGGCACTCCTAGAAAGGTATTGACTGGGGTCGACACTGGAGTTCACTTCAGATCTGGGAGTGACCTCTGCTTTGGGGAATACTGCTCTTGAAAGTCAGATCTTTGACTTTTGGGTGTAAATTACAGTCTTTTTGTAGTTTTTTTAATAGTCCTATTTAGTCTAAGGTTGCATGAAGGCCAGCTCCTGCACTCTTGATGAAAACACTGGCCGTGTTTTCCTATTCCTGCAAAATTAACTTCCTGTTGAAATGCTCTAAAGACATCACCAGGACTCCTAACAACAAGCGCGTTCCTCGTGCTAAAAGGAGGCAGCAGGGGGAGGGGCGAGAGGAGGGGGCGAGTGAAAGCATTTCACTTGCGGGAGCGTGCAGCACCAGGAGCGATAATTGCTACCATATGGCGCAGCGCGCTCCCGCAAGTGAATCTGCAGACGTGCAAGCGTTGCCATTGAAGGCAATGGAATGCGTGCACGTTTTTGGCTGAAAAACCAAAGCGATCGCAAAAGGTCTTTTTGCCTATGCAGAGCATTCGCGCTGCGTAGGCGAGACCTAAAAAAGGAACGATAAGTCAGTGCATAGCGCTGTCCTCGTTAGCTTGCGTCAGGCATTGTATGGGTGGTGAATGGACAGTCCTGTGCCTCCACCCATGTAAATTGACTCAAACCCATATTTACAAAGACTTCTAAACATTAGTGTGCACCAAAATTATCCACCTACCCGAGGCTGGCGTAACGAGGAGAAATATCTTTATTTCTCGTTATTTCATTTTGTATTTGTAATCCAGGGCGCCAGTGTTCCTGCATGTGTGCTCGTCAGCCCAAAAGGCACCAGAGCATTGAGAGGACAGAACTGTGCCATATCTGTAGGCTTGTAATCCAGGGCGCCAGTGTTCCTGCATGTGTGCTCGTCAGCCCAAAAGGCACCAGAGCATTGAGAGGACAGAACTGTGCCATATCTTTGTAGGCTTGTAATCCAGGGCGCACGTGTTCCTGCATTTGTGCTCGTCAGCCCAAAAGGCACCAGAGCATTGAAAGAACAGAACTGTGCCATATCTTTGTAGGCTTGTAATCCAGGGTGCCAGTGTTCCTGCATTTGTGCTCGTCAGCCCAAAAGGCACCGGAGCATTGAGAGGACAGAACTGTGCCATATCTTTGTAGGCTTGTAATCCAGGGCGCCAGTGTTCCTGCATTTGTGCTCGTCAGCCCAAAAGGCACCAGAGCATTGAGAGAACAGAACTGTGCCATGTCTTTGTAGGCTTGTAATCCAGGGCGCCAGTGTTCCTGCATGTGTGCTCGTCAGCCCAAAAGGCACCAGAGCATTGAGAGAACAGAACTGTGCCATATCTGTAGGCTTGTAATCCAGGGCGCCAGTGTTCCTGCATGTGTGCTCGTCAGCCCAAAAGGCACCAGAGCATTGAGAGGACAGAACTGTGCCATATGTAGGCTTGTAATCCAGGGCGCACGTGTTCCTGCATGTGTGCTCGCCAGCCCAAAAGGCATCAGAGCATTGAGAGGACAGAACTGTGCCATATATCTGTAGGCTTGTAATCCAGGGCGCCAGTGTTCCTGCATGTGTGCTCGTCAGCCCAAAAGGCACCAGAGCATTGAGAGAACAGAACTGTGCCATGTCTTTGTAGGCTTGTAATCCAGGGCGCCAGTGTTCCTGCATGTGTGCTCGTCAGCCCAAAAGGCACCAGAGCATTGAGAGGACAGAACTGTGCCATATCTTTGTAGGCTTGTAATCCAGGGCGCCAGTGTTCCTGCATGTGTGCTCGTCAGCCCAAAAGGCACCAGAGCATTGAGAGGACAGAACTGTGCCATATCTGTAGGCTTGTAATCCAGGGCGCCAGTGTTCCTGCATGTGTGCTCGTCAGCCCAAAAGGCACCAGAGCATTGAGAGGACAGAAATGTGCCATATCTGTAGGCTTGTAATCCAGGGCGCCAGTGTTCCTGCATGTGTGCTCGTCAGCCCAAAAGGCACCAGAGCATTGAGAGGACAGAACTGTGCCATATCTGTAGGCTTGTAATCCAGGGCGCCAGTGTTCCTGCATGTGTGCTCGTCAGCCCAAAAGGCACCAGAGCATTGAGAGGACAGAACTGTGCCATATCTGTAGGCTTGTAATCCAGGGCGCCAGTGTTCCTGCATGTGTGCTCGTCAGCCCAAAAGGCACCGGAGCATTGAGAGGAGAGAACTGTGCCATATCTGTAGGCTTGTAATCCAGGGCGCCAGTGTTCCTGCATGTGTGCTCGTCAGCCCAAAAGGCACCAGAGCATTGAGAGGACAGAACTGTGCCATATCTGTAGGCTTGTAATCCAGGGCGCCAGTGTTCCTGCATGTGTGCTCGTCAGCCCAAAAGGCACCGGAGCATTGAGAGGAGAGAACTGTGCCATATCTGTAGGCTTGTAATCCAGTGCGCCAGTATTCCTGCATGTGTGCTCGTCAGCCCAAAAGGCACCAGAGCATTGAGAGGACAGAACTGTGCCATATGTAGGCTTGTAATCCAGGGCGCACGTGTTCCTGCATGTGTGCTCGTCAGCCCAAAAGGCATCAGAGCATTGAGAGGACAGAACTTTGCCATATGTAGGCTTGTAATCCAGGGCGCACGTGTTCCTGCATGTGTGCTCGTCAGCCCAAAAGGCACCGGAGCATTGAGAGAACAGAACTGTGCCATAACTTTGTATTTGTAATCCAGGGCGCCAGTGTTCCTGCATTTGTGCTCGTCAGCCCAAAAGGCACCAGAGCATTGAGAGAACAGAACTGTGCCATATGTAGGCTTGTAATCCAGGGCTCCAGTGTTCCTGCATGTGTGCTCGTCAGCCCAAAAGGCATCAGAGCTTTGAGAGAACAGAACTGTGCCATAACTTTGTATTTGTAATCCAGGGCGCCAGTGTTCCTGCATTTGTGCTCGTCAGCCCAAAAGGCACCAGAGCATTGAGAGAACAGAACTGTGCCATATGTAGGCTTGTAATCCAGGGCGCACGTGTTCCTGCATGTGTGCTCGTCAGCCCAAAAGGCACCCGAGCATTGAGAGAACAGAACTGTGCCATAACTTTGTATTTGTAATCCAGTGCGCCAGTGTTCCTGCATTTGTGCTCGTCAGCCCAAAAGGCACCAGAGCATTGAGAGAACAGAACTGTGCCATATGTAGGCTTGTAATCCAGGGCACCAGTGTTCCTGCATGTGTGCTCGTCAGCCCAAAAGGCACCAGAGCATTGAGAGAACAGAACTGTGCCATATCTGTAGGCTTGTAATCCAGGGCGCCAGTGTTCCTGCATTTGTACTCGTCAGCCCAAAAGGCATCAGAGCATTGAGAGGACAGAACAGTGCCATATCTTTGTAGGCTTGTAATCCAGGGCGCCAGTGTTCCTGCATTTGTGCTCGTCAGCCCAAAAGGCACCAGAGCATTTAGAGAACAGAACTGTGCCATATCTTTGTAGGCTTGTAATCCAGGGTGCCAGTGTTCCTGCATTTGTGCTCGTCAGCCCAAAAGGCACCGGAGCATTGAGAGGACAGAACTGTGCCATATCTTTGTAGGCTTGTAATCCAGGGCGCCAGTGTTCCTGCATTTGTGCTCGTCAGCCCAAAAGGCACCAGAGCATTGAGAGAACAGAACTGTGCCATATGTAGGCTTGTAATCCAGGGTGCCAGTGTTCCTGCATTTGTGCTCGTCAGCCCAAAAGGCATCAGAGCTTTGAGAGAACAGAACTGTGCCATATGTAGGCTTGGCACAGTGCTGCCCTCTCAGTTGATGTAACGCCATCTTGCTTCCTTCGCGGAGATGCAGCGATTCTTTGTGAATATGCCCCTTGGTGCCCAGATGAGTCCAGGTTGGCGGTAGTGTTCATGGAGAGCTCTGGTGCCGAGACTGAAGGCAGCAGGAGGTTCTGACCCTGACTGTTGGTGGATCACACTGTACTTTAGACTAAATTCTCCTCCAATCCTTGGCCTCTCAGAAGTGCACAGAACAACTGTGGTGATTGCAATGACCTTGTTATGAGAATGATTGTGAAGGAGGTAAAGAGTTGTGAAAATAGTGACAGCACCAAACTGATGTCATGGAAATCTGTATTTCCAGGTGAGGAGAGAATGAGCGGATGGGTGTGTGAGGGGGAGAGAGCGAGAGAGAGAGCATGGTAAAGGTGAGACACTAAGAGGCATGAACAGTGAAAAGAGTGACGGAGAAGAGGGCGGTGTGTGAGATAATGCAGATGAAGGAGTTCTGAAAATGTCAGAAGAAAAACATTGTTAGTGGATAACAGAGTGAAAAATCTTAGAGGAATGTGGTGGAAAGGGGCTGACAGGAGTCTGTGAGATGCACCAAAGACCTGGTCTACAGGCCTAGAACTGTTCGATTCACAGCAAAATCATTATTATTCATTGATCTGATTCTGACAACAAGCAGTGGCAACAGCAATCAGTCTGGTTAGTTGTAGACGTACATTCATTGCTGTGTAATATGTCTGGATACACTAGCAGAAAACTGATAACGAGGCATTCAAATACTGCTCAGTGCTTTGATTTATTTACCAGAAACTCTCCCTTGAAGTGTCACACATTTGACGGGAGAGCGTCACTCATAGCAGACTGAAACCATAGAAATGTCACTCACACGCATCTTGAACCCTTGGCAGCTGTGTGCCTGCTCTGTGTCTGTGTGTGGTGGACTCTGGCGCTCTCTGCTGGCGGAAGCTCGTATTACTGCGGACCGTGTATTAAATGTTCTACATTCTGAGTGACACCTTATAATTGTATTTATATTGAGTTTACGACTCTTGAGGCGGCGCCAAAGCGCTTTTTGGTGAGTAGCAGCTAATCCGGAACCCAAGTAGTGGGGGATTAGTGTAGGGAAATGTGAGTTATTTTGAGGGTGGACGTGTGAGTCTGTTGGTTGCATTGAATAGGATCAAGGGTGAATAAACGAGGGAAGAGTCCAGACAGTGTTATTTGGGAGATCACAGTAGTAAGAGGAGGCTTGCAATGAGTGAAAGGAGAGCTGGAGGAGGGAAGACTCTCACGAGAACACATTTTTACATATACAAATGCCAAAATGGTTGTTGTTATCAATGCTTGTTTTCATGTAAATATTGAACCCTCATCCGCTGTCCCTGTCTCCTGAGACCCAGGCAGGGTTATGTTTCTGCTCTGTCCAGAATCTGTCTCTAAATGAGACAGTGTAGAAGAGACGGGAGCTCAGGGTAGAAGATGACATGGCCCTTGTATGTGTCATGGGTGTAAAGTTCTTCAGTACGGCTGAGGGGGCTCCAGTCCTCCCCTCAGGGGCAGTGCACGTGGGCATTATATTCATGGTGCCTCCCAGATTCATCTGGCTCGGCAGCTCAGCCCCCTGCCCGTGATTCATGACCAGGCTGTGTTATGGGCCAGAGGTCACACAGAGGATCTGAGGACGGACCCAGAGAAGCCACCTGTGTATGCAGTTGCGAAAGAGACAGAGGGACGAGGGACACAGACGAGGAAGGCGGGGACAGCATCGGCCCCGCCGCCATTATGGTGGTCGGCCATGCCCCCCGAATCGTGCCCACTCATTGGCCCTGCCTGCGCTAGGGGCCGTGCCCCGGAAGCAGTTGAATCGCTTCCGGGTCATTGGAGACTCCCCCGCGCCCCGGAAGTGATCGGATCGCTTCCGGGGCGTGGGAGACCCTCGGGGACCTTTAAAGCCGGGGGGAGCGCG
This sequence comes from Triturus cristatus, assembly GCF_964204655.1. Taxonomy (NCBI): domain Eukaryota; kingdom Metazoa; phylum Chordata; class Amphibia; order Caudata; family Salamandridae; genus Triturus; species Triturus cristatus. The sequence goes on along the minus strand of NC_140593.1, from coordinate 36,391,835 downwards.
AAGGACGATCTCTTGCTCTCCTCGGCAGCACACCCGTCACGTGTGCCTCCTCCCTCGGGAGGACCTCTAATCCTTTTTCTTTCTCTTATTTTGCAGTTTCCTTCGGCGGAGGTCTTGTGGAGGTGATCTGTGAGGCGGGCGAGATTTCGAGAGCAGTGCGGCGAACACGGAGGTCGCGTCGGGTGCATCCTCCCTCGGGAGCTTTTTTCTGACCGTTTTGCTTTGTTCCCACTAGTTCGCCGGGACATCGAGGAGGCACGCCGTCATCAACACGAGTGCGGGGATTTCCTTGGTGTTTTCAGCCGATCGCCGGATCATTGATAGGAGAGGGCCGCCATCGGAGCGCGTGCATCACGTGCGGAGTGGATAGCTCGGCAGCGTTTGTCCTTGCCAGTGGGCGGAGCACTGATTTATTGCTTTGTGTTACAGGAAAGCGACGCGTGTCTCCCAGCCTACTCTCAAACTGCAGCGCTAATCGTGAGGGGGCATTTCAAGCACTGAGAAGTGCCTTCCCATCAGGAGCCTCGGCTGCTGCCAGCAACAGTGCACAAGGACGTGGGGGGGTGGTGATCTCTGCAGCGTTTGTCCTTGCCATCGGGCAGCTCATTGTTTCCTCACTTTGTTTGCGGTTTCCTTGGCGTACTTTAGATCGCCGGGGCATCGTGAAAGGAGCGCGGCCGTTAGCACGAGAGCAGCGTGTGCGGGGTGGGGATCTCTGCAGCGTTTGTCCTTTCATGAGGCAGATCATTAATTTCTCACTTTTGTTTTAACAGCAAGAGCGGCGAGTACCTCCCAACCTACTCAGGGACTGCAGCACTGATCGTGAGGGGCAGTTCAGCGTTTACCAGGTGCCTACTTATCTGGAGTGTCTGCTGTGACCAGGAGCAGTGCACGAGGACGTGGGAGCCTGTGCAGAGGGTGCCTGAGGAAATGTACAGGGGTCTGCATCCCGGCGCTGCTGGGAGCCAAGCGGGTTAGAGCCTGTTGCTCACCTGCCTTGCTGGGTTAGCCAGTATTGAGGCTCCGGTAGCGTGGGTGCTGTGGCCGGTCGTGTTTCCTCCATCAATACAGCGGTAACAGTGGTAACAGGTTGCAGGGTAGTCATGCCTCCTAAGGCTAAGCGCGGTGAGTGGTGCCCTGGTATCGCGACTGTTTTAGACGCCCTAATGAGGAAGATTGGGGAAATGGATAACACCATGGCGCAGCTTGCAGAGAGGCTGGATGCGCAGGAGGGGCCGTAGGGGAGGTCACGCAGGGACGCTTTACCACCAAGAGAGGCTTTCCCCCCCTTGCCAAAAAAGAGTAGGGCAAAGAAAGTGCCGCAGGTTGTCCCTGGGAATGGGTGGGCCCCAATTGTGCCTGTAGTGCCCGCGTCTCCCAACACACCGGGAGGCGAGCCTTCTCCGGTTGATCCAGTGGGTGGGCCTGTTCCCTTGGTCCCTGCGACGCCCGGTATCCCGCCACCAGCACCTGGGAATCCAATCCCCGCACCGGTGGTACCAGTGGTCCCTGCAACGCCCGGTGGTTCACCACCAGCACCTGCTAATCCTATCCCCACACCGGCGGTACCAGTGCCAGGGGTGCCTGATTTTGCGTTACCTGTTCCCCCCGCCTCCGGGGGGGTACCAACACTTCCTACCGATTTTGCCTCCAGCTTAGCGGCCGTGCTTCTCTGGCTTGGGGGCATGGGGTTGAATGTGAGTGCAGTGGGTACGGTCAGGGCGGACGCATTGGAAAAGGCAAGACAGCTTATCGATCAAGCCAAGCTTAAGGAGGTGCCGGCGGGCGGGGCCCCCAAGGACACCGCGGGACCTTCGTATGGTAAGCCACAGGCGTTGCCATTGTTGGGCATGGGCGAGGCACGCACATCTTACGAATCTCTCTCACGCCACTTGTCGCAGGAGGTTAAGGAGAGAATTTGGAAAGGGACATACGTAGATATTTTTTCACTCTTGGTAGATGAGGTTGAGAGGGAGGAGATGAAGAAGAAGAAGGATTATATGCCCGCGCGTGAATGGGCGAATGAAATGTTGAAATACAGGGTTGAGGAGAACATCAGGCATTGGATGCTAGCTTATAATATTTACATGGCTGTGATGACAGAGCGTTTCCCAGAGGAACCGCCCGCAATGGCTTGTTATATGTCTAGGATCAGCACGGCGCAGGCAACAAAAGGGGGCACAGGGTGGTTGGATTATGACAAAAAATTCAGGCGCATCAGGGCATCTGATCCAACGCTAAAATGGAATCAGGTGGAGGGGATATCCTGGTTGGATCATTTGGGCGGCCTTACAGCTGAGGCTGCAAGTGACCCGCCAAAACCACAGCCCTTTCGGGCATTCCCCCCAGCTGCACCAGGCAGGGGGGCGGGGAAGAAGGGATGCTGCTGGGATTTCAACAGGCGCACCTGCGTCAGGGCACCAGGGACATGCAGATTTAGGCACGCGTGCAGTTTCTGTGGCAACTCAGGGCATGGTGAGGCAAAATGTCTTAAAAAACAGAGGGATAGGGGGGCCAAAAAATCAGATGGAAGGGGTTTCCAGCAGAGCTAGGTCACCCATTATCCTTCACGCAATGATACCCTGGTTAAACAGATATAAGTGCACGACCTCAGCAAGGACGTTAATGGGGGGTTTCAGAGAGGGGTTTAGAATCCCTGTGGCGGATTTTGTGGGTCCCTCGTTTTGCAGGAACCAATTGTCGGTCACTCAGAACTCTGGGGTGGCGGCAGCCAAGATTGAAAAAGAATGTAGATTGGGCTGAGTGGCTGGGCCCTTTGACAAGATTCCCGTGCATAACTTTGTGTGTTCCCCCTGGGGGTAGTCCCTAAAAAGGAACCGGGAGAATTTAGGCTAATTCACAATCTATCAGCGCCAAGGGGGCAGTCGGTGAATGACTCCATTGGTGAGGATTTCTGCTCTGTGCGTTATGCATCTATTGATCAGGCAATTGAAATGTTGAGGGGACTGGGACCGGGGGCAATGATGGCAAAATCTGACATAGAATCTGCTTTCAGGCTGCTGCCCGTTCACCCGAGCGATTTTCACCTCCTGGGCTTCCAGTTTGAGGGCAAGTTTTTCATGGACATGTGCATGCCAATGGGGTGTTCGGTGTCGTCCGCATATTTTGAAATGTTTAGTACGTTCCTAGAATGGTCGTTCAGACAAGTGACGGGGCATAGGCATGTGCTGCATTACCTAGATGACTTCCTCTTTCTGGGGCCACCAGGGAGCGCGGGGTGCAGGCAGGCGCTGGAGCATTTCTGTGCGTTAATGAAGAGTTTTGGGGTGCCACTAGTGCAAGGAAAAACCGTGGGACCATCCCCGGTTATAGAGTTCTTAGGGATCGAACTGGACTCAGTCGCGGGTTGCTCATGGCTTCCCGCTGACAAAGTGACTAGGTTTGGGGATGCACTGAGGCAATGTCTGGATGCTAAAAGGGTAACGTTGCACAGTTACAGCAGATGGTAGGGCAGTTAAATTTTGCATTACGCATTATGCCAATGGCACGCCCCTTTTCAAGATCCATTGCACAGGCAATGTCAGGCCTTAAGCAGAAACACCACCACACCAGATTGAGCAGTGAGGTCAAGCAGAACATGCGTATTTGGTTGGCATTCCTGCGGGACTTCAATGGCTCTGTCCTGTGGCACGGCCCGGTCACTTCTTGCGCAGAGTTGGGTTTAATGACAGACTCCACGGGCAGTGAGGGGTTTGGCGCCATTCTGGGCACTCAGTGGGTGGCACAGCGTTGGCCAGCTTGGTGGGTGGACAATGGACTCACCACTAACATTGGTTTCCTGGAATTGTTCCCCATTTGGGTGGCATTGTGCGTCTGGCCGGAGCAACTGCGCAACAAAGCAGTTGTTTTCTGGTCTGACAACATGGCAGTGGTGGAATGCATTAACAACCAGTCAGCAAAATGTAAGATGATCTTGCGTTTAATTAAGGAGATAGTTTTGAAATGCCTGCAGTTGAATCTTCAGTTTAGGGCGAAACATGTCCCGGGGGTATTGAACCACGCTGCTGATGCTCTGTCTCGTTTCAAGATGCAGGTTTTCAGAGCTCATCTCCCGGGAGCAGCACCACGCCCAACGCCTTTCCCCGAACAGCTCTGGCAGATTGGTGCCCTCACTTACCGGACTTGGTGCAGCGAGCCTAGCGCCAGGAACAAGAAAGGCATATGAAGGGGCGTTTGGGGCATACTGTAATTTCTTGACAGACCCGGGTGGGACGCATTGGGCGGATTCGGCCGGGGTGTGCTCTTACTTGCAAGCCCTGCGGGACGAAGGGAAGTCAGTGGGGTCGGCTAGGAGACACATGGCAGCCATTTCATTTTTTGCACAGAGGGGCGGCAGGCGGGATCCTACTCAGGCATTCGTAGTGCGCAAGGCATTGAAGGGTTGGCAGCGGTTACAGGGGTCTGCGCCCGACACTAGGCGCCCGATAGGGTTGACTACCTTGGCATCAGTCCTGGCAGCGCTAGAGCAGATTTGCGCCAATGTAACGGAATGTTTATTATTCAGGGCGGCCTTTAGCTTGGCTTTCTATGGGGCCTTTCGAATAGGGGAATTGGTGGCTAAGAACAAAAGGGACCTGGGGGGTGGCTTACAGCTGGGCGACATACACTTCCATAACGGGGCATTGCAGGTTACAATTCGGCGATCAAAGACAGATCAGGAAGGGAGGGGGCAAGTGATGTTTCTCAGACGGGCACCAACAACCCCTGCTGCCCGGTTTTTCATATGGAGGCTTTCCTGCCATACAGACCGAGGGATAGGGGGGGGCCATTACTAAGGCACACGGGGGGGATCCACTGACAAAGTTCCAATTTAAACGAGTCTTAGATAGGGCAATAGGCAGGGCGGGGCTGGACCCCAGTAGTTTTGGGACACATTCCTTCAGAATAGGTGCCGCCACCGAGGCGGTCGCGCGGGGTCTTGGGGAAGAGGATGTGCGGAGGATTGGGCGGTGGCCTCCAACTGTTTTAGGCGCTATGTGCGAGTTGATATGTTATGACTTTTGCGACGATAATACTGATGGTGCTATTTTTCTCGTTCTACCGCCAGTTCCCTCGGCCTGCCACGCAGGAAGAGAGACAGCGACGCCCCACCAAGAGCGGGACACAGTCAAGACAACAGCGATTTCCCCGGATGCACAGTTGGAACTTCATGCGTGTGTTTTTGGTCATTCATATGTTTCTCGGTTAGGGAGTTTCTTCAGGGCAGGTAATGGGGCAGCGCGCGCAAAGCAGTTAGGTGTCAGGGTTTCCTTTTTTGGCCATGGTGGGCTGCGTTTTGACAGGTTCAGAGAACGGATAGGTCACATGCTCGCTGCCTTGGACACTCCTCCCGATGCTATAATTCTGCATCTGGGGGTAACGACTTGGTGCACTTGAATAGGAGGGTCCTACTGGAAACGGTGCTGTCAGAGTCGGCATGGCTGGCCAGGCGTTGCCCTGGTACGGTTATTGTGTGGTCACACATGATACCAAGGCTTCAGTGGCGGGGAGGGGTATCGGTGAAGGCTCTCAATCACTCGGCCCAGAGGATTAATAATAAGATAGACAAGCTGTTTAGGACCCCCAAATTGCAGGTAATTGCCCATGGGTGCATTAAAGGGGACGCATGCTATGTGCAAGATGGGGTGCACTTGTTGCGTTTGGGCAATGAGATATTCTTGGGCAACATTTTAGCGTGGCTCGAGCGAGCTCACTGGTAAGTATGACCTTAGGTTTTGGGGGGGGCCTGATAGTCAGTCTACTATGCAGTCCTGTGTGGTAAGGTCATGGGTTGGACAGACTAAATTGACTAATCTTTTGGGGCGCCTTATGAAGCGGGGCGCCCAGAGGGGAGGGCCATGTGGCTCTCACCAGACTACAGGGGCAGTTACAACCGGTTGGTTGGAACGGTGCGGGGACAAAGGGGGGGTTACGCTTTCCATTGGCTGGTTGGCCACCCCGCACGCGGGCGTAAGTAAGCTGCGCTGTCTGCATGGCCCCTTTATGGAGTAAGTCTTGAACCTATGGGGGTTGCCTGGGGTAAGTACTTCCGGGTCAGCTGGGCCCCCTGCGCATGCGCACTCTGGTTGGGGTGCGCGGGACAATTCGGTTTACAGGGGGAGGGGCCAGCGTTTTGACCTTGCCGTAGGCCCAGAGGAATACGCAGAAATGTGATCAGCAATGTGTTTAGACTAGGATAGGAACATTTATGTATTAGAGTTTTGTTAAAGCTAGGAATGAAGCAAATGTACCGAATCCTGTCTTGGCATTTCTGCGCTATTGTATATATGAATATAACTTGTGTTTTTGTTTGTTAATAAATACGATCGGGGGTCAACGACCCCCTATTCCAAACAAAAAGGTTATATTGGTTTTTTTCACAGTCAGGGGAGGAGGGGGCTGTAGGCCATACCGGACCATATGTAGAGGGAACTCAAGCCGATTTCTAACCAAACCGACAGACATCATGCGTGTGATGGTGACAAAGAGCGCCTTGAAGCAGTGACCCCTCCTTACACCTCATACAAGGCCCCTCCATAGGCTTTGTGAACGTGTTCACGTACCTGATGGTCTCTTGGCTGCGGTGCCGTTCGCAGGAGCCCCTTGTGTCAAAGACACGGACAGGGAGATGTTTCTGCTCTGTCTGGTGTCTCCGAATGAGACGGTGTAGACTCCGCCGTCACTCAGCTGCAGGTTCAGGAGGCGCAGAGACGCGTTCTCGGGGTAGAAGATGACGCGGTCCTTGTATGTGTCAGAGAGGAAGAGACTTCCAGTGCAGCTGAGGGGGCTCCCGTCCTCCCCCAGCGAGACATTGTTCAGTTTATAGACAATGATTGGAACATTGCTGTCCTTGTGTGTCCATGTAATGACGAGCGGTACATTCAGTGATTCATTCATCTTGTAGCTCACCAGCAGCAGCACCGACTGATTGACAGCTCCACGGACGGACCCCTGGGGTGCCCTGATGAAGAGGGCGCTGGAGACACCTGTGGAGAAAGGAAAGGGGAGCATGAGATGACATCGCCTCAAGCCGGCTGGGGTCTGTCTTCAGAGGGTGGTGCATGGTCCTAGTTTTGACCGCATCTGGGAGTCACTCCTATGGTCGAATGGGGAATAACCATCCCTCGAGAGGGGACAGAGAGACTCTGGGGTTCCACTCTGGATGATGTTGTTAGTGCGAGGACCTTAAGAGAACTGTGTGGATTGTTTGCTGTGTCAGTTTCGTGCTTTGCACATTGACAAATATTCCTTTTTTTCATTAAAGCAAGTATTTGACTGGACAATCAGCTTCTTGCTGCTGTTTGTACTTTGAGTGTTGAGCCTGTGTGTTCTTTATTCCACCCTCCCCTTGAAGAGCCTTGGCCTGCTCGACCCGCGCTCCCACTGAGACTCAAGTGCTGAAGGGGTACATGGTCCAGGCCTTGGACTCCCCCACATTGCACCGGTGCATGTTATTATAAGTGGAGGTGCTTCAATTATGTGGCCGTTGAGAGAAGTTGTCCTGGTATATGCTGTCCACTAGTTATAGTGGGCATCTTGCACCAGTCCAAACGACCCTCATTGATGATTAGGTTAAAGACAACCTTTATTGAAAGCTATTCTAGTGGTAGCTATGGAGAGCAGCCTTCAGGCTAAGTCTTGAAGGAGTGTAAGCAGCTTGTTTTACCAGAATGCAATCTTATAGTATTGGTTAAGTGAAAGGAGAACCACACAGTAGTTATAAAAATATGTATTTATTATTATAACACACCTTAAATGCCTCACAGTAACTGCTACACGCAGATAAACACAAAGCACACAATACTGTAGCACAGAAACAAACGTAAGTAGCACTAATCCCCAGCGGGCTCCCAGAGGAGACCAAACAATATACTAAAATAGAGGTATAAGAACCACGACTCGAGTCAAGACAGTGTCTAGAGGTTGTAGAATCGTTAGGACCCCAAGGAACCAAGCAAGGTGAGTAAGTAGGGACCCAACGGACGATGGGTGCAGTGTGAGAACACGACCACGTCCTACGTACAATTCAGCGGGAGAGTCGCGATTGCAGTTTTAGTGTTTAACCCTTTGGGTGCTCATGACGGAATGGTTCCGTCAAGAGCACTAGTGCTCCTGTGCTCATGACGGAACCATTTCGTCATGAGCACATGCTCAGAAAATCCCTCTGCTGCAGACAGCAGACGGATTTCCCTTTTTTTTTCTTGCCTGGGGAGGTGGGGAAGAGCTTCCTCAACCTCCCCAGGCCTATTTTTGTATTTCGTTGCAATGACGATCGCGCACATGGCGCGCCATCGTCATTGCAACAAAAACGAAACTGAAACTTAGTTTCAGTTTTTCAGTTTCTCAGTTTCAGTGCTTGTAGGGCTATCTCAGTCCCCCAGGGCACCGAAACAGATGGGAGAGGTATCGTTGGAAATGGGAGAATCTCCCCTTTCCAATGGTACCCTTCCCTTGTGCATCCCGGCTTGGGGATCACCCCAGGAGGGCGATCCCCATGCAGGGATCCACCTACTAGCACCAGGGAAGGGGGAGCGGACCCTTGGGTGAGGGCCTTTGCTACCCCTGTATTTTTTTGGGCATCGCAGCCTTTCTGCCCTGCCCACTAGAAACCAGGGATTTTTCTTATTGATGTTGGCGTGTGGGCTGCCCAAAAAGTTCATGGCAATGCCCCCCCCCCAGAGAAATGTTTGTCTTTTTGCCCCCCCAGGGGACAGACGGAGGCAGTAGCCCCCTATATGCCCTCCGGGGGTGGGGGGGTCAGAAATCCAATTAGAAACCAGGTGATTTTTTTTTATTTGTGTGGGTTGGGGTTGCCCCCACCCCCAGTGGAATTCCAGTCTTTCTGCCCCCCCCGGGCCAGATGGGGGGGCATTAGAAACCAGTTTTTTTTATTGATGTATGGGTGGGGGCTGCCTAAGATGGGCAGGTCAATGCCCCCACCCCCCAAAAAATGCTACAGTCTTTCTGCTCCCCCCAGGGGCAGATGGGGGCAGTAGCCCATGATCTGCCCCCGGGGGGGGGGGGGAACAGAAAGCCTACTAGGCACCAGGGATTTTTTTTATGATGTAGGGGTGGGGGCTGCCCAGAATGGGCATGATAATGCCCCAACCCAAAAACAATTACCGCAGTCATTCTGCCCCTCCACGGAGGCATATTAGGGACCCCGGGGGCAGAAAGCCCACTAGGCCTCAGGAAATATATATTTTTTAAATTCAGGGGTGAGGTCAGCCCAGAATGGGCATGCCAATGCCCACACCTTCCCAAAAAAATGTCACAGTCTTTGTGCCCCACAGGGGGTGGATGGGGCAGTAGGCCCTGATCTGCCCCATGGGGGGGCAGAAAGCCCACTAGGTGCCAGCGATTACGCTGGCTTTTTTTATGCGTGGGGGCTGCCCAGAATTGGCATACCAATGCCTCCACCCCCCAAAACAATAGACACAGTCTTTCTGTAAGGGCAAATCCCCCCCCCCTCCAACTCCCTCCCAGGGCGGCAGAAAGCCCACTAGGCACAGACTTGTTTTTAGCAATGTGCCTACCTGTGGATTTTGAACACTAGCTCCGGCGGCAGCTAGGGAAACCTAACAAACCTGTACATTTTTGAAAACTAGACACCAAGGGGAATCTAGGATGGGGTGACTTGTGTGCCTCTCACCAGGTTCTGTTACCAGAATCCCTTGCAAACTTAATTTTGAACTCCAAAGCTTTTGAGAACCTTTTCATTTCTCTAATTAACTGGAGTAATTATTATTCTCTGTAAATTAGGAACTAATGCTGTTTTGTCGTATTTAGAGTTAGTTCATGGGCATCAGATGGATTTATTACTTTTTATTTGCTGAATCAGAGGTTGCTTTGGAAGTGTGAAGGGGACATCAGTGTCAGGTCCCTCCAGTCAGAGCGATTTTGGGAGACACCATATCAATAATCTTGATTTTTGTCTGTGGTCTTTGGACGGGGCTAAGATCAATCGTTTCATGCCGGAACCTATTCCGATTTATCTGGTGCTGTGGTTAGGAAGATCCAGTCTACCCAGTCAAATGCCTTTACAGCATGCAGGGTGAGAATTTGTTCTGCAAATGTGAGCGCTAGTCTGACATTGTGCCATACCTGTCTGCTTTTAATGAAGCAGTTTCATAGTGTGTGACTACACATAAACAATAGAAAGGTTCATCTTTCCCCGAAGATTCCAGTAAAGATCTCACAGTCAGGGGGGCATATTTACAAGTCCCCTGCACTTTTTGTGACGCACCCGCGGCATAACCTGCCGCCCCTCTTTAGAAGGCCACCCAAAGCCACCCTGAGCGGCTTTTCATGGCCTTGTAAATATGGCCCCTTTCATGCATTACTCTACGTGGAAGGGGCATCCCATGGGTGTTGCTGTGGGTGTTCCCATGTAACACCCATGGATTCCGACTCATTCGCAGATTTACATAGTTTCTTAAACCTGGGAATGCATCAGATTCCAACGCCTCCCCGGTGGAGGCATTAAAGTGGCGCAACAAAAAGAAATAGGTTTCTTTCTCCTCATTTGTTGCTCCTACTATCTGTGCTGCATTCAGCAGCCCACATAGAAGGAGGAAAACACAATCAATGATTGGTTTTGTGGAGGAAGGTTTCCTTTTCTGTGCAAAAACTATCATCTGTCAGGCACCCTTGCACCATGGTGCAAGGGTGCCTTCGTTGGTACTAGGCAGCCAATTGTGCGACAGCGCAGAGGAAAGCACAGGGATGCGTTGTATTGCAGTAAATACAGTGCATCCCTGCACTTCTCTAATGGCGCAACTCTGCGCAGCAAGATGGCTTGCAGTGCGGCACTATTTTCGAGTAAGTATGCCCCTAGGCACACTAACACTATTAAGGGATAGGGGTTGCATGATTGTCTATCTCTATTCGGTTTTAATAGAGATATTAGAGTTGATTCTGGCATCAACCCTAATTTATTCTGGCATAAATTGGCAAGAATGGGTGGCAGATCTTTTGCCTTCCTTGGCCCTTCCCACTGGAACGCCCTCCCCCTTTTCATCCGAAAGGAGGAAAACTATGACAGGTTCCGTAAACACGTTAAGACCTGGCTTTTCGACCTATAACTCGATCAGCCTGTTTTGGTCCTAAATATTGTTTTCTTGCTGTATCGCGGCGCCGGGAAACCCTTTTTGGGTAGCTGTTGCGCCTTATAAGTTCTAATAAATAATAATAATAATAATAATAATGATCAAGACTAATATTTTGCCTGTTTGCCAAAAGTAGTACATTCATTTTGTAGGGGGGGTCAGCTAATATACTTGTTATGTTGTGCAGAATGTGGCAAGTAAGACGTTGGGACCTTGAACTTTATTACTCAGCAACACAGCAATGGCTGCTATAACCTTTTCGCAATGGGTTCTTCCTATTGAAGGTATTCTGCTCAATTTGTTGCAGGGACCCGACTATCATCTTGGTAATTTTCTATTATTCGTTTTTGATTTTTTGTGCTATGTACAGTGGCATAGCAAGAGGGGCCGGTCCGGGTGGCCACCGCCCCGCTCTTACCTATGGGCGTCGTGGGGCATCAAACACAGGAATCGCCAGCACCCACCCCCCGCTCTTACCTGTGGCTGTTGAGGGACAGCAAACGCAGGAATCGCCAGCACCCGCCCCCTCTTACCTGTGGCTGTTGCGGGGCAGCAAACGCAGGAATCGCCAGCACCCACCCCCACTCTTACCTGTGGGCGTCGTGGAGCGGCAAACACAGGAATCGCCAGCACCCGCCCCCGCTCTTACCTGTGAACGTCGCCGGGCGGCAAACACAGGAATCGCCAGCACCCGTCCCCCGCTCTTACCTGTGGACGTTGCGGGGCGGCAAACACAGAAATCGCCAGCACCCGTCCCCCGCTCTTACCTGTGGACGTTGCGGGGCGGAAAACACAGGAATCGCCAGCACCCGTCCCCCGCTCTTACCTGTGGACGTTGCGGGGCGGCAAACACAGAAATCGCCAGCACCCGTCCCCCGCTCTTACCTGTGGACGTTGCGGTGCGGCAAACGCAGGAATCGCCGGCACCCACTCTTATATGTAGCTGCCACGGGCAGCAAACGCAGAGACTGCCACAGGCGGCCAAAGGTCTAGCTACGCCACTGGCTATAGTTCTGTGTAGTAGTTCCGGTAAGTGTGTGATTGCAGTCAATCTGCTTTATTACATTACCATATTACTGGTTCAGAAATAGAATCTTGCGGGCTGGTTGAGTGATGAGAACTTGCTTGTGTTCTTCATTAGCTCTTTTATGGTTTTTAGCTTTAGTTCCTCCTTTGTGTTTTTTAATTTTCCATTCAAGATTTATTTTTTCTCTTTGTTGAGTGGTAGAAAGTTGGACATTTTTTAGATCAACCCTCCTTGAATGATTACTTTTGCAGCATCCCAGTTTATATCCAGGTAAACTTTGTTATTGTCTTTTTCTCAAAAATACTTTTCTAATCTCTCCTGTAGGGATGCTTTTATCACTGGATCTCACAGAGATGGTGCATATAGTTGCCAAAAAAAGACTTGAGAGCTATTGAAGGAGATATGTTCAGTAGTGATGTGACTGGCGCATGGTGTGAGTGCACTTTTTTGCCTATATTTGCCTCTATAATTATAGGGGTTCGGTTTATGTTAATTGGAAAATGGTCAACTTTGGAGTAGGGTTTGCGGACCGTGTAGAAAACTGTATCATCCTCTTCTGTGGCGTGGGTCGTGCACCAAGGTCAAGATTTACTGAGGAGTTGTGTTGCCCTTGCATTATGTAAGGTGTTGCAAGGCAGCACAATTCCTTAATTTAGATTTACAAAGCACGGAGGCAGTGATTTTCTCCGCCTTGCTTGGTTTTGTAAAAAATGTAACTCAACAACTGGCTTGCGCTGCGTTATGTTACATTTCGAGCTGGGAGGCGGTCAATGGGTGGAGTATGGGCATTCCTGTACATTTGTGTAGGAATGTATCCTATTTTGCATAAAAGCAATCCTGTACATAAAGCAGGCACCTTTCCACCATGATGCAAGGGGGCCTGCATTGGCGAGAGGCAGCACACAGTGCACCAGGGCAAGGAGAGAGCAGAAGGGCTCATCATCTTTGCAGATATGGAGCATTTATCCCATTGCTGCGCTGCTTGCAATAATAGTAAATATTCCCCCCAGTGACTATTAATTGTAGGACGTCTACAGCTGGTGTGAGGATTGTGGATGTTGTATTGACTAGAAACCGTCTTCTATCAGGATATCCTACTTGAAAAATTCTGAGACAGTCAGAAAAATGGTTGAGATTAATTAACCCTTTGTTCTCACTAGGAGTATAAATAGAGAAGCGGTTTAGAGAACTTGTTCCTAATGTGCCTTGAATTCCCAGCATTCAATATTAGTTTCTTTTATTGTAACTCTAAAAGGAAAGACAAGCCGATGCGTTTTAAAATGGCCACCACGTTGGGTTGTTGCACAAGAATGGAACTGTGTGGAGAACTGGCAGCAGGCCTGTTAATCTGGACTTGTCTTCTCCAACCAAAGAGACTTCTTGCAGGAGTGTAACAGATATCAAATTCATTGCTGTGTAACCATTTGAGCAGAGCCTGCCTTTTGATTGGGGACTTTAGGCCCAGACCATTCAGGGACATTTTCAATATATGTGTAATTTCTTACCAAATTTTTTCTTCTTTTTAGAGTTTTATATAGCGCAAACTAGACCCAAAGATATCAGGTATCAGAGCGCTTTACATGAGCACTAGTTGCTTACACAAGGACACATTCAATTTTGTTAGGCACGGGGAGATTAAGTGATTTGCCTCGAATCACAGGATGTTGAGAGTCATTGCCGAGACTCAAATCTGTTTCCTCAACTACGATGTTGACCGCTCTAGCCGTAAGGCTACATCCTCTATTGTATGCTATGAAAAGGAGTATTGTGTACTATTGTGGACAGTGGTCCTGTACTCATCTGGACCTTCCCGGTGTCACTTGTGATAGTTCTATATTGTCATGGCCAGCATTTGAAAATTAACTGGCTTGCATGATCCGTGGGGTTTGTTCTGCCTGCTGATAGTTTTGTTTGAGGTTAGGTTGGAATAGTGACAAAGATATATAGGACACAGTTTCAACAAGTACAGGTTGGGGCATTTCTGCTACAGGCGGGCTCTTGGGTTTGATTCTGTAAGGGGTGTATTGTAGTGAGGCTGGGATTGAACTCTCTATGAATCTGAGTTATGAAAGAGGCAGAATGTGGGAACTTTATGTGGTGTATGAGCTTACAGGCACAAGTCATCATTTTGGATCAAGTGTTAAGTATTAGATGCCCCAGTCTTAGAGAAGGTTCATCTTCTTTCCATGATCGATAGAGAGAGTCTTCCCTTGTTGTTTCCTCAGGAGATTGTTGCACTCTGTTCTCTGTTTCTTTGACCCTTCTGGTTCCCGTAGGTCTTTCTGGTAATTCTATTCACTCGCTCCAGGTTCACCGTCATGAGATCTGAACGGGAGAATTGTTGGCGTCAATGACTGAATGTACAGCTTGGGACTTGCCATTGTATGTGGAGAGCCCTTTGAATGGGAACCCCATCTCTACGGTATTGTTTCGGGTTTGAGGTCAATAGTGATTTTATCACCACTTTCGCTTTGCTCAGAGCAGTTGTGAAAAGGTCTTGTAAAAGAGTACTCTTGTGCTTTCTGAGGGTGGTCCCTGGTTGCTTGTGTGCTGCTGTTATTTTGTCTTTTTTGGTTTTGAAGAAGTGTATTTGTTTTATTTATGGGATCAGTTTTTTGTATTTGGAAACCAGAGTAAACTCGATATCGAGTCACTTCTTACTCAGCCGTGCAAGTTGCTTTGAGGTAGGCATCAGACATTTCTGTTCACTCCATGTATTAGAATGTTATTGCAGCATATTCTGTTTTCAATGTCATCGGTTTTATCAGGGATGGGATCTTGTTGTTCTACTTTTGTGAGACATTCCGAAAGATCATCTGGGATTGTGATTTTTCTGCTGCGTTTGATTTCCCCTGTTGAAATCTGGTTTCCATATTTTGAAGAAAACGGTCAAGTTCTTTCAGAGACTTGACACAATCAGACCTAAGCACAGTTAATTCTTTTACGAATTCCTGACCCCTTGTTGTCACTTGCGCTTCTAAGATTGTAGTGCAACCTGTGCTTCCATTGTAGTGCTGGCACAAGTCGATTCTTATTTGGCTCTTTCTTCTCAGGTCTCGCTGTTGAAAGAAGACCTTTTATATTTTCTTCTTTTGGTTCTTTTGCTTCACAGATGCCATTGCTACCTCGCTTGACGGAGAGCTAAATGAGACCTCTAAATCTGCTGAGATGTTGTTAATGTTGTATGTCTGTCCCCATGGATTAATAAAGATTCTCTGTGTTGTGATTCTCAACATTGTGTACCATGCATTTATTGTGTTCTGGTGTGACTTTAGGAGAGAGCACATTTCATTGAGTGTGTGCCACACTGCGTGCGGGTGGTGGTTGAATGCACTGTCTGTGCCTCCATCCTTTGTTTATGTCCCTGAAGATGTTGAAGTGCTTTTACGTCCCTCCAGGTGTTGAGCCTCCACTTTCCCCACCATTGTATAAGATTTGCTTCTATCTGTTTCCGGGCTCTACTGTCTGAAAATAATACTTAACTCTTAGAAAAATCAGTTCAATTATTTCACTTTACACACTGCAGGTGCATAAAAACAGGCGTGCTGCTCTTCGCTTTGCCAGCGCAGCTCATCATGAGACGGCTGTGAAGTTACTCTACCTCAGAGCAGTGCTATTGACTAAAGTGGTGAACTCACCTTTAACAGAGGGCTCTGTGGTTGGTAGTGTGTGTTCCAGCATAGAGCTGAGATCACACGTGATATCACAGGGTTTGATCATTTTACTGCAGTCGTGAGTTAAAGGCTGAGCACAGGCTTGTTCTCTCGTTCCAAATGCAGACGTTGTTCAAGGAAAGCGCCAGTTTTCACAAGTTTGACAACCTTTTTGTTTTTTTCCAGTGAGGGGGAGGATATAGCAATGCTCTGCGGTGGACCCTCCCCGCTCAGGGAGTCATTACCTCTGGGCTGCAGGCAAGTTGGCGAGGGAAGAAGAGGGCTAGAAAGAAAAACCCTGTGTAGCTGGAGAGCATTGTACTTTTATCATCTCAAAATTCTATGGGGCATATTTGCAAGGGCCTTGCATCATGCTTGCACCAGCAACGTGGTACAGGCATGATGCAAAGCTCAAAGTCCTATGTATGTAGCCACACAAAGTCACTTTACGTGGCTTTGAATGGATTCACAAATCACAAATTGCTGTGTTGCCTTACTCCACGCAAAGGAGGGGCTCCATGGGCATTCCCACTCAACTCCCATGGTTTTTTATGCATTCCCAGATTTACAAGGACTTGTAAATCTGGGAATGCATAAAAGTCCTATTATCTTTATTTCTCCTTGTTTTTTCCTCTTTCAACGTGTGCTGCATTCGGCAGCACACATAGGAAGAGGTAAACACCTCTATGGATTGTTTGTGTGCAAGAAGGTGTCCCTTCCAGCACAAAAACAATCCTGCCTACAACACAGGCACCCTTGCCCCATGGAGCAAGGGTGCATGCATTGGCGCTAGGCAGCCAAAACGGCGCCAGTAAAGGAGGAAAGGATATGAGGGCAGCGTATTGGATACATACGGTGCATTCCTGCCCTTTCTTCTGTGGCACAAAGCAGCACAGCAACTGACTTGCGGCACCACCCTGCACCGCCATTCCCATAAGGATGCCCCTTGTCTCTCACTCACATTCACTATTCAACCGATTGGAAAGTTATACACAGGAATGCAGGGGTGATTTCACAAATTAATCTGTGTGTACCTTGTTGGACCAGCTGCCCTTGCCCTCTTCTTAGGTCTGTTGTTAGCCAAGAACTTTTGATTTTAGTCAAATGATGTCTATAATGTACTTCCCTCCAGCCATCTTCATCCATTAGTCTGTTGTATCTTTCAATATTTTCTTCCACCCGCAACGGCATGGGGCAGGGGGTCAGTTCACTCTCAGCATTGGCTAACTGCACTGTCAGTGACACTATTCAGCACTTACAGAAGGAGCACAACCGTACACAAGCAGTTCCATTCTGCATTAGGGACTACTACATCAATTTGAGCTTTTTGAGATAGCATTGTTTTATTTATTGTCATCCATAGTGAGCGTCTTTCATTTAACCCTGTCTCTCCCCTGCTCCCTGGTGTTCTCAAACTCACATTCTGCCCTGCCCCTCTCTCCATCATCAAGCCCAGAACTGAGCAGTGAAGACCAGTGCCTTACCTAGGCTTAGCTCTACCTGGCGCTTCTCTCACTGAGCTCTTTCAGGTGATCAGTGTCACTTGATCTTAGGACGAGTGGTGTGATAAATGTGAAATTGATTCTCAACTGCTTTCTTGCTAGTTTGTGTTTACAGGCGTGCGAAGGGATTTTGGGGTCTGAAGCTTCCTATTCACTTGTTACTTAATTTTGCATTCATGTCTGAAAGCATGCTGTCCTGCAGCTAGTGTGCAGTCTGAGTCAGTACCTCATGCTGAAGCAACACAAAGGCATTGCCATTTCCACTGATGGAGAATGACTGTTCAAGAATTATTTATACATTATTCACATCACTGTTTAATCAGTCAAAAATCTTCCTCCGCTGCATCAAAATCACTCCCTTGAAACTGTGACCATGGCACCAGAATGTGCAGAGTGTCAGCTCCGGGAAAGAAGACCAGGCAAGATAAGTCCAGGTTTTTCACCATATGACCCTGTAAGTTTCACTAAATGTAGCCTGTGTCTTGTTTTTTTTGGGAGTGTTGACTGAACACAGAAGGGAGGCAGGTTTGCTTGTATTTCAGGGCAGAATTAATTAGCAGCCCCTAGCAGAAAGGAACTTATTAAACACAGGTGATACTGTGGGTAAATATTGCATTAATCACCCTCCCTGTCTATTTGTTTGGGTTTTCTATGTTGATGATAGCTGTTGCATAAATCGCTTTGTGCACCTTGTAACAATGCAAAAGTTTAGTTCTATTTTTATGCAGAATGTCACAATTTTTGGTTTTCACAGTCTGGTCACCCTAAAAATATGACAGAAGAAATGGGTGCTCTCCAACACAAGAGGAATGCTTTCTTTTGAGTTTATTTCATAAACAGGTCTACCTCGCCTCCAGTCCTCTCTCGGGGACTGCCAGATCTCACAAGTTCTTCCAACCCATTCCGAGGCCATAGAATGGTAGAGTCAGTCAGTGCTCCCCCATGCCCTGCCTAGCTCCTGTTCTTTTCTCCTTCCTTTCACTTCATTTCATCACACCATTTTAGCTGGAGGGATCCGATAATGTAGACTCTCCGGAATCCAAAGAGGGTGATGAAGCCATTGATGCCAAAATGGAATTCACCTTCAGTGTCTGTGGAAAATTATATGCAAACCATCCAAAAAGTAACTTTCAGAAAGAAATCTAGCAATGGCTGTTTATCGATGTCCTTCCGCTCTTTTATCTTCAGAGATCAAATATTGTCACAAAGCAGAAGAACATTAGAGGAAGCAGCATTATGAAGGACAAAAAATCAACTTGATCCAGAATTTTTTCCTCAAAACCTAACAAGTCCCTTATATGGGAAACAGCCATCACATTGCATGCGTTACAACGCATGCGATGGCAATGTGGTCATTACAATGACCACATTGTTACATCTCAGTACCATACCAACGCAAGTTGTTACAATGATTTGCTGTAGGGGGCGCTCTAAACTAAGGAATAGTATAATTTACTATTCCAAAACCTTCCCTACTGTTGCGCACACTGGAGTTGGAATAGTAAATTTTACTATTCCTATGTCAAGCGGGCCCCCTACAGCAAGTAGTTGTAACGACTTGCATTGTAATGGTACTGCGATGTAACAACGCGGTCGTTGTAACAACCATGTTGTAATCGCATGCGTTGTATACGCATGCAATGTAAACACCTATATTCACTAAATCTGCTTGGTGACATCTCCAAATTCAGAAGGTTGTGTGTTTCGCCCTCTATGTCCATCCTCTTGTTCCGGAGAATCATCTAACCGCGCGCTCTGGTTGAGGATCTGCAGAAGCAGAATCCACTGCCTCCTTAATCAATGATTGCAAATCTTCCCTAGAGCTCTGCAACGCCTCCTCAGCATTTTCATCTGCTGCCAGGTCCGTATGGTGCTCCTCAGCTGTCGCCTTTTAGCGGCAATTTCAACATTCAGGAAACGTACAAAAGCCCAAGCAGCATTCATTTCCTATGTAAATATGTTTCCCTGGCAGCGTAGTCTCTTCTTGTAAGACCTCGCTGCCAGAAAAAGCACACCCCTGGCCTACCCCCATCAGCTGCGAGAAGCCTAGGACCGATGAGGGCCCAGGCAAGTCCATCAGAGAGCCCCTGTTCAGCCTGTGCACTGGTACCGCAGAGAATCTTCCTGCTTCAGCTAAGCACATGGGCGGGGTGGACTCCAGCAGTGGATGGAGCCAGGAGAAACTGCACGCCTTGGGTGGTAAGTGGGTAAACAATGCAAACCTTAAAATCACATAGAATAGAAGAGCAGCTCACAGACACCTTCAGAGGAGCTGGCAGCTTTGAGTTTATTTTTAAACAAGCTTTGGGTGACATTTTCCTTTTAAAGTTAAGGCAAGGCTGTGTTTATTTGACATTATTATTATCAGACTGCAGATAGCAGGGCCTGATAATGATCAGTGCTGGAGTCAGATTTATGACCTGGGCTGGGGCACAGAGGTGAAGAACTGAAGCAGGGAGGTGAGGGCACAGAGGTGAGGGCACAGAGGTGAGGGCACAGAGGTGAAGAACTGAAGCAGGGAGATGAGGGCACAGAGGTGAGGGCACAGAGGTGATGGCACAGAGGTGAATAACTGAAGCAGGAACGTGAGGGCACAGAGGTGAGGGCACAGAGGTGAGGGCACAGAGGTGAAGAACTGAAGCAGGGAGGTGAGGGCACAGAGGTGAGGGCACAGAGGTGAAGAACTGAAGCAGGGAGGTGAGGGCACAGAGGTGAGGGCACAGAGGTGAGGGCACAGAGGTGAGGGCACAGAGGCGAGGACACAGAGGTGAAGAACTGAAGCAGGGAGGCATTTAACTCCTAAATAAAAGTCCTTGTCAGCTCAATATTGGAGTGAAAACAAAATGCTGCTTCTGAATGCTTTTAACTAGGAGGAAATGTAAATCAAGAGTTAACTTAGTGATTAAGGGGCATATTATCAAGCACGGCGTTAAAATTATCGCCGCTTTAGCGGCAGAAAAGTCCAGCTAAAACGGCGATCATGGGCTTGATAATATGTCCTTGAGAATTCCCATAGAAGCCCAGGTTCTGGTGTCAACATGGGCTTCCATTCCCAACGGCATATTATCAAGCCCATCATCGCCGCTTTAGCGGCAGTTTTCTGCTGCTAAAGCGGCGATAATTTTAACGCCGTTTCTTGATAATATGCCCTTAAGTTAGCTCTTGTGGCCAGTAAACACCGTGCCATGTTTATAACTGAAAAATACAGTCATTTCTTAAATGCAAGAAATTTGAAGTGAAGGAAAATATTTCTATGAAACATTAAGTCTTAATGTTTCATCTACCTCAATTACACCTTCATATTTTATGAATCATGTTTCTTCACCTTGACTTCCTCCTATTTAAACAAATGGCTGCATTTTTCTGTTATAAATATGTCACCGTGTCTACAGGCCACTGGGAGCAAGATGCCTGCTGTGTGTAAATGCGAAATTGAAAGGGGATTAAAAATGTTTTATGAATGCATGAAAACATAAAGTTAACTCTTCAGCTCAGTTTTCTCCCATTTTGAAGCGTGGCCTTTACACACAGCAGGCATCTTGCTCCCAGTGACTAGCAGACACGGTGCCATGTTTATAACTAAAAAACACAGCAGTTATTTTAAATTGGAGAAATTTAAAGTGCTGAAAAGTGTGACATAATATGAACATTTTTACCGAACATTTTTCTGCCCTTTACATTTCTTCCATCTACAATAATGGTTGTATTGTATTATACATCTACTGGTGCCACATATGCCGAAAGGCATGTGCCACATATGCTGATAGGCATGTGCCACATATGCTGAAAGGCATGTGCCACATATGCTGAAAGGCATGTGCCACATATGCTGAAAGGCATGTCCAGTGCCACATTATGACAAAGGTCCTCAGTCTCTCATACACATATATCCCATTCACACACACACATGTTCATCCATCCCCAGAGACCACACTCCCACGGACACACATGGCGGTTCTGTCATAGTGCACCTAGTGAAAGTATGTTGTTCAAACCATAGTATGCGGTTGTATGGATATTAGGCTTGCGGTCCATGAAGCTGGGCGTGGGGGGTCTGGTAACACTGCGCGAGTGGCTTGGCCTTCAGTAGCTCACCATGATTTTCACCGATCAGAAGTAGCTCTCACTGCAGAAAAGGTTGGCGACGCCTGAAATAGCCGCGTAACTTACCTGGTGGCGTGGGCTCCAGCTGGAAAGGGCAAGAACCAACTACTGAGGAGGGTTGGGGGAGGGGCTGTTTATATACTCTTTGGTCTCCATAACAAATGGGGGATCCAGAATTAATGTGTATTTGTGTTGTTTTCTATGCAGCTAGTAAGACTCGATTACAGGGCTGTAGGTCACCCTATGGATGCCACCAGCTTCCCCCTATAACTATACTATACCCACTACATTCCCCGCCATACATCCTCCTGGTATGTGTATGATTACTATACATAACTCCGCATCTACTTATCTAGGTGATGTAGGGATATTTGATGTGACACTTTTCACATGTTATATATTTTGTGCAACAAAGTGACCGAAGACGCATAGAGTGTTTTCAAAGCACTAGAAAGTGGTAGGGAGGGGACGTTCCGTGAAGGCAGGGGCAGCACAATGCCTTAGATATTCAAGGGCTGAGGGGCCGAAAGGCCCTCAAGGGCAGATAGGTTTTTAAACCTGTTCTGCATTCCAATGAAGCACCATAATGCACATTGTTTGTGCTGTGAGTTAAGAGATGCATTCTCCCTACAAGGTAAGGAACTGACTCGCCAGTCACTTGATTCTTTACACGTCACAGTACCAGTGACCTGTAAGTCACTGCACAAGCAGTGCACAGGGAACACAGGCGTACAGACAGAGCTCTCTGTCCCCAGCAGTCACAGGTGCCCGGGTTCATACTTCTTGTACTCACAGCATGGCTCTGGAGAGAGACTCTCGGGGTCTCCACGGTGTCTTATTTTTATTTTACCCGAGTTCTGTGCTGAGCAATCCACAATCTTTCCTTTACCCCTGACTGGTCAGACTTACACTGTCCGAGGCTCACTGTTCTCACAATTGCTTCAGATATTTATAAAATATCCTTTTCCCTTCTTTCTTTCATGGAAAGTAACTTTCTCCGAACATCCCTTTTCCCTTTAAGATTCCATATATAAATGAGGACATTTGGCACTCTTTCTCACTTTTACTGCTCCTACACGTCACACTAAGGGCCTCATGTATGAGGTCCCTTGCGCCGCAGCAACGTCACTTCTCCGACGCTTCGGTGGTGCACGAGCCTGCTCCATATTTACCAGGCAGCACTAAGCAACTTTTTTTGGCCTTATGTTGCCTTGTAAATATCATTCCCTTTAACTCAGATTTCTGCATTAAAGGGGCATGCAATGGGTGTTTCTGGGGGCATTCCCAGCAACATCCATGACTTTTTGACACTATCCCAAATTTATGAGCAATCAGAACTCTGAGGCGGTGCCAAAAACGTATGCCTCCCCAGGAGAGGCGTAAGGCAGGCACAACGAGGAGTAATATCTTTATTTCTCCTCGTTTTTCTTTTTCTATGTGCGCTGAAAGAGGAAAAAGCTTCTTGCAATAGTTTTTGAGCAGGAAGGTGTCCCTTCCTGCACAAAAACAATCATCCTCGCAACACTGGCACCGTTGCACCAAGGTGTAAAGTTGCCTGTGTTGGCGCTTGGCAGCCTATTGTGCACCAGCGCAGGGGAAAAGGACTTCAATGCGCCGCATCTGATAGATAACTGCGCATTTCTGCCCTTTCTTTTCCCATAGGGCAGCGCAGCAGGAAGGACATGCGGCGTGGCCCTATGGCAAAACCTCATAAATGAGGCCCTTCCTTTGGGTCAGGGGTGTAGCTACCCCAGTAAGATTTGGGGAGGGGAGTGTCAATTTTTCCAACAATCACGCTGGTTAAAATACATTGGGGCATATTATCAAGAAACGGCGTTACACTTAAAGCGGCGATAATGGGCTTGATAATATGCCGCAGAGAATTCCCATAGAAGCCCATGTTCTTCTAGTAGAATTCTCCAGGGCTGCCCTTGATAATATGCCCCACTATATAAGAAGCAGGGCGGTGGGGGGACTTGAGGAGCAGAAAGGAGGGAGAGGAGTGCAGATTGTGAGGGGTACTTAAAGCTTTAAAGTTTTGTAAAAGAACCATTTTAACACTTTTAAAACAGAGAAGAAAGTGTGAATTAGGGGGAGTAACACCCAAACAACCCCTCTGAAGCGACCCCCCTGCTCTGGGAGCTGGCTCACTGAAAGCAGGGTAATATCTCAGGTTTCAGTGACCTGCACGCTCACTAGGGGTGTACTGAGAGAATCACTCACCGGAAAGCCAGAGGCTGCAGTAGAGACAGCTAAAGCTCTTCATGATCCTGGAGTCTGTCAGGTAGGGCATTTGTGGAGTTCACTGAAGGGAACTGGCACATCCATTTAATAGTTATTTTTCTAGCTACACAGGAAGGAAGTAGTGGCTGATGAGAAGCGTCGAGTGCGAGACTGATCTCTGTGAGTGGTCAAGACTTGATCGTCTCCATTTCCTCTCCACGACAAAGGAGGGAAACCAAAAAACAGGTTCTCATGCTCTCTTCATAATGAGCAGAGGAGCAGCAGTGCCCTCAGCTGCGGCACCGTCCCTCACTCACAGGCCAGCTACAGCACAATCATTGGCGGTGAGCCATCCCCCATACATAAACACTGACAACATCCCTCACTCACAGACCTGCTACAGCACAATCATCAGCCGTGAGCGATCCCCCATACATAAACACTGACAACATCCCTCACTCACAGACCTGCTACAGCACCATCATCGGCGGTGAGTCATCCCCCATACATAAACACTGACAACATCCCTCACTCACAGACCTGCTACAGCACAATCATCAGCGGTGACCCATCCCCCATACATAAACACTGACAACATCCATCACTCACAGACCTGCTACAGCACAATCATCAGCCGTGAGCGATCCCCCATACATAAACACTGACAACATCCCTCACTCACAGACCTGCTACAGCACCATCATCGGTGGTGAGTCATCCCCCATACATAAACACTGACAACATCCCTCACTCACAGACCTGCTACAGCACAATCATCAGCGGTGACCCATCCCCCATACATAAACACTGACAACATCCATCACTCACAGACCTGCTACAGCACAATCATCAGCGGTGAGCGATCCCCCATACATAAACACTGACAACATCCCTCACTCACAGATCTGCTACAGCACATTCATCGGCAGTGAGCGATCCCCCATACATAAACACTGACAACATCCCTCACTCACAGATCTGCTACAGCACACTCATCAACGGTGAGCGATCCCCCATACATAAACACTGACAACATCCATCACTCACAGACCTGCTACAGCACAATCATCAGCGGTGAGCGATCCCCCATACATAAACACTGACTGTGAGAAGTTGGCCTGATATGTAGTGCTCACTATTCTAGTGATCACTGTGTATCATTCCAAACGACCCTTATTGATGATTGGTTGTAAGTCAACCTTATAGACCAGCTATCCTAGTAGCGTGGACACGAGCAGTCTTAGGCTAAACTCTAGAGGGCGTGTTAAGCCAGCTGTTTACCATCACATATACCCCTTGAACACCCAGTGAAAGGACACCACACAAGTTGTTATGAAAATAAAGGATATTTATTTATAACAAGACTACCCTGGCTCTTTATTAGTCAGGGAGCTAAGCACAATACAAAACTCTTAGGAGAATACTTCTGGTTGCACAATTTACACGAATGCCCGAGGGCATGAAACCATTACACTGCAAGTGGAAGGGGAGAGGTTAGAAAGTCTAAAGTTACTGATTCCGGAGTGATCCGATCAGGGGGACTAAACGAAAAAGGAACTGGACACTTGTAAAGCGAACCTGCGATGGAGCACCGAAATGCTCGCGTTACCTAGCCCAGAGGCTGCGGCTGTGGAAGGTTCGGCAAGATGTCGGAAGTCCTCGTTGTAGTCTCAGGAGCCTGAAAGAAGAGTTGCTGGCAGGCGACCAGTGTCGATGTTCAGCGAGATCCAAGCCTGGATCGGTGATGAAGGAAACCTGAAAGCAGAGGGGACTCAGTTCTCAACCGCTAGCCAGCGATCGTGTGGGCACCGGGAGGGTATCGGCTGAAGTCACCTCGACCAGGTGAGTGGATGACGTCGGACTCGGCTGTTCCTCGGACCAGGAGGCGCGGCGGCGACCAGGATGGAGGGCGAGCTGTCCCACGAAGGTGTCTGCTGTCGATGATGCTGGGCCCAGGAATGGGGCAGCGGATCTTGGCAGTGGCAAACCCACACGGTGGAGTCAAGATGGCGTCTGGAGTGGACCAGGAGGGTCCGTGGTACTCCTCTGTTGAAGGGGAGCAAGAGCCAGTCTGGAGCAACCAGACTAGTGATGAAAACAATCGTGGTGCGTCGTGAAGAGGGCCACAAGCCGGTCGGCAAGTGGTCGAACAACGCGGTGAACAGCAAGGAGCGGAAGGGCCCCCACGCAGATTTCGTGGATGCTGGGGAGGCAGACTTCGGTGCTGGAGCTGCTCAGGGTTAGGGCTTCTCAAACCCTAGGTGCACTCACTCGAGGGTCCCTCGGTGGGTGTGCTAGATAAGCGTCGTGCAGGTTCTGAAGATGGCCGGTCCCGCAAGTCTCGTCACACCTACGGCTCTCAGCTGGGCTGATGAGGTAGGTAAAAGGTCAGAGATGGCAGGGAACTCGGGTCTCGTCGAGCTGGGCAGTCTTGATCCGTGGGAGAGACTTACAGCAAACCGCAAGCGCTTAGGTGGTGCCTGCTGGTGCAGGGTGGCTACTCCTTAGCCACAAGGGAGAGTCTTCAGAAATAGTCAAGAGTTCCTTTCGTGGAAAGTAGTTCAAGATTCAGAATTATCCAATTTGGGAAGGGGACTCGCTCCTACCTTTATTCTAAGAAAAGGGGCTGGCCCGTGACTAGGTTCTACCTATGGGTGGAGCCAGGAGGGGGGTGGTTACACCCCTATCCTTTGTCCGGCTTCGCCCCAGCTCAGGGGCTGGTGTGCCCCCGAAACTGGTTTGAGCCGGGCTATGCACAGTGAGCACCGGGGTGCCACTTGCAGTCACCTTCCTTTCAGCCCTGCCTACCTGGGATACACAAACCCTGTCTGGGATGGTGCTAACACCGCCCTCAACAGGAAACCCTTTGTCCAAGCTCCCCTCGCTGGAAGGTCTCCCAGCAGCAGGAGGTCAGACTTGTGTCTGGTGGCAGCATCCATTTTGTGATGCTGAGGCTTGAGTCAACTTTAACCGGGGTTCAGGGTTACTTCCATGTCGTGCCCCTCTAAAAGGGGGGAATGCTAACCCCGTCGCCAGAACTGGCGAGGGGTTCGTATTCCAATTCGTATGACACCTTACTCGACATGTGTAGGTGATGCGATGCCAAAGTTAGCAAATAACCCCAAGGATTATAATGCATTTAAAAGTAGTTGGCCCGCGTCACCATGGAACGGCTATTAGGACTTGGTTCCGCAAGCCGTCGACGGGCTCAGCTCGCGCCAGAGCACCGTCCCACATGATTCCCTGCACTCTGCCTTCAGGATTGATAAGGCCTGCCATAGGAGTGACTGATAGGAATCCATGTGTCCATTTTAGGGTTAGGTGTAGGAATACTACACCTACAGCAACGGGTGATTACACCACGTTGCCCCAGCTGTCGTGCAGCCAGTTGTGTCAGATTTGGGCGGCCATTCCGGGGGTGACATAATACATGCTGCAGCCCCTGGTAGGCTCTGGGTACACCGATGCCCTGGATACCTGTGGTATGCTGAGACAGGGACTGACAAGGCGGCCCAGTTCCAATTGGTGGATGCACCTAAGGTACATGTGTTTAATTTCGAGAGAGAACAGCTAGGCTGTGGGTCTGATTGGCAGGCCCACAGCCGGGGAAAGTCGTAAACCAATGAAGCAAAAGCAAAAAATCTGGGTGATCATAGGATTGCAGACCCTACTCTCCTACATGACCCCCCCCCAAACTTTGGAACAATAAGCTAACCTTGACCAGGTGAGTCTTCTTGCTCTAAGTGGAAATACCTGGAGAGCCCATCTGCATTGCCATGATCAGTGCCAGGTCTATGCTCCACTGTGAAGTCCATCCCCTGTAGGGAAATGGACCACCTAAGTAGTTTGGGGTTTTCACCCTTCATTTGATTTAGCCACAAGAGGGGCTTATGGTCGGTCTGAATCTTGAAGTGAGTGCCAAACAAGTATGGCCTCAACTTCTTCAGGGCCCAAACCACAGCAAAGGCCTCCCTCTCAATAGCTGACCAATTCTTCTCTCTGGGGGTCAGCCTCCTGCTAATAAAAGCTATGGGCTGGTCATGACCATCAAAATTCAGTTGAGATAGAACAGCTCCCACACCCAGCTCCGAAGCGTCTGTTTGGACAATGAATGGTCTGGAGTAGTCTGGACTCTTTAGGATAGGTGCTGTGCACATGGCCTGCTTTAGGTCATCGAATGCCTTCTGACAGCTTGCTGTCCACTGAACTTTTTTTGGCATCTTTTTACTTGTCAGGTCGTTTAGCAGGGTCACAATGGATCCATAATTTCTGACAAATTTCCGGTAATAACCAGTCAGGCCCAAGAAAGCTCGAACCTGAGTCTGGGTGGTTGGAGGAGCCCAGTCCTGGATGGCCTGTATTTTGCTCTCCAATGGTTGAACCTGGCCTCCCCCTACAAGGTGGCCCAGGTATACAACCTGTGTCTGCCCTATCTGGCACTTAGTGGCCTTGATAGTGAGGCCTGCCTTTTGCAGGGCCTCTAACACTTTCCTCAGGTGGACCAGGTGATCCTCCCAGGTGGAGCTAAAGACAGCGATATCGTCCAGATACGCCGCGCAGAAGTCGTCCAACCCAGTGAGAACTCGATTCACCAGCCTTTGGAAGGTGGCAGGTGCATTTTTCAAACCAAAGGGCATTACCACGAACTGATAATGCCCACCCGGGGTAGAAAATGCTGTTTTGGGCTTGGCCTCCTCAGCTAGCCTGATTTGCCAATACCCAGCTGTCAGGTCAAACGTACTTAAGTAGCTGGCCAAAGCCAACCGGTCGATAAGTTCGTCTGCTCTTGGTATTGGGTGGGCGTCAGTCTTAGTGACTGCATTGAGACCCCTGTAGTCCACGCAAAACCTCATATCTTTCTTACCGCCCTGGGTGTGAGGTTTCGGCACGAGAACTACGGGACTAGCCCAGGGGCTGTCCGAGGGTTCAATGACTCCCAGCTCCAACATTTTCTGCACCTCCGTCATGATGCAGTCTCTGACATGATCAGGTTGCCGATAGATTTTACTCTTTACGGGCAGACTGTCCCCAGTGTCGACCTCATGGGTACACCAATTGGTCTGGCTGGGCGTCAGAGAGAACATATGTCGAAAGGATTGAAGAACCTGTTTACAATCCTTTTGTTGATGTCCAGAGAGGCTGCCACAAAAGACAACACCATCTACTGACCCATCGTCAGGGTTCTGAGAGAGCAGGTCCGGGAGAGGGTCACTCTCCTCCTCCTGTCCCTCATCTGTGGCCATGAGCAAGCCCATGCCCTCCCTGTCGACATACGCCTTGAGCCTGTTTACATGGAGCACCCTGTGGGGGCTCCGGGGAGTTCCCAGGTCTACCAGGTAGGTGACCTCTCCCTTTTGCTCTATGATCGTGTGGGGCCCAGACCATTTGTCTTTGAGTGCTGCCGGGGCCACTGGCTCCAGCACCCACACCTTCTGTCCAGGCTGGTACACAGTCAGGACAGCCTTTTGGTCGTGCCAAGCTTTCTGTAATTCTTGGCTCGCCTCAAGGTTTTTAGACGCCTTTTCCATGTACTCCGCCATCCGCGAGCGGAGACCGAGTACATAGTCCACAATGTTCGATGCCGGCTTTCTGAGAGGTCTCTCCCATCCTTCCTTTACCAAACAAAGGGGTCCCCTTACAGGATGTCCGAACAGAAGCTCAAAAGGGCTGTAGCCAACCCCCTTCTGCGGGACCTCTCTGTAGGCGAACAAGAGGCAGGGTATCAGGACATCCCATCTCCGCCGAAGCTTTTCAGGTAGTCCGTGAATCATCCCTTTTAGGGTCCTGTTGAATCTCTCAACAAGCCCATTGCATTGTGGGTGATAGGGTGTGGTGAACTTGTAGTTGACACCACACTCCTTCCACATAGCAGTCAGATATCCCGACATGAAGTTTGCACCTCTGTCTGAAACGACCTCCTTAGGGAAGCCCACTCTGGAGAACACTCCAAGTAGGGCCCGTGCCACCACAGGTGCTGTAGTGGTCCTAAGTGGAATAGCTTCAGGATACCTAGTGGCGTGGTCCACCACCACCAGTATAAACTTGTGCCCTGATGCTGTCTGGGGTTCCATTGGTCCGACAATGTCGATCCCCACTCGTTCAAAGGGTACCCCCACCACCGGTAGTGGTATGAGGGGGGCCTTTGTCGTGCCACCTGACTTACCACTGGCTTGGCAAGTGACACAGGAGCGGCAAAACTCCTTCGTATCTTCGGACATGTGGGGCCAGTGAAAGTGTGGAACAATTCTGTCCCAAGTCTTATTCTGGCCTAAGTGACCTGCAAGGGGAATCTCGTGGGCCAAGGTAAGAAGGAAACCTCTCAGAGACAAGGGGATGACCAGCCTCCTGGTCGCACCAGGTTTGGGGTCTCTTGCCTCAGAGTACAGGAGTCCATCGTCCCAGTACACTTTGTGGGTACCTGTGGCGTTCCCTGCAGCCTCAGCAGCAGCCTGCTGTCTGAGGGGTTCAAGGGAGGGGCAGTCTAACTGTGCCTTTCCCAGGTCTTCCCTGGAGGGTCCCCCTGAGCCCAGAAACTCAACCTGACCAGGTTCAAGCTCTTTCGGCTCAGTTTCCCTCAGTTATTTAAGGCCAGCCTCCTCAGAGACTTGATCCACGACCTGGGGCAAGGGGGAAGGCGAAGCCTTACCCTTACTGCTCCTCTTCTTGGAAGGTGTCTGGTCCGTTCTTCCAGGATCCAGCACCTGTTCAGTGGGGCACCTTTTGGCCTGTGACCTGGTCACAGCAAGGACATGTGCTGGCAAGCCTAACATTTCCATGTGAGTCCTCTGCTCCACTTCTGACCATTGTGACGTTTCCAAATCATTGCCCAACAGACATTCTACGGGGAGGTCTGAACTAACCACAACTTTCTTTGGGCCACTTACCCCTCCCCAGGAGAAATCAACAACTGCCATACTGTGATTGGTAGTGACGTTGCTGGCATTGGTCACTAGGTAACTGGTACCTAGCATGATCTGTCCAGGGTCCACAAAGTTAGGCGTCACCATGGTGACACTGGCACAAGTGTCCCTGTAGGCCTGAGCCACTTTTCCATTAATCAAAGGTGTCTGTCTGTATATGCCCAAAGTATTGGGACTGGCATCAGGGGACATATCCATATCCCCTGTACAGACAAGGACGGCCTGAGTGAGTGTGCCGACTAAGTCGTCACTCCCCTCGGTTCCCAAGGTTAACCCAACTAATGCCTTGGGAGGCGCACTACCACTGCTGACTGTACTAGGGGGTGCAGGTGCCTTAGGGGCTGCAGTGGTAGGAGTTTGCCCTCCTTTATTGGTGCACTCACTAAACCAGTGAGTCTTACTTTTACAGTATTGGCACCACCTTTTTGATTGGCCTTCTTGAGTCTTCTTCTTCTGTGAAGCCTGACCCCCACCCTCTTTGGTTTGTTGGGGACCTGTCGAAGACTTCTGGTCATTTTGTTCGTTCTTGTTACTACCCTTCTAGTCTGCTTTCTTCTGACCACCCTGGTTCTGGTTCTGGTTCTGCTTGACCCTTGTTCTGACCCACCTGTCTGCCTTCTTTCCCAATTCTTGGGGAGAGGTCAGATCCGAGTCGACAAGGTGCTGATGCAACAATTGGTTCTGACAGTTGTTTAAAATCTGTTCTCGCATGATAAGATTGTACAATCCTGTGTAATCAGTAACCTTGCTACCCAGCAACCAGCCTTCCAAAGCCTTAGTGGCACAATCGACAAAGTCAGTCCAATCCTGAGACTGAATTTTCTGGGTGTCCCGGAACAGCACCCGGTACTGTTCCGTGGTTAAGCCGAACCCATCAATCAGTGTGTTCTTCAGGACTTGGTAGTTGTTAGCATCCTCAGCTCTAGTAGTGAGGAGCTTGTCCCTTCCTTTGCCTTCAAAGGAAAGCCACAGTATAGCTGCCCACTGACTTGGGGGGACGCACTGGACAGTGCAGGCCCTCTCCAAGGCAGTTATCCACTTGTGGATGTCGTCCCCTTGTTTAAAGGGGGGCACTATTTTACTCAGGTGTCTAGTGTCTATACCCCTGTCTTTCTCTCTATTGAGAATGCTGCCACCAGTGGGATCTAACCCACTTAATTTCTGCTCTCGGGCCAGGGCAAGTCTTTCTTTGGCGAGGGCAAGTTCTTCCCGCTCGATCCTCAGATTGACTTCCCTCATCTTCGCTTCATGCTCCCTTCTCTGAGGGGACGTCATTCCTCTCTGAGAAGATGCCTGAGAGACATGTGTATGAACCGATCTGCCAGAGCCTCTGGAGAGAACCTAGCTCGTCCGTTCCCAAGGTTAGGCCTGCTTGAGCGTGGGCCCGGGGCTCCCTCAGTTCCATTCTCATGCCTGCTTAAGTTGGTCCTCGTAAGCCTGCCGACTACCACTGGACCTTTGTTTGCCTCGTCTCCTGATAACTCCTCCTCGTCTTCCTCCTCTGTATGGAGGTCGAGGTCTGGGTCACCAAGGGTTCCCTCTAAGGGAGGCATGTTCCCATCAGCATTGGGGGGACCTGTGTTAGAGGACCTCCTGGCATCGTACGTCTCTAAGAGACCTATCAGAAATGCGATGGTAGGGTTAGAACCCTGGTTTAGCTTCCTGGAGGCACACAGTTGTCTCATCTCCTTGAAGCTAAGAGCTGCATATCGTGACATGACCTGTGGAGGGTCACTGACCACTAAGGGAGTCTGCGAAGACTCTCCGTGGACCGACATGCTTTTCTAGTGAGGTGTAAGTGATGCACCTACCTACACTATGTGTTTACCTACTGATCCCTTGCTAAGAGTTGTAGTCAGGGTGTGCTAAGCCCTGTTACACTACAACAGCTGGTTCAGTAGAACTTAGAGTTAAGTTATATGTACCTGGGTACTTATGTGATCTTTCACTTTGATATTCTTAGGATACGTGTGTGGTAAAACAACAGCAAGCTCAAATCCCAACCGCTGCTCACCAATGTGAGAAGTTGGCCTGATATGTAGTGCTCACTATTCTAGTGATCACTGTGTATCATTCCAAACGACCCTTATTGATGATTGGTTGCAAGTCAACCTTTTAGACCAGCTATCCTAGTAGCGTGGATACGAGCAGTCTTTAGGCTAAACTCTAGAGGGCGTGTTAAGCCTGCTGTTTACCATCACATATACCCCTTGAACGTCAAGTGAAAGGACACCACACAAGTTGTTATGAAAATAAAGGATATTTATTTATAACAAGACTACCCTGGCTCTTTATGAGTCAGGGAGCTAAGCACACTACAAAACTCTTAGAAAATACTTCAGTTGCACAATTTACACAAATGCCCGAAGGGCACGAGAAACCATCTACGCTAACAGTGAAATGCGAGTGGTTAGAGTCTGGAGTTACTGATTCCGGAGTGATCCGATCAGTGGGACTAAACGAAAAAGGAACTGGACACTTGTAGAGCGAACCTGCGATGGAGCACCGAAATGCTCGAGTTACCTAGCCCAGAGGCTGCGGCTGCGTGAGGTTCGGCAAGATGTCGGGAGTCCTCGTTGTAGTCTCAGGAGCCTGAAAGAAGAAGTTGCTGGCAGGCGACCAGTGTCGATGTTTCAGCGAGATCCAAGCCTGGATCGGTGTTGAAGGAAACCTGAAAGCAGAGGGGACTCAGTTCTCAACCGCTAGCCAGCGATCGTGTGGGTACCAGGAAGGCACCGGCTGAAGTCACCTCGACCAGGTGAGTGGATGACGTCGGACTCGGCTGTTCCTCGGACCAGGAGGCGCGGCGGCGACCAGGATGGAGGGCGAGCTGTCCCACGAAGGTGTCTGCTGTCGATGATGCTGGGCCCAGGAGTGGGGCAGCAGGTCTTGGCAGTGGCAAACCCACGCGGGGGAGTCAAGATGGCATCTGGAGTGGACCAGGAGGGTCCGAGGTACTCCTCTGTTGAAGGGGAGCAAGGGCCAGTCTGGAGCAACCAGACCAGTGATGAAAACAAACTATCGTG